>NW_017731621.1:1203980-1337285 GCF_001890085.2 Hipposideros armiger | reverse complement strand
CCAGGAAGGTACCCACCGCCAGTCTGTCCTCTGGTCTCCCAGCATCCTCACTCAGACTCCCTTCTGCCACTGGAGCAGCCAGACTCTAGGACACAGGCGGCGCCAGGTTTAGTAGTGGCAGGATTGCTGTTTTACGTGGTGTAGCCTCCTTTCCTCTTCCACGCTGCCCAGTAGGCAAGCTGGACCAGGTCTCCAGGCAGCTTTTCCTCTCCTGCAGGCCGCCTTGGGCACCCCAGCCACTGCCACTTCCTCTGGGTGACATGACAAGATCTGATGTGTGGGGTGGTCTCTAAGCCGCTTCAGCAGACAGAGGGCATGCTGGCATAGGCACCAGCGTTTGGGATCAACGCTGCATAAATGGGCAGGCTGTGGCACTGGCTGGACCCTGTGTTGGGACCTCTACATGTCAGCGCAACCGCAGGGGATAACAGCAGAAAAGGGGACCCAGTTCAGTGAGGTCACACTGAGCTGGCAGGAGCATCTTTTCTGGGGATAGCAGAGGTGCCTTGCAAGGGCGTTTTCAATTCTGAAGGGCTGAGTGTATGAGAAGGCAGCTGCACGCCATGGGGGCTGCAGGAGACCCGACTCTGAAGGGCAGAGCTTTGCAGGTTTCCACGAGCTGTGGCCACGGCTTACTTTTCCCTCTTACGCAGAAAGCAAGGAGCTGCCAGAGCAGGCAAGGTCTGTGTGTGGGACCGTGGCAATGTAGATAGCCTTCTGTTTCTTTATTGTTTTTAAAATTAAAACCAAAATGGAAAAGAGAACCAGGGGCTTAAACAACAGAAATTCATTTTCTCACTGTTCTGAAGGCTGGAAGTCTAAGATCAAGGTGTGGACAGGGTGGGTTTCTCCTGAGGCTGCTCTCCTTGTCTTGTAGATGGCCATCTTCTCCCTGTGTCTTCACAGGGTCTTCACTCCATCTGTGTCTTAATCTCCTCTTCTCATAAAGACACCAGTCAGATTGGATTAGGACCCACCCTAATTACCTAATTTAACCTTAATTACATCTTTTAAAGCCCTATTTCCAAATATAGTCACATTCTGAGGTCCTGGGGATTAGGACTTCAACATATGAATTTGGGAGTCACAATTCAGCCCATAATAACGCATGTGACTAGCTTGGCCCCACCCAGATAACCCAGGAGAATCTCTGTATTTTAAGGTTGATAACCTTAATGATATCTGCAAAGTCTCTTTGGCCATGTCACATAACACAGCTACAGGTTCCAGGGATTAGGACATGGACATCTCTGGGGGTGAACCCTTTCTGCCTTCCACATTATGCTAAGCACTGTCCATATATTACCTCATTGGTATGTGTGCAGGTTATCTTATTATCCCAAAATCACAGCTGCAAAAACAACTACATAAAGCAATTACAATGACCCCAAGATGCACAGTTGGTAAATGGTGGAGCTGCGGCTGGCCCACTGCCTGACTACAGGGCTGCCCATTCTAACTGCCACTCCATAAGGCTGTCAGTTCCGGAACCCGAGAGCTATTGTCCCCCAGCACAGACGTGGGATAAATGGACGTGCTCCTCCTCGCTCACCCACTAGCATGCCCCGAGTCTGTGTGGTCTGAACCCCTCTCCTAAGCACCGGGCTCCCTGTACCCAGAGACACAGTTTAAAGCACAGATCTGATCTCATCACTCCTCTGCTTAAAATGCTTTAATGTCCCCCCCCCCATGGCTCTCAGGTTGTTATGGTCTGAATGTGTCCCCCCAAATTAATATGTTAAAGCCCTAACCCCCAAGGTGATGGTATTAGGAGGTGGGGCCTTTGGGAGGTGATTAGGTGATGAGGATGAAGCCCTCATGAATAGGATTAGTGCCCTTAGAAAAGGGACCCCCCAGCGCTCCCTTGCCCTTTCGTCATATGAGGACACAGCTAGAAGCCTAGATCTAGAAGAGGGTCTCACTCAACCATGCTGACACCTTGATCTTGAACTTCCAGCCTCCAGAACTGTGGGAAATAAATTTACGTTGTTTGTAAGCCACCCAATCGGTGGCATTTTCTTACAGCAGCCCAAATAGACAAAGACACAAAGACCAAAACACACAATATGTTGTTTTTTGTATGTACTATTTGATTTAAAGTTATGAAAACCCAACTCCACTGTGGAAAACAGTATGGTAATTCCTCAAAAAGTTAAACATAGAGTTTCCATAGGACCCAGGAATGCCACTCCTAGGCTAATAGCCAAGAGAATTAATGACATATTCAAACAAATATACATACACACATATTCACAGCAGCATTACTCACAATTGCCAAAATGTGGAAACAACGCAAGTTTCACCAATGGATGAATGGATGAGCAAAATGTGACACACATATGCAATGGATATTATTCAGCCTTAAAAAGGAATGATACACTGACACATGCTACAAGTGTGAATCAACCTTGAAAATATTAAGTTTTCAAATGTAAAGAATCCAGACAACAAGGTCACCCGTTGTATGATTCCATTCATTTGAAATATCCAGAACAGGCTAACCCATAGAGACAGAAGGTTGATTAGCTGTCAGGGACTGGGGCTGGGGCTGGGTGGGGAGAACCGGAAGCAGCTGCTTACTAGGTCCAAGGTTTCCTTCTGGGGTGATGAAAATGTTTGGGCACTAGACAACCAGGGTGGTCGCACAACACTGTGAATGTAGTAAATGCCCAACATTGCCCGCTGTAAAATGGTTAATTTTATGTTATGCAAATTTCACCTCAACTTAGAAAACAACTGAAAGAAGCTTAGAGAAGGAAGGAAAGAAGGAAGAAAGGAAGGAAGGAAGGAAGGAAGGCTCATGTCACTGTGAAGTTGAAGAAGGGGGCTCAGGTGAATGATGGGCTGAAATGGTACCATGAGGGCTTTCTACCTCTTGTGCCACCTTGTCTCTGGGGGCCCCGTTCTGCCTCAGCCTCCACTGGACAGGCAGGGTGACAGGTTCCAGCCCCGGACACCAGGGCTCCTAGCTCAGAAGCCCAGCAGACAGACACAGTGCAATGCTGTCTCCATAGCCCCCACCCCCCACCCACTATGGTAGAAATCATCAGCTTACTCTGAACACCCCGTGTGCCATAAGAGGGAAGTTGGGGGGTGGCTGTAATTTTCTTGAGGGTTTACTTTCTTTAAAGGAGGATTACTTTTGGACTTTCATATTTCTGCAATATACCAGTCAAGGTCCAGTCTAAAGAAACAGACAGCGGCGGTTATTTGAATTGGGGGGAATGTGATATGAAGGACTGTTAGAGGGGGCCGAAGCGCACTGGCAGTGATCCAGGAGTGGCAGGTGCAAAGCGTGCGATTACGTCTTGGCTGAGTGTGTGGACATAAGGGAACAGGACTAGGAGGGGGGCCACTCCCCCCACGCCCCTACCCCCCCAAAGGCTGCGAGTCTGACCTCTCCGGAGACACCGCGGCTGACGGGGACACACTGGCGGGAAGAAGCTCGCTGGAGGCTGGAGGGGCAGCTGGCCTAGGCGCCGGCACTGAAGGAGCATAGGACGGAGGGCGGAACCTGAGGGGCGTGTCTCCCTGCCACTCTGGGCTTGCGCGGACCCTCTGGCGCCCTCTGTTGGTGAAGCGTGACCCTCCTCCAGTGGCAAAGGAGACATGTTGACAGGGTCCAGCTTTCAGGGTCGCAGGCAGAGAAGGATGAGAGGTGATAAACTAGTAACTGAAACAGGGGATTTCGTTGGTTGGGACTTTAGTTTCTCTGGTGTCACAACAATGAGAGGGGCTCCTACGGTTTTGGGCTTTGGATCTGGGCCATGCTCCCCAAACGGTCAAGGGTCTCTCAGGGAAGGCTGGGCGTGGAGCTGGGCATGGAGTAGGCCTCATGTGGGTTCTCGGCTTCAGTTAACGCCCCATTCTGACCTACTCTGGGGTCAAGAGCTGCACTTCCCACTGCACCGCTCCTGCATGGAGGAAGGGATTGGCGGAGTAACAGGAGGCAGAGCTGGCGCTCTCCGAAACCTGCCTTCCGGGCAGAAGGGAGCTACGGAACAGTCGCCTGGCCTCATGCAGCACCCGACCGGGCTGCCTTTGCTATGGGTGGGCTCACGGTTCATGTGGACACCCAGGGGTACCTCTTTTCAGTCTCTGGTGGGACGGGGTTGATGGTTGAGCCCAGCACCGTGCTCGTTTCTCCGCCTTGCCAAGGCGCCTGGCTGTGCTTTGCTTTGGTCTCCGGCACAAGGCAGCAGGGTAGAAGGTGATGAAATCCTACGTTGCTAGACTGTGGCTGCAGGAGAGAGAGGCCGCTGTAGAATCCAACCCAGCTTTGTGAGACAGGCCTGCGTGACGAGACCTACACGCGCCCAGCTTCAATCAAAGTGGTCCCTGCGTCCCCCGCTGCTCCTGCTCCCTGTCACCGTAGCCCCCTTGAAAGTCGGCAGCCAGGAGTGGGCCCAGACAGGACTGGGTGTTCCTGAGCTCCCTTCACCTACGGACGCTGGCAATAGTCACCCTGATTCCTCGCCACGGCTGTTCAGGAGACCTGCTGTCAACAGGCTCAGTCTCGAGTCTAACAGTTCTTGGAGCGGCCAGGCTCCAGGGTGCTTGCAGCATACTTGGAGGGTGCACGCACTTGCACCCCAGTTCCATCACTGCTGCGGTAATTCTCAGAGAACCTCCTGACCCTCTGGATTTAGCATGATCGACTACACGGATTTAGCCCACGCCTGGCTCTGAATTTGGCACAGAGGAGGTCTTGTGAAAAGCAAGACAAACGCATGAATGAACACGCATTAGGAGAGCCGGTGGTGCTGGCAAGCCTGTGCCCAGGTTGTGTGAGCACTCTAAATAAAAGAGGAAACGCTAAGCCCTCATCTATCATCCAGGCGGAAGGCAAACCGATCATTTCCCCAAACAGCACTTCTCTTCAACAAACAGTGGCCATAAAAGCACAGGCTCCAAGACTTTAAAAGGCCATAAACCCTTTGGCAATGGCACAGGCTCTGAGAACACACACATGAATAAATAAAAACCCAAAGCTGCCGCTGAGACATAGCTGCATCTAGAAGGACACAGATCAGCAGGCTCTTAGAGGAAAGAAACACAGGCCACTCGCCTGACAGCATTTCACATGAGCCATGGGCAGTGGCCCACCAGGCACCCAGGGCCCCCAGGCCCTGAGCCAGGTCGGCAGCGTCTGTCCAGCTGAACAGGGAGGACACACTGAAACACAAAATCAGTGTCAGTTGTTGGTCAACCAAATAGAGACCTCGTTGAAGGACCCACAGACGCTCTGCTCCAGGCAGGGAGAGGATGGCCAGCTGTCTGCGTGGAGGGAGCAGACACATATTGCCCTGGGTTACCAAGTTCACATTCAGACACCAAAGTGCTTTGGGGCAAAGAGAACCACTCATCTGGGCTCTGCATTCAGAGATTTGATGTACGTGGGAAGCCTTTCCATGTGGAACGTCTGGCATTGAACGCGGGATTTCTCGCCATTGAAAGCCAGCTACAAAGACACTGCAGCCTGTTTGCACCAAGGTTTTGTCCTCGATTTCAAAACATTCTTTCCCCGGCAGACCTCTGGGCGAAGACTGTAAAGAATGGCAACAAGGCCCTTGAATCAGACAGAATGAATATGACTCATTCCTCCTGCTGGATTTCGATACAATCACATCCCAGGCAGGCCGCATCTGTGGAGCTCCGTTCCCAGGACTGCGTGCCAAGGCTGGAAGCTCGGTTCGCTTTGGGGCTAATTTGCAATAGAATTAGAGCTGAGGGTGTTTTCTTTGGAGGGGGGTGTCTTTTTCTTTCTCACCTTGTTTTCATCTGCAAGCACACCTTTCCAGTCAAGAGCCCAAACACACATTTTATCAGGGCTGAAAGAATGCATATAAACCAGTACTCGGAAGAGGCTGGACAGATAAAGGCCCCCTTAAAGCCACTGGAAGGAGGCAGAGTTTGGCAGATAGGAATAAGGCAGAATGAGAAATGAACCTATTAGAGAGACATTCTAGGTTCTCTGAGCACAGATTATGTGCCGGTACCATGCTGGTCAATGAAGATGTAAGCAATTCGGGGCAGGGAAAAAGAAGTCTGAGAAGGCAGATGTACCCTTGGAATTATGGGCTGTCATGCTCAGAGGGTCCGTTAGAGGACAGGTCTAACCCTTCACCTTCTGGGTAAAGAAACTGATGCACAGAGGCAATAAGTTAAACGTAGCCTTTCCAAAAGAAATAATAAAGTCTGTGGCTGCTTCTAAACCATAGCACTATTGTGTCAGGAAACCTGATTTTATCTGGGCTCACATGAGCCGTGTGGACTCTCTTAGGCCATCCAGGCTGCCATAACAAAACCACCATAGGCCAGGCAGCTTACACAACATTCATTTCTCACAGTTCTGGAGGCCAGCAGATTCGGTGTCTGATAAGGACCCGCTTCCTGTTTGCAGACCGCCACCTTCTCGCTGTGGCCTCACATGGCAGAAGAGGTGAGGGAGCTCACTGGGCTCTCTTCTATCAGGGCACTAACCCCATTCACTAGGGCTCCACCCCCAGGACCACATCACCTCCTCAAGGCCCCACCTTCAAAACCATCACACTGGGGATTATTGGATTGTCGGAAAAGTCATGACGTATTTTGTCTATGTTTTTCAAAGGTCATTTATTTATATAAAGAACAAAGATCAATCAATGATGTATTGCCCGTTTTGTTCAATAACCTTTTGCCATCTTTCAGTGAGCTTCATAATTCCTCGTTCATAGAAGAACCTGTCTTTATTTGCAAAAAACTGAACAAGGTGCTGATTTCAGCCTCATCTGAATTGAACATTATACCACACATGGAGTTTTGAAGAGAGCAAAACAAGTGCAAGTCTGATGGTGCAAGGTCAGGCGAGTATGGTGGGTGTGGCAACACATCCCATCCAAGCTCCAGTCATTTTTGATGGGTGATCAAACTTGTGTGTGGTCTCGCGTTGTTGTGATGGAACACAACTCCTTTACAATTAACAAGCTCTGGATGTTCCAGGATGATGGATTCATTCAAACTGTCCAATTGCTGACAGTACACATTCGAATTGATTGTTTGGTTCCTTGGTAGGAGCTTGAAAAACACGACACCTTTAAAGTCCCACCACACTGAGAGCATAACCTTCCTCTGATGAATGTCTGCTTTCTATGTCATTTGAGGCGAATCATCACATTGGGACCAAAACCGTTTGTGCACCACATTGTTGTAAACAATCCACTTCTCATCACCAGTTATCAGTCGCTTCAGAAAAGCATCGTTTTCCTCACGTTTAATGAGCATATTGCAGATCTTTATACGCGCTGTCAAATGAACTTCTTTGAGTTCATGCAGAACCCAAATATCGAGCTTGCTTACGTATCCCAGCTTCTTCAAGTGGTCATGAATGCTTGAATGATGGATGTTCAATGTTTCTGCAATATCTCGAGTCATGTAATGTGAGTTTGACTCGATCAATGCCTTTATTTTGTCATCATCAACCTCGATGGGCCTCCCTGACCAAGGAGCATCATTGAGATCAAAATCACCAGCATGAAATTTCATGAACCATGGTTGGCACTGATGTTCTTGTAGAGCATTGTCACCATAAACTTGATGCAACTTTTCAGAAGCTTGACGCGCGTTCTTCCCTTTACAGAAGTAAAACAGTAAAATATGGCAAAAATGCACAGTTTGGTCTTCCATCTACAACTTCTTGTAAAATCTTCAAAACTCAACCAAATCGCTCAATTTTTTTTAGAATGAATCTAGAACTGTCAGCTGTAAAATAGCATAGTAATAACATAGATGCAAATGACTCTAGTACTTCCAAAAATGATCTAGTGTCATCTGTTGCAAACATATGTCATGACTTTTCCGACAACCCAACAGAATTTCAACGTATGAATTTGGGGGGTGCACAAACATTCAATTCATAACATGGACCAAGCAAGAAATATGGCCTATGGATCATCTGATGATACACAGGAGGGGCCTATCATTGTTCTTTTTGGGGGGAGGCACAGAAGTTCAGGGATCCTGCAATATCTTTTTCTACATCAGCTAATAGAGACAAGCTATCTAATTTTTTCCACATTCATTAAAAAACTCCACTTTCCCCCAAATAAAAACCATCGTCCTTATTCCTATATAAGGAAACTTACATTTTGGAATACCTTCAGTTAGCCCAATACAGCACCAAATGCTTTATATTTAACCCCCACAGCACTCCTATGAGGCTGGCATCCCATTCTGTGGAGGAGGCCGTGGAGGCTCAGAAAGGTTAAATCACCTGCCAAAAGTCACACAGCTAGCCATGACCTGGTCTGCTCCAAAGCCGACGTATGCCCTTTCCAATACTAACAAAACTATCGCAGATTTACTTGTGGCACATGAGCAGGCTATCATTGTGTCCTTGCACATGGCAGGAGCAGACAGAGTAGATAAATACACCCCACTCCACTGGCCCTTCTCTGGTGAGGCTGCTCTCAGACACAGGGGAAGGGCGCAAATGCTGCTCCCTCCTGCTGACAGGCCGGGGGGTAGGGGGGTGGGGGGAGCTGTTTCCAGCAGGGACCATGACCAGGTGGCACTAGGTCCCTCTACCTACCATGCATGAAGGAGGCTCAGGCTGTGGGACTCCAAAGGACCATGGCATGGAGTGGAGGGATGGCAGTCCTTGAGAATGCCTGGACTCACATTCCAATGAGAACAGACATGGGATCCCTGATTTGATCCCTGTGTGCCTCTCCCAGGGTACATCTGGTCAACCGAATGGGCCTAATCCATCACCAGTGTTGAACTGGCCTTCTCTGTCCTAAGCGCCTGCAGAGGACAGCAGTGTACGTGTCTACCCCTCTAACAGAATCCCCCCTGGTGTTTCTGCATAAAACCTGGGGATGTGGCAGAGCAAACTGAGAGGAACCCCTTTATTCATTCATCAAAGACTGAGGGGCCCCCTTAGACAATCTGCTGTTAATGTGGTAGAAATGTCATGGGCTGCCAAGAAAGACTTGTTTTCAAATCTTGACTCTGCCACAAGCTGTGTGACCTTGAGAGAATCACATGACCTTTCTGTGTTCTTATCAGTAAATCTACTTCATAAGGCTCTGAAGGAATGAAATGGAATAGCACCTAGAGGGACAGGTGGTATGGCGTGTTCAATGGCACAAATACTCCTGCACTCCCACTGGTCAGGGTCCCCCCCTCTTCCTCAATAGACATGGACCTCCAGTGGCTTCCATTCTCAGCCAAAAGTTTAAGCACTGTGAGCTCTGTGTAAGAAAAAAAGACTAAAGTGTACCTGGCTGACAAGCTAATCACATGTGCCATCCCCTTCCATAAAAAGAGAGAGAGCAGGAGGGATAGGGAGACAGAGAGAGAGAGAGAGAGAGAGAGACAGAGAGACAGAGACAGAGACAGAGAGGGAGAGGAAATGAAAAGAGGGTTTGTGGGGGAGGGGCATCTGCAGGGAGAGAGGGGGAGGGGGTTTTTGGAGAAGGAACCCTTGTCTCTTAAAAAACTGTTTTTTGTTTTGTTTTGTTTTTAGGTATAATTAACATATAACATTATATTAGTTTCAGGTGTATGACACGATTTCATTTTTGTACAAATTGCAAAACGATCATCACAAGAAGTCTGGTTAAGATTCATCACCATACATAGATACAATTTTTTTTCTTATGATGAGAACTTTCAAGATTGACTCTCTTAGCAGCTTTCAAGTATGCAGTACAGTATCGTTAACTGTAGTTACCGTGCTGTACATTACATCCCCATGACTTATTTATATCATAATTGGGAGTTTGTACCTCTTGACTCGTATATAGAAACAAGATTGTCTTTGAGGAGGCCTCAGGTAAGGGCTTAAAGGAAAAAAGACAAATTTTATTGGAAACTGTTACATAGTAGTGGCAGAAACTCTACCAGCACTGTTGCCTGAAGTAACATGGCCAGTGAAGGAGGTGCCTTTGTGCACGAGGTGATCTGGCTACAGAGGTGGTCCAAGCAGCGCACTGCAGGTGCCATCTGAGGTCTTTTTGCTGCTTCTGGTAAAAGGTAAGATAAGAGAGCTAAGCTAAAGGAAAGACTGTTAAACAAAAGGGAGACAGAAGTTCCTGGTTTTGGAAATTCTTAACGTCTACAGATGACAAGTGATGTTAAAATTAAGAAAGGGCTCTTAGGCAAAAACCAAGTATGGGGCACCATCATGAAAATCTGGTCTAAAGACGAATTCAGAGGTGTCACTGTGTCTTCATCTTCGTGGACTGCCCTATGAAATAACAGATGCCACAGACTGGGTGGCTTAAACAACCCTGTCCTCTGCAGGATTTATATTGAAGATATTTACAGGTGAGGCTTTTTTCCTAATGGAGTGGGCCCCAGTAAGATTCACAGGACACCCACAAAGTTTTTAAGAGAATTATATTGGAAGAAACATTGCCAGCTTGGGCTAAAAGGGACAGACAGCACAAACTGAAAAGATACCTTTGGGCCTTGAAACTTCTACAGGCAGAAAGCAGGCCGAGAAAACTATGTAAGCACAGGAAAGGAAGGATGGCTCAGAGGGTGGAAACAAAAGCCCACGGAGTGAAGCCAAGAACCATGAAAAACTACTCTGAAGAACTGTCAATTTGTACCTTACTGGGTTTCAGAATTGCTATGAACCAGTGACTGCAGTGCATCCCTAATTCCCACCCTTGTTGAACAGAAGCGTCTATAGCAGCAGTTCTCAACCTGTGGGTCGCGATCCCTTTGGGGGTAGAATGACCCTTTCACAGGGGTCGCCGGGTACTCATATGTGGGCGTATCTGCATGTGGGCCTGGAGACAGATAGAGGAGTGGTGTCTCAGTTCCTAAGACCATCGAAAATATGTGTTTTCTGATGGTCTTAGGCGACCCCTGTGAAAGGTTGAGAACCGCTGGTCTATAGCAATTATCCTATGCTTGTCCTACCATTGTATGGTATTGGGTGTTTTAGGGGGTCAGATAACTTGTCTCTCTAGTTCACAAATTTCAGATAAAAAAAATTAACTGTATTTGAGGACTCCAAGAACCACACCCAGGAAGTTTCACCAATAAATGGATCTGGTTTGGATAAAGAGATTCTGGACTTCAAACTGATACTATATTGGGATGAGACTTTTGGGGGCCTTGGGAGAGGCTGAGCACATTTTGTGTGTGGGAAGGACGTGAACCACTGGGAAACAGAAGGAGGACTGTGGTAGCCAGCCTCCAAGATGGCCCCTAACGATTTCCACCTTCTGGTGTTTTTGCCCTTGTGTTGTCCCTGTCCACACTGAATAGAACTGACCCATGTAACGAACGGAAGTATGTGGCTTCCAAGGCTAGATACTGTGGCTCCCTCATATTCTCTCTTGGATCACTTGCTCTGGGAGAAGCCAGCTGCTGTGTTATGAGGACACCCAAGCGTGACTATGGAGAGGCCCATGTGGTGAGGAATGGAGGCCTCCTGACAACAGGGGGCAATGACTTGCCAACCGTATCAGTGAGCCATCTTGGAGAACTGGCCTTCCTGGCCCCTTCAGAGGGCTGCACCCTGGCTGACATTTTGATTGCAACCTCATGAGAGACCTAAGCTAGATCATTTTAATACAATGCTCTTGAATTTCCTGATCCACAGAAACTAGGTAAAATAATAAATGTTTATTATTGGCTTAAGCCACTAAGTTTTAGGGTAATTTGTTACCCAATAATGGAGAATTATTATAGGATTGAAATGAACACACGCAAATATTTCATTCAATTCATAAATAGTGGAAATAGAAATATAGTTCCAAGAGCATTTGAGGAACTTGACAATTTAATAAAGGGTTGTTAGAATGTGTCCCCCGTGGTTGTATAAAATAAGGTAAGAAGAACAGGAAGCAGTCCAGATGGGCCTGGAGGGCTCGTGTGGGGTTCTCCCCCACCCCACAGCCACGCGGTGCCTTCGGTCTGACTCCTTTGTCCCTCACTTTCCCCATACATGAAGTGAAGCTTATGACACTTTGCCTCCTTCCCTACAGTGTGTCAAACAGCTCAAACAACCATGCTTAAGAATGTGGCTATTTAAGGATAAAAGACCCTATGCAGGAACAACTATTGTCACTTGTCACTGAATAATGGCTCAGGGCCCCCAGACACGTGAGAGCAAAGAGATTCTGCTGGGGCACAGGAGACAAAAAGGAGCCAGCAGCACATAAGGGATCTAAGCCTCTGTGAAAGCCAGCTGGGGAGCCCAGGCACATGCAATGTGCATGGTTTTCTGTACCTAAAGCTGATTATCTGCCATTACCAGGAAACAAAGAAAAATTACGAAAAATTACTTGTAATTATTCTAGACTGAAACATAGCGACTTCTGGAAGTTTTTTGACTCCCCTCCTACAATGCCCACTAATAGATATAAAGAGGAAATAATACCGCTGATTTAGAGGAACGCAATAGATCAGGGCGTGATTCACGTCTTAAGAGGGGGTGGGCGAGAAGGATCTACCTTTAAAGAACTCACATTAAAGTAATTACCATTGTTACAAAAATTACTGTTTTTAAAAGACTGAAGTTCTCTATTGGAGAACACTTCAGAAAGCTGGGGGTAAAACCCCCACATGACCAGCATGATTAGGGAGAACAAAAGCCAAGCATTGTTTAAACTGAGCTGCTTAAATCCTCCCATGCCTCTGTGCCTTCGTGGGAAGTCACCATTCCTGAAAGCCTGTCAGACTTTCTTAGGTTTTCAAGGAGCTGTCAGCAGTATTCCAAGGGTGGGCGGGGGACAGACATGTGAGTGGCGCTGCACGTGGCAGCCTGATGCTGTTGCCTTCTTCCTCCTGTTGAACCCTGGGCACAAGGTGGCATGTTATGGCTCCTCGTTCTGGACCAAGGTGTGGATGGGCCACTGAGAGGCACCGGGCCACACCCAGACTAGAAAACTCCAGGTGCAGGAAGAAACAATAGCAGCGGGGGCCGGCTGCCCTGCAGGGGCTGGGGACAGAGAAGGCTGTCAGGAGATGGTCTAGGAGCGGGACAGCCTTTGTGCAACCTTTGTGCTCTGGGGCAGCGGTTCTCAACCTTCCTAATGCGGCGACCCCTTAATACAGTTCCTCATGTTGTGGTGACCCCCAACCATAAAATTATTTTCATTGCTACCTATAACTGTAATTTTGCTACTGTTATGAATCGTAATGTAAATATATTTTTGTTTTCCGATGGTCTTAGGCGACCCCTGTAAAAGGGTCGTTCGACCCCCAAAGGGGTCGTGACCCACAGATTGAGAACCGTTGCTCTAGGGAAATCTGATTACGAGTTGACATTGGTGGGAATACTCTCAAATTGTGAAGGGAAAGACCATTTACAAAATTTTCAGTGTGCTGCAGATGGATTTTTTTTTGTAACATACTCTAAAAATTAATTATCAGGAACATGAAATTAATAAAACAAAGAAATATGAAATATTAAACCCCATGATTTTGTTATTAGGCTCAAAAGACAATAAAAATTACTCTGTCCAATTGCTATGAACATTTCTAAAAGCTTGTTCTCAATTTCTGTGCTTACCTGGTTGCAGACCACCAGTCCCCGGGCCATGCTTTCAGCAGCCCTGGTCTAGGCCAGCACATCCCAAAGTTGTGACTGGAACACACTAAGCCACCCAAGGTGATCGGGATAAAATGGTTCCAATGGTCAAATAAGGTGCGGGGAAAGCGACATATCCTTTTGGACATTCACAGTGCACAGTGGCATTAAAGGATCTGAGGAATCCTGTTTTTTTTTTTTTTGGTTGAGCCATCCTGTTTCCTGTTGGCAGCTCAGCAGCAGCTCAGTTCGGGCCGGGAATCGAACCAGCGATCCTGCTGCTCAGAGCTCACACTCTTGAGCGAGCTCTTAACCAACTGACCAATTGGCCAGCCCTATTTTTTTTTTAAAGCAAAAAATGTTTTACTTGTATTGAACTCAGTTTTCCAAATTTATTTGCTCACTCTCTTTCCATTTCTGTTTATTTCCTTATTAATTTTTTTTAAAGATTTTTTATTTGGGAATGGGGGGAGGGGAACAGCGTTGGGGAATCGGGGAAGGGGAACAGACAAGTTGCTGTCCTTTTTGTTCTTCAGTCTAGTTGTGGAGGACTTCGCTTCACTGNCAAGTTGCTGTCCTTTTTGTTCTTCAGTCTAGTTGTGGAGGACTTCGCTTCACTGGTCCATGTTGGTATTATCATTGCGCTCTTCCTGGGTGAGGCAATCGGTCGCCGGTCATTGGTCGGCCACTCACAGTGGCTCCTGGTAGCTCACACCAGCTACCAGCCGCTCACACTGGCTGCCAGCCATTCACATAGCTCACCGCAGCCCACTGCAGCCCACTGCAGCCCTGCTGCAGCCTACGCCATCGCAGGCGACTCACAGCAGCCCAGCTCCAGGTCGAGCTGTTGTTCAGCATCTTAGCTGTAGAGGGTGCAGTGTCACTGGCCCTCATATGTGGGATCTGAACCACAGCCCTGCTGCTCAGAGCTGGCACTCCCAAGTGAGCTCTTAACCAGCTGAGCCACTTGGCTGGCCCCTTATTAATTTGTTTTTGCATAACCCCTGCAACCCTTGCCGAGCTACAACATCCCACCATCACACACAGAAATGCTTGCCTGGGGTCTGGACTCGCAGAACTTTGCCCCGTTGGTCAGTAATGCTGGACCCTCATGTGGAAAATTCCCCAGGTCAGTGAGTCTTCGCTAGCTTGAGCTGACCCTGCGAGGTGATGCTGGCCCTGTCTGCAGACCTCAGCAAATGGTCCGAGGAGTTGCTTCCGGGGACTCTCAGGCACTTCTTCGTGTTTAGCTGCAGCAGGTGAGAATTCCAGCTGGCAGGACTACTGCACTGTGGCAATTGCCTCGCACGCTGGGACACGGGGGCCTTTAGCAGAAGTCTGCATGTGGAATAAACTCAATCAGGTGTAAGGAGACTGTGAGTTAGATGCTGGGGAGCTGCAGCACACCAGCAACGGCGACACCATTCACCCTTCCCCATCTCGCTTGTGCTCGGCCCAGAACGTGTTCTCCTAATTAGTTGGCACCAGGCAAGCACCCCGTGGAGCAATCCGTCCTTACAGGAGGCTTTCGAGCACTGCGAGGGAGCACATTTGAACCGCTAAGCCTCCCAGTTCCCCTCTCATAAAACAATTACATGTAGTCCAATTTCTGCACAAGGAAACCCAAGTGCCATTCACACTGGGGTTGCTGCGTGAGAGGTCTGGTTGTACCAGGGCTGACTCACTGTTGGTTTTAATGGTCGTGGGGGCCCCGGGCTACTCCAGTCCGTCTAGAATGCTGGGGTCTTTCAAAGCTTTAGAATTTTCTGCTATTATAACACAAGTCAAAGGCTCACCAAAGTCCTGGCCACTTTCTTGCCTATTACTCCATCTCCTGATTGTTTTCTACCTTCCTAATGCTATTTTGTAGCCCCACAGGATGGCCACTTTGCAATCTATTCTGATATATACCATACGGAGTCACAGGGAAAATGTTTCCAGGCCTGGTGGTTTCCAGGTGACCACACAGTATCTAACCTCAGAAAATGCAGCCACTTGTCTGCATGTCACATCGTCCCTCCACACGTCTGGCACAAATTGCCAGCCATTGCAGGCACCAAGAGACTTTCCATGAACACAGGGTAAATTGAGGAAGTCCCCAGGGTGTGTCACAGGCTTTTCTGTGAGGTTATAAAACATACCAGCAAGTTCTCAGATATGTCAGGAAAAGGTGGAGCCTGGATCCTGGTTCTCCTGCACGTGAATAAGGGCCAGCGTGGGTACTCATCTCACATACAGGCTGCAGCAGAAGCGATGGCTGCCTGTCCCCCGAGGCGAGGTCAGAAAAGGGTGCAGCATCCTCCTGGTTGTCTCTCTCAGGGACTCACAGCTTTGGAGCCCCGAGCTGCCACAGAGGAAGTGTCGCCATCCTGAAGACATCATGCTGGCAAGACCATGAGTGGAGATCACATACAGAGAAATGCCCAAGGGGAAGGGGCCCAGCTGTTCCAGCCCAGGTGCCAGACACGGGAGTGAAGAAGGCTTGGCGATGTCCTCAGCTGCTCCTGACTGCAAGACATGATAAATCATCATGTTTGAAGCCATGAATTTGGGTGATTTGTTATGCAGCCATTGATGACTAACACAGTTCTTCAATGGGTACAACTGGGCCCTTTCTACATCTCTTCTTCTCAGCACATACCGTTGGCCTCTTTGAGACTCTCCCAGCTGGTAAGGCTTACATACAAAGACCACCAAAGCACACCCAGTCTCACAGATTTAGCCTTGAACCTGCCCCTCCCACACACACATACCTTGTTTCATGCTACTCACCTCCTATGTGCCAATTCCTGTTTTCTATTTGGGATGCTTCTAGTTAAGAAGCCCGCTTGGGCACTACTTGGTTGCTAACCTTGGGCACCCCGTTCCTTTGGGTTACTGGGCTCAGGTCTCCCAAACACCAACCACGGGCCTGGCAGAAGTGTGTACCCCATCCCTGGGCACGCCCTGAGACCACATTCCCGGCTTCTCCCCCCCACAGGTGAGGAGCACCGCCGGGTCCAGGCCGGCAGCTGGCACCCACAGGTCCCACATGCTCACTCACTCACATGGTATGGGGCTCCAGGAACAGAGCAAAGCTGATACCCTCTCACGGAGCCGTAGAGCATGAAGAGAACAGTGTAATGATCCAACACCAACCAGGACACCATGGCGGGGACAGAGACATTAAACAGGAAAGAGCTATTTTCTTGTGAGGCTGTGAATGGGCACAACTACTAATTTTCTTCTCTCTCAAATGGAGATAATTGCTTCTGTAAGGATTAAATGGGGCAATATAGGTAAGATGCTTCACCCAGCGTGTGGCACATCGGGAGGGCTCAACGAATGCAGGCTGTTCTCATGCTTATTACATATCATCTCATTTAATATACCAAGTACTGGGCTCCTCACATTCCCTCTGATC
Source organism: Hipposideros armiger (assembly GCF_001890085.2). Taxonomy (NCBI): domain Eukaryota; kingdom Metazoa; phylum Chordata; class Mammalia; order Chiroptera; family Hipposideridae; genus Hipposideros; species Hipposideros armiger. The sequence goes on along the minus strand of NW_017731621.1, from coordinate 1,320,348 downwards.
CTCCCGCATCTTCCCCCGCCCGGTTACATGGCATGTTATTCTTCGTTATCCTCCCCAGGAACCCGGACCTAGAGTCGTCCTGTCTCCTTTCGCTCCCTCACATCTCACATCCAACCCAACGGCTGAGCTCTGGGGCTCTGTCTTTAACATCTTCAGAATGGACCGCGTCTCACCCCTCACTGCCCTCACCCTGTCCAGGCTCTCTCATTGGCTCCCCTTACGTACCAGCCACGATGTGCTCACGCCTCTCTCAGGGGCCACCCGCCCTCCACACCACCCTGACCCGCTCTGCAACCAGCTGCCAGGAGAACTGTGTTTCAGCAGAGTCCCACCAACATTGTGGTTTCTGACCACTCTCAGATTAAAGCCAAGTGCTAGTGACCTCAGGATCTAATGATCTGGCCCCAGAGAGTAACAGCAGGGTTAGAACCCCAGTCTTTCTGGGACGCTGGTTCTTACGGGGGGCCCTTTGGTGCGGTCAGTGGCAGATTTCTGAGTTAATTCCCTACCAGCACTCCCTCACAGCAGGGTAAACATGGAGGGGGGAGGGGATGCACATTTCCTTGACTGTTAAAAAGCATGTTGAGCTGGGGGGGGGGTCACAGGGTGTGGGTCTTAGCCCAAGCTCTGCTATCGACCAGACCCCTAAACTCTATGACCTAAGGGAGACCACCCTATAGCTGAGGAAGCTGCCACAAAATGAGTTGCTCTCCGCCTCCTCAGGAGGGTCACATGGCAGACATCTCAGCAGGCTCCCGGTGTATGACGAGAAACAGCCTCACCCACAGTAGGTGGGAAAGTGGGAAAACGACTGAGGCTTTTTGTGGTGACTTCCATGCTTCATATACAATAGCTTTTTCCTTCTTGTGTTTTTCATTTAGTTATTCCACAAGTGCTTGCTGAACATCCACCTAGGTTACAAAGGTAAATTTGCAATGGAGCTTATCTTCTGGGGGCCTTCATGTCCTCTCTGTGTCTTTGCCTCCATCTTTTCTTTCTCTGTGAGCTGTACACCTTATGCTGCTCCCTGGGGTGATGCTCAGGGCCTCTAAGGCAAGGAAGGTGGTTGGTTTCTGTGCCACATGGTCAATGTGAGTGTTCTCTTTGGAGAAGTCCTAGCTCTCTTAAGGCCCGGCTGGTATCTGCTGGCAGCGCCCCTGATTCTGTAACCCCACACGCATGACAAGCGGGCTGGGCAGCCTATCTCCATGCGGACTTCAGATAACACTTCAGTGGGAGAAGGCAGGAGAGCAGTGACGAAGGGTTTCCTGGAAACAAACGTGTCAGGAGCTCCGGGTTCTGTAGAAAGGGGCTTGTCAGAGTTGGCATCTTCCACATGGCACGAGGCCCAGGCATAGCAGGTGGCAAAGGCACAGCCTTAATGGGCAGCTTAATTAAGGAATTAGGTAGGTTATAACTTCCAACCTACAGTTTGGTGTAGCTAAATTTTATGATCTTCCTTTCCCACCGAAACACACACAGAAGCAAATGAGGAGTGGGTATCATCCCTCCAAGAACTATTGCTAAAATGGTTTGGCCTCCCTGCATGCGCGAAAGGAAGAAGCCTGGTGTGTGATGGAGGAAATGTCCACAGGCACTTCCTCTACTTATGGAAGCTGCCCCAGGAACCGACCCCCCCCCTCCTCCACCACCACCACCACCACCACCACAGGCAATGGTTTTACCCATTTCCCACAAGAACTTGCTGAATTGCCCTCTGGAGATGAGAAGCATCATCTCCAACATCCAGACTAGAGCCTTCAAAGGGTCTAGGCCTGTGAAGTGAAGTCTGCAGACGTGGAGGAAGAGGACATACAGCCATCTTGGTTATGTCCGCAAGCTCTACAGAGGCAAATCGCTGTGTGCTTCATGAGCCACGCTGGGCAGCCGCCTCTGGCCCCGGGAGACCGCTTGGCCCTGCAGTGGGAGTGGCTGGCCTGAACTTCTTCCCGATGATCTTCAAGGAAGCCTGGCCTCCATCCTTGTCACTCAGTGTGGCCCCCAGTCTAACAGTGTCAGCATCACCTGGTTGCTTCTCAGGACTAGAGAATCTCAGAACAAATCACAGACGTATGGCACCAAGCCTGCATGTTAGCAGGATCCTCAGATGATGTCTATGAACACTAAAGTTTAAGAATCAGTGACCTGGAAAAACAGATAGTACAGTCCAATTTCGTTAAAACAAACCCTTTCTAAAAAATTCTACGTAACATGAACCTGTAAGAAAAGCAAGGTCTATGAAAAATCTAGGCCACTGGACAGAGACCCGTAACTGAGATGTAACACCCTTATTTAAATATAAATGTGCTGCTGGGGATCGCGAGAGAAGCGATGCCAGGTGGTCTTAGATACGGAGGTGGAGAATAGACAAGGAGGGAGTGGGGGACACTAAAGCCAAACCATGCTTTGTAGTTTGCCACCAGCCTGGTGGGTGTAGTCCTGCGTGGGCACCATGGCAAATGGTCTCCCCACTGTGGGGCGCTGTGGAGTCTGAACATTGACCAAGATGCTTGAGCCTGTACCCCACGAAGCTGAGACCAGCTCTGCCTCTTTGCTGATCTTACGCCAGCAAAGCCCCTTAGTTATTTTCATACAGACATCCTACCTTTGCTGTCCCCAAACCCACCACTGGATCAGCTATTTCCAGTGAGGCCCTGGGGCCCTGGAAACCAGGGACTGGGAACCCTGCTGCAAGGAAGTTCACAGCAGATGTGTTTACCAGCCTTGGAAACCAAGGCTGAGGGAGAGGCCACGGGCAGACACTGAAGGTTTTAAGCAGAGAAAGGACATAACCCAAGTTGGGCTTTAAAAGTACGATTTGAGATTGTACAGGTGAGTAGAAAGTTATTGCAGGACTCCTGGCAAGAGTGACTGAAGACTTCCACTAGAGTTTTGTGACTTTTTAATTGAGAGTGTAGTGAGCAAATGTAACTTTATTCTGAAGGACACTTATGAGGACATAGTAGATATTCAACACCACCAGGTTAAATGGATGAATGAATGAAAGAGTGACTCAGGGACATCGTTACATAGCCCAATCTACACTGTCATGCAGTTGACTTAAATTTTGCTGAGCTCTTGTCACCCATATTAACTGGGCCAAAATACCACTTCTTGAATATTTGCGCCTGGGGTCGTTGGTTGGTTGCGTTTACACTCACAGGTTTTTATTCTCTTCTCTCCCGCTCAGGCTGAGGGCTGTCAGGTGACTGGGTTCTGGATCAGTAAGCTGTCCCTGCGTCTCGCCAACACAGCTCATCATAAAAGCACATCTGGTTTTCTTTGCATAGGTCATAATTTCTTGTATCAGCTTCCATTAGGTCCTACTTTCCTATACTTCACTCAGCTTATCTCACACATAACTCATAATCACAGTGGAGTTTTTAAATACATTGTACAGATTCCTTCTCGGGACTCTGATTAAACTCACACACTCCATCTGGTGTTACAAAAGCTGTTTCAAGCCTGGATTCCTTCTCTGAGGTTGTTTGCCAACAACCTATCCATAAATTAAGAGTTATGGTATATTTATTAGTTTCCAAGACTTCTAATAATATATTGATTCTGGGCAGAAGCTTAGCATCTGGTTTGGCTGAAGAATTTAATTTTCTGCAAACCACACAATCTAATCATATCATCTGGTATTGAAACAAACACTTCTTCAGTGGCCTTTAATGCTGATGTGTGCACCAGAGCTGAGCCACACCGAGTTTTCACTAGTCTGCAAGGAGGTATTTACAAAAAAAGAAAAAAGAAAAAAGGTCAATATAGTGGATTTTTAAAAAGGGTAACTGTATTCAATTTAAAAGTTGTCCATTTTTCTGAGAGGATGTTCTTTCTTCTTCTTCATGTGTGTTACAGTAGTCTTTAAAATTTTTTTTAATAAATGTATTTGACAAAAGAAAATGGACAACTCTATATGACAATGCGTCATATGTTGGAGAACATTTCATTGATCCCTGAAATCCAAAGGAACAGGTCATCCTGGACTCATGGAGCGACTAGTGACTTTTAAAAGATGGGGCGAGTCCCAATTTAAAATCTCCTCCCCCCATTTCTGGTATCAATAATAGCTGCCGCTGTTTCTGATCAGGGCTGGCCAGGGAAAAAAAGATTGGCTTCCCAGACAAGCTTTAAAATAGAAGCCTGTAAGTCCAACATGGACTTACTCAGCAGGAAGAGAATAAGAGGCATGTGACTCCCCCCAGTATTTGCAGGTCTTCATACTTCTGAGATATCTACCTTTCAGAGAAAAAATTATTGCCAACTTCCACTCACCAGGCATCACTGGCCTTCAGCTTCCATGGTACAAATAATAACACGCCCTTTCACCCCAGGCCACACCAGCTTCGGGCAATCAGGGCAAGGCTTCTACTTAGTATCCCTAGTCTCAGGGCTGCCAGCCTGTAACCACCTGCTGCAGTCCAGGCGGTTCCCAGGAGCCTCTCTGATTTTCTTGCCCCTCCTTCCTACCCGGACTAGAACTGGAAGGAACCAACAAGGCAGTTGAAGGGGAGGGCACGGCTCTCTGAGAGCCTCTCCACTGTGACCGGCATTTGCCAAGTCCCACCCAGAGTCCTGTCACACTAATTCCTGGTTAACGCCTTAACGGTGGCTCAGGTGGGGAGTGTATGTCCTGCCCACCTGAGACGTGCTCCCCCTGCCTCTTTTAGAGGTCTTTGCTCCTCCTCACCTCCCTAATTCATACATCCCAGGTGCCTGCCCTTTAGTTCTAAAACCTTCGCTATCTGTTCTAAAAGGCTTCAAAGCCTTCGTGCAAACAGAACTTCCACGGCCCTCCTTGACAGCCCCCAGTTCCTGAACCTATGGTGAGCAACCCACATCGCCTACCCACCCATGACCTTCAACACTGCATTGCTTCAAGGCTGGTCTGGGAGAGGCCAGCAGCTGGAGAGCCAACCAAGGACTACTGCTTGGTAGCTTTCATCACTTAGCAATAAAGCACAGGCATCTTTCCATGTCCGTGACACATAAAGCTTCCTATGGATGTTTAAAGGGTGAACATTATTCTTTCATATGGTTATAGCATAATTTAACCTATCGCCGGCTGATGGACACGCAGGTTATCCTTTCCCACTCACATTTGTTCACAGAGGCAGCACGCTAGACCAAAGAACACAAGCAGAGCCGCTGGCCCTGGGAAGGGAGCGCTTCTGCAACGCACTCTTCCCTTCCCTCACAGGGCAGGCACGCGCCTTCAGCCAACTGCCTGCCACTCACTGCTTCAGTTCCAATTTCTCTAATGAATGGGGATATAGAGTATGTTTAATAGCTTTGTACTTCTTTATCTGTCCATTCTCTTTTAATATTCTTTGCTCATATTCCATGTGGGGGTGCTTTATAAATCTAAATGGGGGGGAAAAGAGCTCTTTAAATATGAACATTAGCCCTTTCCTTATGCAAACATTTATATTCATCACTTAACATTTTTATAGAGCCTCTATGTCTCGGGCACTGTTATCTAAATTAATCTTCAGAACAAACTTGCGGGAAAGGCCTTATTTTTCCTTTTCATTCATGAGGTTGAGATCCAGCAAGGTTGGTGGAAAAGCTGAGACATCTCTTTGTTTTCAAGCCTGTGTTCCTTCCATTACACCATTCAAAAACCTCTAAATAAAAATTGCCTAATATGATTTTAGGGTGGTTTCCTGATTGTAATAGAAGGATGATATGGCAACTAGAACAAAGAAATAGAGGTGGAGAGAGTGACATCTTTCTTTTCCTGTGGTCAAAACACTGCATTTGTTAACAGAGGCGGGTCCTTCATGGTTTCTCGTCAAAGGTATCAAACCCAAGGCTCTGATTTCTTGTAGTGTATCCCTATGCAATTGCATTCCATGGTTAGGTTCTAAGGGATAAATTCCAGAGCTGTGAAATGTTGGGCTCTGTATGTATTTGGCTTGAAAAGCACAAGCCCTGATTCCTGGACCCACCCCGGGAGATTCTGCCTTAGCTGGTCTGGGTGGGCCCGGGAGTAGTATTTGCACAGCTTCCTGAGTCTCATCAGCAGCCAGGGTGAGATCCTCTGTCTTGGGTCATCTCCACTACCCTTTCTGGCTCTGGTGCCCACATTTTATAGCTGAGGAAAGAGAGGCACAGGAAGGGAATGTGACCTGCCAAGGTCACACAGCTGAGGGGCGGCAAACGCAGACCACAGTGCGTGTTTGATGGCCTCCAGTCCACTCCACCAAACTGCCAATGTCCAGGGCCGTGGCTGTCCTTCCTTTCCAAAGTAACAGCTAATGGCATTGTTTATGGGTACAGACATGGCTGGAGACTTAAAACTGTCTTCATGTTAGCAGCTCGAGCTGTTCACATCCATGTTTGTTACTCTGCTTCCTTTGCTCCCAGGCGAGAGCTGCCGCATCTCCAGTGGCCAGGAGCCATTGTCCTCTGCTCGTAATCGTCCCTGCTTCCCCGACACGTCCGATGCAAGTGCATCTCCTCACGAGTGCCATCTTCGAGCTCGCCAGTTACAGGAGCTGAGCGCACAGGTTCTCCTCCTTCCTGGTCCTGGCCACAGATGCGGGTCTTCACTTGTGTTGTAACAGCGTAATTAACAGCCTTCTCCACAAGACTCTCCGCTCCATGAGACCAGGGACCATCTGGTGTTTGCTACCATTGCTCTCCTGGCATTTAATACAGTACCCAGCACACACCACACAAACAGGCTTCAGGTCGTGGCACCCTCCCCTTAGAGTTCGGGGCAGAACTGTTTACAAACTCCTTTCCTACCTCCAGAGTTTACAGACCAGAAACCCGAGTCCCAGAGGGGCCCAGGGACCTGTCCAAAGTCACACCATGAATTTGTGGCAGTTTGTTAACTCATGCAAGGCGGATTTAGCTCGTGGGGGTGCCACAGTTCATTGCTGAATCATACTTAGCTCTCAGGGAAGTAACCTCTCCATCCATCTTTGACACATGTTACTTTTTAATCATATCTGCTAGTGTACTGCAGTGACAGCAACCTTTAAACAAGTGCTCTTCAAAGGCGATGGTGTTCAGAGGCACCATGTCAGAGTTTTCTTGATGCGGGCTGCTTTGTATTCAGATTATGCTCATTTTCCTCCACATGAAAGTGAAAAGTCTGAATGACAGAGAGCTTAGTAATTGGTATTTTAATACTCACGAATACATAAAGGAACAAACTGGAGTAAAACCAAGGGCTGACTTGTAAAAGGACTTGAGAGTGTTTGAACGGTCAGGACTGATTTCTGATTCGCATTATTTCTCCATCATCCCCCCCCACCCCACCCCACCCCCGTCCCTGCCTTTACCTGCCCTTCCCTCCAGCTCTGAGTCAGTAATGGCCTGTCCCTGCTCACTCACAGCTCTGCAGAGAGCCTATGCCCTCCCACCCGTGCCTGCGCCCACTACGATCTGACTGTGGCTCTAGGAAAGGCAGCAACGACAGCAAGGCGCCTGTCACATCCGCATCTTCTCAGTCCTGCTCACTGCACCCTTTCTACTGCGTTTTACGCTGAGCGTGTCCTTCTCCTTGGAACACAGCCCTGGCACCGTCTTCTCAGCTCGCCGTCTGTGCCTCCCCTCTCTCACGTATCACGTGTAACTCCTGCCTGTGCTCTGCACCATGAAGTCAAGGTCCATGCCTCTTGGTCACTAGAGCCTAGCACTGTGGGGGCACGTGCGTACAGACAACGTTCGAAATCACTGGTGTGTGACAACACTGCGCAACACTTCATGCAAATGAACTCATTCATCCTCACAGCTCCATGGAATAAACACTACCGTCTTCCTTTTATAGGTAAGGAAATGGTCAGAACATGAGCTCCATGAGAACTGAGACTGTGTTGTCCCTCACATCACCGTTTCACCAGGACCAAGAACAGTGGCTGGCCCACGGATGCCAGGTGCAAACTGGAGTCAGTGTGACTCCAAAGCTCAATCTTGAATCACTGGGCATTCAAATACTGAGGACGTGGTCCACAAGTATTCCCTCCAAGTTCTTCGTGTACTCCTTTTCCTCTGAAATGCCAGCGACCCCCAGGCTCTCCCCATCCTTGGCTTGCTCACCTTCTTGCCGGACAAGTCCTCTCTCATGACTTTGCCTCCTAACATGAGGGCAAGTCCCAAATCTCTTTGGAATCGCCAGCTGCCTGTCAGACACCACCATCTGTCAATCCCCTATGCCTCAAATTCTACATGTCAAACGTGCCCTTTCCTCACTAAGCCTACACCTGCTCCTTCTCCTGAGTTCTTTTTATCACTATCTCCCCTAACACCCAACCTGGGAATTATAAAAATCAACCTTGACCCTTCCTCTCCAATAATGTTTAAGCACACAGGCTCCAAAGAAAACAATTCCATTCACAAAAGCAAGAAAAATAAAATAGTTAGGAATAATTTCAACAAAAGAAGTATAAGACATATACCAAAACTATAAAACATGCTGAGAAATTAAAGATCAAAATAAATGGAGAGATAAACTATGTTTATGGATTGGAGGATTCAACATTAAGATGGAAATTCTTCCCAAATTGATCTGTAGATTCAAAACAATACCTACCAAAATCCCACCAGGTTTTTTCAGCAGAAACTGACAAGTTGACCCTAAAATTTATATAGAAATGCAAAGGACCCAGCATAGCCCAAAACTTGAAAGAAACCTCTATAGATAGAATCAACTGATTTTTGACAGAGGTCCCAATGTAATTCACTTGGGGAAAGCAGAGTCTTTTTAACACTTGGTGCCGAGACCATTAGATAGCCACATGAATTTGGATTCTTACCTCATACCACATACAGAAATTAACTAAAAATGGCTCATAGACTGAAATGTAAGAACTAACATTATAAAACTTCTAGAATAAAACAGAAGAAAATCATTTGTGACCTTAGGTTAGATGGAGAGATACAACACTAAAAGCATGATCCATAAAGAAAAAACTGATAAATTAAACTATATACACATACATACCATAAATACACATAGAAAAATGGTCAACAACATTAGCTATTAGAGAAATGCAAATTAAAGTCACAATGAGATAATCTCTTTACACCAAAATAATAAAAAAAATACAATAACAAGTATTGACGAGGATGTGAAGAAATCTGAATCCTTACCCATACATTACTTGTGGGAATATAAAATGGTGTAGACACTTTGGAAAACAATCTAGAAGTTTCTCAAAGAGTTAAACATAAACTTACCATAAAAGCCAGCAATAGCACTGCTATATATATATATATATATATATATATATATATATATATATCCACGGGAAATGAATACACATCCATACACAGACTCATACACAAATGGTCACAGTAGCATGTGAAGACAACCCAAATGTCTATCAGCTGGTGAGTGAATAAACAAAATGTGACACAGCCACAATGGAAAACTATTCAGCAAAAAGGAAAGCAATTACTGATACATGCTACAACATGGATGAACCTCAAAAACATTATGCTAAGTGTGAGAGTAAGATGTGAAATAACCACATATAGTCTGATTCCATTTTTATGAAATGTTAAAAAAAAAAGAAAAAGGCAAATCAGAAAGATAGAAAGTGGGTTAGTGGCTACCTGAGGCTGGGGGCAGGAATGCAGGCAGATTGCAAATGGGCACAAGAGATCCGTCTGAGGTGATGAAAACGTTTAAAACTGGTTTTGCTGTAATGGTTGCACAGCTCTGTAAATTTACTAAAAAGTCAGTGAAGTGTCCCCTTAAATGGGTGAATGTTATGTAGTTAAATTACACCTCCTTACAACATGTGGGAGCGGGAAACAGGCTCTGCATTCAGACTGCTTGGAGGCCAGTCCTGGCTTAATTACTTTCGGCTGTGTCACCAAGCGATTTCAACTCGTGTGCCTCAGTGTTCTCATCTGTTAACTGGGAATTCTAGTACATGCTTCATCGCGTTATTGTGAGAATTAAATGAGTTAATGTGGGTAACATCCTTCAGCACAGTGTCAGACACATAGTAAGCATTCAGTAATATTATCTCTTATAATTATATTCAAACAATTATCAAGTCTTGCCCACTTTAGTTCTCAAGTTAATCACCTTTGCTTTGAAAAGTCTTCCTGGCCGAACCTCTGTGACACCTTTTGGACAGAACACTTGCCACAAGCTTCCTGACTTCCGCCAGTCTGGTTCCCTCACATCTAGCTTCCAGTCTCTAGGGACCACACAGGTAATATCAACATAACCATGGCAAAACCCACCTACAGGATCAAGTTCAATGGCATCCAAGACCCTCCAAGATCTGGTCTGTGGAACTCCCAACACACCCACACATCAGTGGCAAACCTCCACACACGGACACGCAGTTGCTCACGCCACCCTGTGGAGAAATGCCCCGTCCCCTCCCTTGTCTGTCCACGCTATGAACCCTCGGGCTCAGCCGAGGCAACTCCCCTGCAAGTTTTCCCAGCACTCTTGAGTTGCGGCCTTCTGTGCCTGTAAACAAATCACCAGGGCGTGTCTCCAACACTGAATAGAGACACGACGATAAAACATGTCTCCTACCTTGAAGCATGAGCCACAGCACATCCCTAGGACTAGTCCACTGCAGGTGCTCAACAATATGTTGACTGGCCAGGTGAGTGACCAGACAGGCGGCCGGGTTTCCTCAGCTCCTCACATAGGGAAGATGCACTTAGGCCTCCAAGCAGCACAGGCTTGTTTTTCAGCATGTCGCTTGAGGAAAGTGACCAGGGTTGTCTAGGGAAATGCAAACCTTAACGAGGCTCTAGCTGTTCTGTAGAACTAGTCTCAGCAGTAAGGAGACCGTGCAGGGTCCTGCCACCTTCCGTTTGAAGCCATTTATACTTTCCACAACCGTCCGTAGTTCACCAAAATTTACAGACGCTGCTGGTAATGTTAATCTTTCCACTCGAATTTTTCCTAACTTACTTGAAATCAGAGTTTCTAAACTCTAAAACTGATGTGAAGAATTTCTGAGACAGCTCATAGTGGGAATATAAGACAATCAACTTTACAGGGATTTTTTTTTTTAAAGAGCTTAATTGACAAAACGGGGGGGAAAATACAATTACCTGATATCAGGGTTCAACCCCTGATGTTCTGATTTAACAGGTCTTGAGTAAGAACCAAGGAGATCATTTTTTATAAATTCCCCAGATAATTCTAAAGAGCTGCAAGGGTCAAAATCCACTTCTATGAAAGCTAAAATTGGTTCCTTAATTTCTCAGTGTCCTTATCTATAGAATGGCAGTTATGCTTAGATTTATAGTTAAGACTGAAAACCTTTCTGAAAGGTTAAATGGAATCCCATTCTCAATACCTTGCGTCATTGTAAAAGTAAAGTTCGACTTCTTAAAGTTCCACCTGGTCAATAAGCATTAATATCCATATTAGAAATGGACATTTAAAATCCATTAAAGGACAATCAAAACAAACACACACAAAAACAGATCACAAAACCATAATCTTAATTAGCCCACAATCAATTACTAAAATAAGGTGTAAGTGTAAAAGTTAATTGAGAGGACTAATATTTCCAAAGATTAAACTGTAGGCCCTCTTCATCTATTAATCCCTAGTTGTGGACATGGCATGCTTTTCTCTAATCCTGAGAGATCTCAGCAAAGTATCCACAAGGTCCTGTTTCTGTGCTTGCATTATAATGGGTCCCAAGGGAGAGGCCTGAAAGAACTGCAAATATGAAACTCAATTTTAAAGTTGCCCTGAGTATGACAGAAAATTTAGTATTAGAATGAAAAAAAAAATCACATCACATCTGTAAACATCCCTTTTTCTTCTCTAGAAATGTCCTACTGACTAAATCTCTTAGCTTTTTCAAGAAACATTCCACCATTGATGCTGAAGGGGGTTGGGGCATGCCACCCCAAAATATGGTACTTTGGCATAAGAATGATTTTGAGCTGAAGGCATCTGAGTTCCTGAAATCCCTTACTGGCCTAAAAGCAGAGCCTCCTGGAAATAACTCAATTGTCATAAATCCCCTCTCTGGGCAACTCTAACCTTCACTTCTGGCACCACATCCTGACCCTGTCGCAAACTATACCTCCCATATATTTTCCAAAGGGCCCATTTATTTTCCAAAAAGTCATGTGCTTTCCCATGAGGGCCTTTCTCCCTTCCCTTCCCCATTAAGTTAGGTATCTAGACCCCCTCTGCCCTCTCTCTGAGTTTCTCATCGCTGGGTCCACCCATGGGAATGCATGATGTACATGCCAATAAACTTCTGTTTTTCTCTTTTCATCTGTCTTTTGTCAGTCCACTTTACAGGGCCTGGCCAGAGAACCTAAGAGGGTAGATGGAAAATCATTCTTTTCCTCCACTACAATACTTTGATATCTGATTTGATATCTCCCAGCTTTAAAAGGCTGTCAGTTTTTGGGTTTTTTTAATCTTATAAAAAACATAAGCACCTTAAAGTGTCAAAGTTTAAAAACCTGTTGAGATTCTGGGTCTAGTTTCTTTAATTTTTCAAACTGAATATTAAGAAAATAAAAACTATACCAAAGTGCTTATTGTTTTAGGCAAAACTGCTATGAAGAAAAGACTTAATAATGGCAAAATATTTACACCAAGTACATGCAGTTAGAGTAAAATCAGTCTCCACACCCTGAAATTCTTACCAAGTATGTTTTTCATAAATATATTTAACCCACTTAACCAATATTATTTCTTCTGTAATTATTTCATTATTTATCTTTTATTAAAAAGATAAATTTTAAAGAGTAAAATTGTATGGTAGCAAAATAACTTCAAATTAAATTTTCCTACTTGAAATACGAATGCAGAGCACTATAGTGCATCATGGAGAAGACTGGAAATAATACCTTATTGCTATTAATAATGGCAGATTAAATAAAATAAAGGCAAGGTGATGTAGTTCTAAAAAATGTAGTACCGGAAATTAATAAGGCATACAACATAGAACTGGATATACATAGTCATGTAGGCAGACACTGGGCAATATCTACTCAGTTAGAAGAGAATTAGATTTAGAAGCATTGAGATGCTGCACATTTGCCATATGAAGAAAGCACATAAAAGACACAAAACAAAATATATGTATTACTTTTAGCATGTTAAAAACAATCACATCCAAAAAAGTATACAGATAAAAACTGTCATCGATGACATAAGAAAATAGTGTGTGTGCATATGTTTTGCATATATATATATATATATATGTATATATATATATATATAAATGTACAGTATTTATCACTGTTGATATATAGATTTTGGAGCAGCTTGGTGCTGCTATCATGAACTAAATTGTACAGCTTGATTTATTACAAGTCACAGAGTCATGGTTTAAAATTGGAATTAATATCCTCAGCTACATTTTTATATACATTTATTTCTAAGCTTCACATGATCAGAACCGAGAGCCCAGTGATATTGGGATTTTGTCTGAGCTTCAGTGTAGTGCTTACCTGCTAAGACACTGCACTTGTTCTGCCATTTGATAACATCATTACCAAGTTGATGAAAATTACACTAGACTCATTATATACATAAAAAAATATGTCACATTCACTAGCTAAACAAATGTTACTCTCATTTTAAAAGACACACTTCTGTACCTTGAAAGCTTGAAGCCCTAACTTGCAACAAGAAGAGCCCTCAATGTTAGGTTTTCTACTCTTACTCAACTGTGAACCAAGTAATGCTGAAAACAAGCTCTCCAATTAAACACGAAGCCCTACTTTCTTGGCCAGGTCCACACTTTGTCAGTGTTTTGGTAATTGTAGTGTAACAGAGTATTGTAAAAGACATTGTTCATTTTTAACATGAACCTGAATTTTTGTCACCGAAAAAAAGATTTCTGCAAGTATGAAAGTCACACTATAAAAAAAAAAAAAGGACCAAAACCTTAGGTTCCTATTAATAATTAGGATCATTTTACAATTTTACACACTGATTATTTAATGGCCTAAGCACAGCAATTTCCATTGACTACATTCTTTAAAGGACTGGTGCCTGAAAAAGATTTGGAAATGAACCTGGCCCTCCGTAGGAGGCCCTGCACTATACTGAGGGGCAGAAGAAGTGACCTCATTGTTGATCCTGCTTTGAAAGGACTCTCCAAGGAGTTTGCTCCACAGCTGCCAAAAGTGCTTGATGAGCAGTAACTCACAGCTAGCTCCTCCTGCTGGTGCCCACGGGAGGGCTGCACCACAGTGCTTCCTCTGCATCTGGCGCAGGGCACAGAGGCGCTGACTGCCCGGGACACAGGTGGCCAGACACTTAACTGAAACTGCACGGTTTTTCAGCCCCATTAAGTGGTTGGCCTTTCCTTCCACTGCCTTTAAATTTTCAGATTGAAAGAAAATGGCGGCAACTGAATGAGAAGGTGAGTATTCTGTGAAATTTGAATTCATTTGAATTCAGGGCAAACCAACCCTTAAGTCAGTTTTGGATCTGGGTTAAAAATATGAGGGGGGGTAAGGAGGGGTGGGGAACTTGACTGAAAGACCAGTTAAAGAAAAGAATAATAAATTATTTCATGGATCTAGATTAAAAGTCATTTTTTAAAAATTTTCTTTAGTTCAGAGTTCAAATGTATATGCATAGATGCCTGCAGTATCTACTAAAAGACACATACACTACATATAGCCTTAAAAATATCTACTCTACACAGTTTTTCAGTGCTTTGTAACATTACTCAAAATAGAATGGGCTGACAGAGTAAAAATGTTCAGGTTTTGGAGAAAGCTGTTAAGTATAACTGAATAATGAATTATTATTGTGCGTGCACCCCTAAATGCTATTGCTATGTTTCCACGGTCAATTCTTTTTAACAGGTTCAGTGTTGATGCAATTTAAGATGTTCATCTTAAGCAGCGTCTACGTGGGGATGAAAACGCTTCCTCCTATTCTTATTACTAACATACATTAGAATTGCGCGAGTTGTTTACAACGGTATAAAATACTGCTTTGGCAATTATAAACATAGCAATGTAGGTTTCATATGGTTTCTATTCTCTCGTCTTGGGCAAGTATGGATAAATTCTCACAGCAATACTGATTCTTGAACAGAAAGTCCATCCCGATTTCTGTAGTGATAAGCTGGAGCTGAGGGCCCTGGATATGGATACCCCGATGAACCGGCATCTTCTAAGGCTGGGGAAGTTCGATACCGCACTGGACCATCGATGGAGACTGTGGGGAGGCTATGGTCCTCAAAGGGCATGTGCTGGAAGGCGGGGTATTTGGGTAAGTTGCTTAAGTGGCTGCGGTTAGCATCTCGAGTCCATGACTGCTCGTGCGTCTCAGGCCTGTACGTGTAACTGACTTCCGACCACTTTCTGTTGTCTGGCAAATAGTCCACTGGAGGAATGATAAATTTTCCATTCTTTGGTGACCCTGAGTTGACCAAATATCCCCCAGCACCAATATCAACGGGAAGCACTTCTATTCGACTAGATGGTAGGACAACAGGGTTTGGGCGGCTGTGAGATTTCTCTGGAGAAACATTGATGGAAAGAGTGGAACCATGGGGTCTCCTGGAAGGATTCATTTGAGCCCCATGGCTAAACTGTGGAAACACAAAGCTGCTGTTGGCAGCAGGGGTGTGTTTGGGAGAATTCCCCCGGTAAACAGGGGGGTTATTGTAAGATGGCAGGTGCACCGGCCCGAGGTCGTCCCCATCTAAGTGAGACGGATATTTTGCATAACTTGGAGGCAGTACTTTAAAAGTAAACTTGTTTGATACTTTTGAAGGACTAGAACTTGGCTCAGCATGTTTTCTTGGACTATGAGTGTAAACAATATTCCTCGGACTCTGAGAGTAAGCCCGTTCTAGCGCCTCTTCGACAGAAGCGCCGTTTTCACTTTCAGGAACGTTATCATACTGTGACGCGTTGGAGCCCCGCTTCCCCTCCTCGGCGTCCCAGACCCGCCCCGTCGGCCGTGCGCTGGACGCCCGAGGCTCAGCAGAGCTCGGGGCGGCGCCTGTACACGCGGGACGGGCCCTACTTTTGCCTTCACCAGCATATTTGGCGGTTTTTTCAACAGCGGAAACATCTGACGGCTTATTCCATTTGGGCACAAATTCCTTCCTGATATTTGAAGTGGCATTGCTATTTTGGTTAGCAGCTGCGTGATCATATTGCCTGGCGTTGTCTTGTGGACCTAACGGAGGTTTTCTTTGAAAATCTGCCTCCTCTTTAAGCTTTTTACTGTCCTCATCCACCGACTTCCGTCTCTGCTGCCTCACTCTTTCCGGTGTCCCAAGTCTGCTCTGATGGTGAGGGGAATGCTCAGGTTTTTTGTGAGGCGATGAGCCACTCTCCCTTCTGCTGATCCTGTGGGGACTGGACCTGCCAACACTCTGTCCATTGCTCAGCTGACTAATGCCGGCAGGCTGAGATTCAGGTGGAAGCTGCCCCAAAGGCTTCTTCGGAAATTCATCCTCTTTACCTAAAGGGGGCGATAAAGTCATAAGTAACATAAACACATGGGTGAATGGTATCAAATATAAGAACTATATCATGAATAATTGCATACTTTTCATATGTTCACTTATACACATACATTACACATACATTACACATACACCTCAGAATCTTAGTGGCTAAGAGAAACAGCTTTTAGAGCGACTGATAGTAAAACATACCAAAATTCAAAATCTTACTAGACGACGTGCAGGTGGGAACACTTGACAACCTTATGAGTAACGTTCTTACTATTATGTAACATATAATTCTTATATATTTTGTTACAATATATTATCACGTGCTTTTTCAAAAACCCAAGGTAAATACTCTCATTTTTATCCCTAAAACTAATTCTGCAGGTCCATAGTTCAGTGTTTTACCATTATATTACCTTCGCTTTAGCTTACCTCAACTAAAATGGTTTTGAAATCTCAGTTAAGCTTTTCTTATCAACTTCAAGCAGGTCTGCCAAATTTAAGAGTCAACTGATGACCAACTGTGATCTAAAGTTGTCCCCAAATAGCTTATATTAAGTACTTTCCAGTTTAACTTCATGATAAAAATAGTACTCTCTTTTTTAATGTTAACATTCTAAGAGGATCCCACTTTAAAGCAAAGCAAAGAAAAAATTTTTAAAAAAAAAATCACATTGGCTACTTTCAGTTTTATATTTTAAATAAGTAACATCAGAAAATTAATGAGGAATTAAGGGAAGGTGCAATAAGTTTGCCATTTAGTAAAGTGCTCTAAAATGACCTATTACAATATCAATATCCAATAAATATCCTCTTGTAAAAATGACAGACTTCACTTGTAGAAATCCCATGGTTTAACATGTTTTTCACCAGTTATTACAAAATAAAATATTCTCACTTAAAAATAAGTTGCTGCCCTCTGCCCATGTCCATCTGTCCACCCAGCTACAGGCTCGCTGAGCTGAGCCATGAGCATGAGCAGGCAGGCGTGCTCTTTGTTTGCATGTAGCTCACTTCTTGGTGATGATAATTTTATTTACTAACATCATAATTTTCTTTAAGATTTAAAAAAAAATATTCAATGAGCTTTTCTTTGGGAGGGAAGGGAGCAGAGAATGATGAAAAAACAATAGCTTTTAAATAGTTAAGCTACCATAATCAGAATTATTAAGCTACAAATAACCTTTGTACTCTTCTAATTCAGTGGTTTTTAAACTTTTTAGAAGCAGACATTTCTTTAAAAACCAAATTTCATATGAAACCCCAATATATAAAGAAAATATAAACAAAGCTGCTCTAGTTAAAGTGGGGGGTTCAGGGTGCCTCCCAGTCACCCCTTTTCACGTCCCTCAACTGAGCAGCTTCTCAGAGCCCGAGTTCGAGACCTGGCCCTGCCTGAGTTTCATAGGTGGGAAAGCAGAGATTCAGGGAAGACCTTTAGCAGCAGAAACAGAATGAGAACCAGGACCCCATCTTGACACTCCCAGTTCACTGTTCGCTGCACTGTGCCATGTTCATGAAACTCCAGAGAAACTTCTGATGGTTTTAACCAAATGTAACTTTATTTTGACAATATTTGTGCAAGCTCTTGATTTTCTAATTTGAAAGCATACAAAGCACTAGAATTGGCACTTATAGTTGTTTCACTCATTCATCCATTCAACAAACACACACCTACTGAGCAACTGCCATGTACCTGGCACTGGCAGCCCAGGGACGAAATGAGTGGGCAGTGCCTGTCCCCAGGGGGTGCGTGCCCCAGTGTGCAGAGCCCCGAAGCCGGATGGTGCCAGGACTCGGCAGGTACAGCGCTGTGGGCTGGGGCAGGGCTGGCGGTTCCTGCAGGAACAAGGGCACTCTGTGCCCAGTGGGAGACCAGCGGGAGGCCGGCTCGGAATGGGGTCAGGAGCAGACGGGTCACATCACAGGGCCTTGAAGACCACAGTCAGGACTCCGGGCTTTGTTTTGTTTTTCTGAGTTAACTGCTAACTACGGAAGGCTTTTCAGCAGGAGAGAAACATGATCTGAGGTCTGTTTTGTAAAGTTCGCTTTGATGGTGGGCTGGGCTTAGATTGTGTAATAATGAATGGGGATAATAATAATAGTGATAGCTAATACTCACTAAGCCCTTACCGTGTGTCAGCACTGCTCAAAAAGCTGTCCACACAGTGTCTGCGACAGGCCTGCAACACAACTCGCTGCAAATGCCCTCAGGTTATAGACGAGAAAACTGAGGCAGAGGTGGACTTGCCCGAAGGCTCACCGCTAGTCAGTGGCGCTCTGGATTCAAGCTCAGAGCTGACCCCAGAGCCCTCGCTCTTTACCCCGACACCGACTGCAGTGTGGTGGGAGCAGGGGAAAGGGGCTGCTTCCTGGAGGGTTTTAAGGCAGAGTCCAGATACTGGCTCTCTAACAGGTGAGATGTGACCTCTGAAGGATGAGCGGAGTACAGGATGGCTCCTGGTTTAAAGGCAGTGAGACAGGTGCTACTCAGTGTGACCAACATCATTCTGCGTCTTTTCATAATAAAGGCATTTTATGAGACGCGGAGGAATTATTTTAAGCGACAACCCAAACTTTAAAACGCCTGTCATTGAGAGAAGTTTTCTTTGTTCATGAAGGCTGTCAGTGAAAGAACCTGGAGCGTTCCAGTTCGGTTCTGACTAGTCTCACAGGAAGGATGTGGAACTCAAAGGCAGCCCAAGTCAAGAATATTCAGTTATTCAGCCTATTGGGTTAAACACTAACAATATAAATAAAATTAAAATCTATCTAGTGTCCCCAAAAAGTTTTTGTCACCTCTATAAATAGTGATCCATTTCATTCCAGATAAATATATAAATTCTTTCCTTCATGTAGGCAAATGACCCCATCAAACACAAATTATCAAGAAGACAGAAAGACCTATGTAATAGAGAACCTGAATTTATTAATTTTCTCTTAGTCCCCACTCTTGACAATTTTCGAAGGGCACACAACACAGTCATTTGAATGGCTAATTCGATGGGTGGTGGATATTCCATCAGATAATAATATTAGCCGATCATCAAAACATGCTTTTCAGGTTGGTGAGTAGGAACCTGATGAAAAACATAACCATTAAAAAGAAAAGGAAAACACTGGCACCCAGAGAGCGGCTAATTCATGCCTGCGAGACGTGCTATTACGGGGACAAAACTGGATTCGCTGTAGATTCTCATGCTGAGCCCTTCAAGCTGCCCCACTTCTCCAGCACTCAATGGCTTTCAGCAGCCTGCAGAGAGCCACCAATGTTCTAGTTCATAGGAAACAGTTTTAAATATTAAAAAAATCCTCGTAGCAGTATTACAACCACAAAGGAACTACTGCTGTATCTTGCTCGGGGCCCCCTAGAGCATCAATCTGTCAGTGAAAGCTTCCAATGCTTCTCGGAGCCCAGACAGCGGATACTCAGAGACTGTTTCAATCTGTATCACTTCACAACTCATGAAACTAAATTCACTTGAAATTAGATTTCTCAAAGGTTAGCTACCTGCTGTAGACGAATATCTGTGTCTTGTCCCCCTCGCCAATTCATACGTTGAAACTCCCCAATGCAACCCCAATGTTAACAGTATTTAGAGATGGGGCTTTGGAAGGTAATTAGGTCATGAGGGTGGAGGCCTCATAATGGGATGAGCACAGCACCCACCCCCTCCTGAGTGCAGCAACGCAGGGGGCCACAGAGACAGGTGTCATCTGCCCAGTTTTCACCGCCCCTCAGCAAAGGCGTCTCTGCACCACAGGGACTGCAGCCCGAGGTTCCTCCGAGCTGTGGTCAGTAGTGGAGGAGGAGTGGCCCTGGCAGCACAGAGGGGGACACCCAGCAGGAGAAGCGGTCAGACAGGGAGCTCCGGGTCACCGGGGACAGCCCACCTCTCTCTGCCATCGCGCCTTCCCAAGTACACTAGGGAGAGCTGACCCCTGAGAGGGAGGGAGACTGTCACTTGATTGGTGCGTGTGAAGTTCAGGACAATGCCCGGCACGAGGTGGCCCTCAGTAGAGAGGACCGCTGCGGTCTGAGTCCTCAGCGTTGGCTGCGCACTGGAGTTGGGATGATGCACCAGAGAACAAATGTGTGTGTTTTCTTCTTCTGCAGGGTCTGTGCCCAAAACCACCTCATGTGATCTGTGTTGTGTCCCCTCAGAATGCATATGCTGAAGCCCTAACCCCTGGTAACTGAGAATGTGACTGCATTTGGAGACAGGGCCTCTACAGAGGTGAGTAAGGTTAAATGTGGCCATTGGAGTCGGCCTCTAATCCAATAGGACTGATGTCCTTCATAAGAAGAGGCCATTAGGACACAGAAAGGTACAGAGAGATGACCATGTGAAGACAGCCGTCTAAAGCCAAGGAGAGAAGACTCTAACCCTGCCTTCCCACACTTTGATCTCAGACTTCCAAGCCTCCAGAGTTGCAAGAAAATAGATTTCTGTTTTTTAAGCCACTCAGTCTGTGGCAGCCCGAGCTGGCTAAGACACTGCCCTTAGATCTACATCCTAGATCTGAAAACTGACTTGCTTTACTAAGCACACATTTCATGGATTGGTTTTTGTTGTTGTTGTTAGTAAAAAGTCACGTATTTCATTATTTATGATCATTTGCTTTTATGGTCCCAGCACGTTTCCAATGTCCACAGCTGTGGTAATTAAAATGTATTTTACGTAACCACATCAGAGAGGCAATGGAGCAACACAGCTGTGGACGATGGACATAGCAGTACCAGATCCACAAGGTAACCAGGGTCCCATTACTTTTCTTTTGTGTACTTTTCTTATCGCTAGGGATGGTCAATTTGGAATTGGCTTCCAGAAGCGTTTTCCACAGACACTCAGCTATAGTTACTTATTGATGATGATGAAGATGAAAGGGCATCCTTATAAATTTGGTACCCAGAATTTAAGCAATATTCTAGGTTTGGACTAACTGAAACAGAGTACAATAGGGTTTAATAAGGAACCAATGAGGTTGAAGAGATTTTAAGAAACACTTTAAAGTGGGGGTGCAAGGAAGAAAGTGGAGAGAAAAGGGGACTAAAGGGAAAAGCTGAACACCTTTTGGGGAAAATAATGCCATTTCACCTACTGTTCTTATATTCTACTATCCATAGAGCTGTCATTTTGAAATCCTTTTGATGCATCAGAGGTACATATTGGTAAAAACTAACAGGACACACAGTAAAATGTAGGATTATGAATACAGGGCATGTATTTCCAGGAGAAGGAAAAGACAAACTGAAAAGGAAGTAATGGAGAGAATGAGGGGGTAATTTCATGCATGACACAAAATGGAAAGGTACGTATCATACATATGTGGGAGTTTCAATTTTTCAATATAAAGGTTAAGTATTCACCTTACACTTAACACCACTACTTTATATTTAAGTCAATATAGAAATTTATGTAAGGAAGCGATGTTAATATTCTATGCATCTATACATAATATTAGAGTAATAAGAAATATTTAACATGTTCCACTTACTGAATGGGCAAGAGGCCCAAATCCACACTGGGGAAAAATAATCTGTCACTGCTCTAAAATATCCAAAAAGTAGCATCTTAAAGTTCTTTCATGGTAGCCCACTACACATTTCCCTTCTCCCCTAGTAGACGAATACCTACTTAAAGTGACTTCTACTTCTTTTGTATTCCTTCGTATAATATCTAAAATGGTAACAGAATTATAGGGTGTTGATAAAAATGTCGATTCACTCATATATAATTACTGTGAATCAGAATAATGACACACTACTCAGGTAAACACTAGAGAACTATAATGGTTACAAATACCCAAGAACTACATAGCTAAGAAATGAGATGCAGCAGAGTTTGGAGAAAAAAATATCCTGTGCAGACAAAATGACACCATATCTAATTAATTC
The DNA here is from genome assembly GCF_001890085.2 of Hipposideros armiger. NCBI lineage: Eukaryota > Metazoa > Chordata > Mammalia > Chiroptera > Hipposideridae > Hipposideros > Hipposideros armiger. The sequence continues at coordinate 1,298,040 of NW_017731621.1, read as the reverse complement.
CTAAACAGCAATCTCTCATCAGGAACTAGGACTCTATAAGAGGTACATGGTGAATACCTCAAATGTACAAAGGCACTAGGAGGTACGGCCCCTCTGTCCCCATAAAGATTTCAGTAAGGGTGGAAGAAGGTACAGCAATTTGAAAGAGACAGTAGACACAGATATAAGAAAGAGCTTCATAAAATGTACTTAAAAAAACAAATTCCGGGCCGGCCGAGTGGCTCAGTTGGTTAAGAGCTCACTCAAGAGTGTGAGCTCTGAGCAACGGGGTTGCCGGTTCAATTCCCAGCCTGAGCTGAGCTGCCACTGAGCTGCCAACAGGTGGCAGGATGGTTCAGCTAAAAAAAACCAAATTCCTCGGGAGGACCCCTCCTCACAGGGAAAATGCTAACTATCCTTCAGCCCTTGTCTTGAAGCCACACAACTCAGTCTGCCCTGTATGTCTCCAACACCCTCCGAGTTACTGTTCCTCCGCTGGAGACCAAGCTCCTTCCAGAGGGATACAATTTGGTCATATGGGCATCTTCTGCCAAACCAGCCCAAACAGATAATGAGTTATATGACTGTGTACATGGGCAAGGGCCTCGGGAGGAATTTGAGGCTGTGGTACACAGTGACCCCAAACGGGCGGTCATTTCCTGGAAACTGAACTTCAGTCAAAACCCAGGAGTTTAATAAAGGTCCTTGAGCAAAATGGGAAATGGTTCTGTGAAACCCAAACATTCCAAGCATCCAGATGGCCACTCCGGGAACCTCACCACTGATGCCCGCGGAGCAGGGTGACAGAGCTGGAGAGAGAGCTGAGCAGAGAGGATGCCCAGGAGCACCATTTGAAGGAGCTGCCGGAGCAGATGTGGGAGCGGCCGTGGCATGGCAGAGCCCAGAACAGTGCATCCCGCTGGACAAGCTTCAGGACGGGGTGCACGTGCAGGGAGGAGCCTGCTTCAGCCTCTCCTGGAAAAGTGCCTCCAGCGGTCCAGTGGAAGACATTGGGACTGGTCTCTCTCCACAGCAGAAGGGGAGCAAAGGCTGGGGTGTCTGCCAAGCCAACAACCTGAACCTATAATCCTCAACAAACCCGCTGAATTGTCCTTTGAGAAAGCAGGAATCAGAAAGGACTCCAGTGAGAAGCAGCTCATTACAGATGCTCTTAATAAAAATCAGTTTGAAGGGACTGAATCCCAGCAGATCAAAGACATGGCAGAACGCATGTATGGAAGGAACTACCAACAAGGGAGCTACTACATTATTAGCAAGGAGAACCAGGAAACCACATCTCTGTGCTGGCAGAGGGCCGATTAGAGGTGTTCCAAGGTGAGAAGTTGCTATCATCCATCCTCCGTGGACCACATCTGGGGAAGAAGCCATTTTATACACTGTACAAGGACTGCCTCTGTGAAAGCTATTACCAGTGTTAAAACTTGGGTGCTAGGTCGAGAGATATTCCAGAACATAATGAGAAGGACAGCTCAAACTAGAGATGAACGTACAGGAACTTCCTCAGAAGTGTATCCTTGCTGAAGAATTTACCTGAGGACAAGTAGCCCAAGATCACTGACTGCTTAGAAGTGGGATACTATGACAAAGGAGATTGCATCAGACGAGAGGGTGAGGAAGGAAGTACCTTTTTCAGTTTAGCCGAAGAAAGGGTAAAAAGTCACCCAGAGTACAGAGGGCGACGATCAGCCACAACTGATAAAAACACTGGAGAAAGGAGAATATTTTGGGGAAAAGCTCTTATCAGTGTAGATGTCAGATCAGCTAACATTGTTGCTGAAGAACATGATGTTGCATGCCTGGTTATAGATCTAGAAACATTCAACCCGACACTGGGGACTTTTGCAGAACTCCAAAAATACCTTGAAGGGGGTGTGGCTAACCTGAGCTGTGATGATGAAAAAAGAGGTTCAAGTCTAACCGGAAGCTGTCCAAAGCTCTCGCTGGAGATGATTCAACTGGAGAAGGTGGCCAGATTCTCCTCATCATCCCCATTCCAGAACCTTGAGATTACTGCAACACTGGGCGTTGGTGAGTTGGGATGAGCTTAGCTTGTAAGGGGTTTACGTTTCAAGCATCTGAGAAAAGCCTTTTAACTTTTTGTTTGTTTGTTTTATATTCCAGCATATCTTGGAGGAATGTATGAATTATTACTTTCTTAAATGTTGCCTGGAACTGAAATTGAGCAAGCACACTTTTCAGTCTGTACAGTAGCAGGTCTGTGTTAGTAACATAGCTACCTCAAGCTTCGTCCATCACATCCTTTGGTGATTTTTCTTTTCTTGATGGTACTTATTGGAGAATGTATCAAGGAAGCATTCCCAAAGATTACAAAGAATTAAAAATATATTTCCTAACAGAAAAAAAAAATCCTCCCATTTTAAAGACAGTAACCCCAGTCAGGCTAGGAGGCCTTGCATGGAAGGGGTGAGGATATTCACATGTGCCAGGCCAGACTGCAGTGCTGGGATTTGCCTAATTTCAAAAAGTGTCAGGTCACATCTACTTTCTATAACGACTTGTGACCAGGGAGCATGCTCAAGACTAACAAGTGGAACTAATCCATGTCTCATGATCCCAAATCGACATCTCTCTTCCATAAATGCCTGCTGACTGGTAGCACTGTTGGATTATGCCACGTGCAAGCTGCTCCCACAGGTGACAGAACACCTCTGAACAGTGTGCAGTTCTACACACACTTCAGTGAGGGTCTGAGGGGCCCTCAGGACACCTCATCTGTGGAGGAGGGCTGCGTCTCTCAAGAGCAGGAGGGGAATGAGAAGAGGTAGGAAGAGGTGACCAGAGAAGAAAAGGGGAAGAGGTGAGGAAAGAAGGAGGGGGAAAGAGGAGAGGAGGGGGCGATCACAGAAGTGAGTGATGGATGGAGGAGGCCAGAGGAGGACAGGGAGGCAGAAAAGGGCACCGGCCCCGGGAAACCTATGAGCATTCCCCTTCCGGGAATAGGCTGTGACTCTCATGTCTGAGTGGGGACTTGCTCGTGTTTCACAAACCACAGGCAGGGCACAGGCCTCTCAACGCCAACAGCAGTACCAAAACCCTGGGACTCTGCACCCGGGCAACCTGACCTCTGCAATTATGAAATTAGGAAGAAAAATCTACTTGACTATGTTATAAAAGGGATTCTTTCTTGAAGCTTAATTACTCAACTTTCATTGAGCTGAAAATATACTGTGTAGACTATGTAAGAAGGACAAATGCCATCACCAGTAATATTTTCATATGTTAATAAACATTCTCTGCCTCGTTTCCACAAAAGTAGATCCAAATAAGCATTAAACTTTATTGTACAGTCTCTTCTTAGATGCATCTTAACCTATTTGCACTATCCCCTCCCCCTCACCCCCTGATACTGCTGTACTCGGCTTTGTTGGGTTGAACTATCTTCTTTCACTGTTAAGCAACTAAGTGTAACTAAAAGATTCAACCATAACTGATGTCAATACAGAAGGCTAAAAATAGGCAATAAGTATTAATATCTATTATCCATGCTTTCATTCTAGACTTCTTTTCAATAGACATAATATCCTAACTCTATGCCTAAATTTTTATGCTTCCCTTCTTCCCCTGAAACCACAGGAGCTTAAATGAAGAATTACTGCCATGGGCCGGCCGAGTGGCACATTGGTTAAGAGTTGGCTTGGGACACCAGCTCTGTGCAGCAGGGCCGCCAGTTTGGTTCCCACATGGGCCAGTGATGCTGCGCCCTCTACAGCTAAGATGGTGAACAACAGGTCGACCTGGAGCTGGGCTGCCGTGGGTTGCTGGGCATAGGCTGCAGCCCCTGCTGCAGTGGGCTGCCGTGAGCGGCCATCCAGTGGCCGGCGAGCAACTGCCTCACCCGGGAAGAGTGCAATGATAATACCAAGACGGGCCAGTGAAGCAACGTCCTCCACAACCAGACTGAAGAACCAAAGGACAGCAACTTGTCTGTCTGTTCCCCTTCCCTTATTCCCCAATAAAATCTTAAAAAAAAAAAAAAAAAGAATTACTGCCCTACTCCTCAAAGGGTAGAAAAGTACTATGATTCCCATCAGAAAAATGGGGGATGCTTTTGTGAAAATGCCACATTAATGATATTTTTCATGTTATCATCATATAAGTGTTATTTTTATGCCAGTACCAACAATTAGAATACCCTACTCAAAAAGGGGAAATATAACTTGATACATTTCAGAACAAAGGCAAAAAGAGTTGTTAGTTTTTTTAAGCCAACACAAAGAATACTCTAGCCATCGTTTAAAATTTAAGGGAAAGAGTCCCTCCCAAGTCCCTGGAGGCTAGTGCATCTAGATCTCACTCAGGTCTCTGTTGCCACCCAGTGGACACCACACTCAACTACAAGCCTGCCAATTAATTGCCTCACAAGCATTAACAGCTTTTTGCCCTCAACGAGAGACATATAATTACAGAAAAGTGCTCTAGCGCTCTCTCTTGTGAACATTCTATTTTTAAATTTCAACAATATACTAGGTCAGACAATTAAGTTCATGAACTTGTTGCAACGATGTTGCTAATCTTTTTTGACATCAGAGGGATTACTTATTATGAATTTGTACCAACTGGACAAACAGTTAACCAAGTTTACTATTTGGAAGTGCTCAAAAGGCTGCGTGAAAAAGTTAGACGACCTGAACTTTTCACCAACAATTCATGGCTCTTGCATCACGATGCACCAGCTTACCTGGCACTGTCTGTGAGGGGGTTTTTAGCCAGTAAACAAATAATTGTATTGGAACACCCTCCCTACTCACCTGATCTGGACCCCAATGACTTCTTTCTTTACCCAAAGATAAAGGAAATATTGAAAGGAAGACATTTTGATGACATTCAAGACAACAGCTCTGATGGCCATTCCAGAAAACGAGTTCCAAATTGCTTTGAAGGATTCCCTAAGTGCTTGTGTTGGTACGTAGCTTCCCAAGGGGAGTCTTCAAAGGTGACTGTAGTGATATTCAACAATGAGGTATGTAGCACTTTTTCTAGGATGCGTTCACAAACTTAATTGTCTAACCTCGCACGAGGTATGATCAAGCAATACGGTGAATGTTTACATTTTTAAAAAATTATTACAGTAAAAGACACATTGCCATTAGCCCCTCTCAAAATACTCCCCCTTGCTTCAAACACACTTATCCCATCGTTCTTGCCGCTTTCTGAAGCAGTTCTGGAAGTCTTCTTTTGTGAGTGTCTTTAGTTGCACAGTCATGGCTGCCTCAATGTCCTTAATTGATTCAAAATGTTTTCCTTTCATGGTCATTTTGACTTTGGGGAAGAGCCAGAAGTTGCACAGTGCCAGATACAGTTAATAAGGTGGATGAGGACACACTGTAATGTTTTTATTTGACAGAAATTGCCGTTTACCAGAATCGATGTGTGACACAGAGCATTGTCATGATGAAGGATAAAGTAAAGACACTTCCAGAACTGCTTCAGAAAGTGGCAAGAATAATGGGATAAGTGTGTTCGAAGCGAGAGAGAGTATTTTGAGGGGGATTAATGGCAATGTGTCTTTTACTGTAATACGGTTGTTGTTTTTTAATTTAAACATTCACCGTATTTGTTGATCATACCGCATATGTACTTTGACAATTCTAACAGTTTTCAGTAAGAAATGGTGGGAGCTGTTGTCAGGAAAATTATTCTGGGAAAGAGTCATCTTATTCCCTTCCAGATCAAATATTAAGTCCAACTGAGATTGAAATTCTGTCACAGAATTACTGATTTCAAATTTATGTCTGTAAAAATCAAATGATTTTATTTCTGTTTAACATACCACCAGCCAAATGAATATATAATTCAAACACTATTATACCCTTCAATAGGTGATCAAAAGAAATAGTTTGCTTTCTAAATTATTGCTATTTTATTTTTAAAAATTCAAAACAAATATTGTAGTTAGGCTCATAGGCTGGATTTTTTTTCCCCATCAGATTAAACTTGAAAGATTAGAGAAGCAGAAAGCAGACAATTATTTAGACACATTTATCATTATAAACCTGTTTAATGCCACATAAACTCAGATGTTTCTGAAATTATTTTTTTAAATCTGCACTTTGTTTCCTAGTGTATAATTCACATATACATATGCGAAAATTGTCGAACACATGTAACATTGGTTTCCATTAGATAATCAAATCAAAGTGAAAACACACGCAAACCCTCAAAAAGTGGGGCAGAGTTTTTTTTAACTAACTTAATAAAATTGACGTGTGTGTGCGCACAACACAAACGGATTCATTCCATCACCTCAAGAGATGTCAGTATTACACTCTGTCCTGTGTGTGTGTGTGTGTGTGTGTGTGTGTGTGTGTGTATTAATGGTAGTCAAAATCTTTGACTAGCACATAAGAAGAAAACTTTTTAAGCTCAATTATCAAACTTAAAGAGGAACTAGGTTTCTGGATTTGTAACTTTAGTAAGATAAATACCAATTTTAAAAACCTAAATAATCCCATGCATGGAAAATTGTCTGTGAGGACATTAAAAAGCAAACCAACTTGCACTGACAAATATGTTATTACAAAGCACTGTGGAAAAAAATAACTGATATGTGTATGTAAAGAAAGCAGTTAGCAAGGAGTCTATTACAAGGCTCAGAAGTTTTCTATTATTATTACTCTTTAAAAGTGGCCGGGAGTCGGGATGGATGGAAGCAGAGAAACAAGCAGTCCAGGGGAGTGCTGTATGTCAAACTAAGGGGTCTGGGTTTCCCCCATAAGCACTGACGCGCTTCTGAAGGGCCGAGCATCCCACAAGATCACGGTGGCCTGGCAAAGAGAGGAGCAGCACTGGAGGCAGGGCTGCCAGTGCAGATGACGCGGCTCTGGCAGTGAGGCTGGAGAGGAGGCGAATGTAAGAGCGATACTGAGAATCACAGAACTTGGCGACTAAAGGGTCTGTAGCTAAATAAAGTGCAGATAAGCGGGGGTAGCAGGGAGGAGGAGATTTTGGATGCTGAGAGGGTGAGTGAATATTTTACCATTACAGGAAATGCAAAAGAGAAATGGGAAAAGGTTTGGAGGTGGGGTGGAGATTTAGACATTAAGTTTGAAGTATCTGAGGGGCAGGTGGGTGAAGATGCCCATTTAAGGTGTCCGCAAAATGTGTCCCGGGCTCAGAAGTTCCAGGAAAAAGATCTGGGTGAGGGTACAGAGTTGGAAGTCTTTGAGGTGATGGGCATAACCACAGGAAATGATGAAAGCGCCCAGGGACAGTGTGCAGAATGAAAAGGAGGCCAAGAACACAACTTCAGACAGGTCATTTAAAGGACGAATTCAAGAAAAGGAGCCCGTGAAAGAACAAGAGAAGGAATGGTTAGAGGTAGAGGTGGATGGAAGACAAAGACACAGCAGTCATCTGAAAGTGAGCCCAAAAGAAATCCCAACTGTAATCTACACAAAGCACTGCTATGGACAAGCACAAACGAACATTTTCTTCCTATGTTCCAGGCAAACGTTTGGGCTGACATTAAAAAAAAAAAAGGAGAAAATGCAATACTGAAGATGGCAAAGTTTTTCTATAGACAAATAAAATAAAAATTCCAAATTCTCTAGGGGGAAAAAAAACAAACAGGTACCAAAGATAAAAGCAACAAAATGCTTTCTTTCTTAAAAAGGTTCCTTAAGTTTCATATTTTCTGATATCTAAAATAAAAGATAAACTTTAAAATGGCCCTCTCAATTATTCTAAGACAATTGTTCTATATAGATCAATAAATTTGGGCCAAATTGGCAGTCACAGTGGATCAATACAGGCTTTCCACGCAGAATGACCGCCCTAGTGACAAAACTCTCTGCCAAAAAAATGACTTCATTTGACTAGAAGGTAGCTGAGGAGAACAAAGGGATATTTCTATCTAAATATCACTAGGGGCATGGGGTTTACAAGAAACCATTTCAATTATTTTGATACTTCACTTGTCAATTAAAAGTATTTTTTATTTAAACGGAGGACTTCATAGTTGATTCACATAAGAGATAGAGAGCTGAAATGTTATAATTGCTTATATGTGTGCAGTACTAGCAGTGGTAAAGAAAAGGGCATTATAGAATTAATTAATAAAAGAAAAAAACAACATAAGATAGAACAGAAATGGCTGGAAATCAGATTAGCAACATAAAGGGAAAGCTTGATATACTCACAATAAATGAAGACTAACAAAACAATGACATAAGGATAAACAGTGTCAGCAAATTAGGAATAGAATGGAACATTTGTTGATAAAAGATTATCTACAAAAAAGCTACATGCATTTATGTAAATGTATGTGTTTATATTTAAGTTTAGATATAAAAATAAAAGGAAAAGGACTAGGAGAATACGCCCCAAACTGCTGAGAGTTGTTACCTTTGTAGGAGACAGTGGGAGTGCAATGAAGTAATGGAGAGCCTTCATACATTACTCAGCAGACTTCAAAGAGTTTTTATGTGGATACATTTGTGTATTAAGGGGAATTTTAGAATAAGCCAGGTATCCTGTTGCACATAAAAGCAAGAAAGTATTCAAAGACTAATAGTCAAAAGAATACAGAAATCAGTTTAAGGGAGATCCCACTGGCCAAATGTAGAACAATTTGAGCATTTAAACAATAATAATTTTATCTGATTAAAATATTTAGAATTAATAAAATTCCATGAATTCACAATGAGAAAGCTGAAACAAAAGCTCATTTGCTGCCTTTGGAAATAATCAAGAACATCAACTCCTAATTTTGAAAACTGATAAAGAGAAAACAATTAAGCATTCATTTTGCCTTTTCATTTGAAAATACATTTTAAAGTAACCATAGAGCCCCTGTTGATGAAGGGGGGAAACTCTTTGTTACAGGAAAAAACCTACTGATAAATGTAAAAGAAATAATAGTATGCGAAAATTATTATTTTGCAACTTCTAGTGAAATACTTGTTTTAGACAAGGATTATCAATGGGAGCAAAAACCATCAGAGGAAAGATGAAAAGGAAACTGCATATCTGTACAATGTCAACACATTATGACACAAATTATTTACTAATTGAGAAGTTTTGTAATTTTAAAGAAAAATCTTATTTTTAAAATAAAGAGATCTGGTTATCACCACCTTTACCCAGAGTTTAAATTCAGTATCACTAATATTAATAAAACTAGACATTATATACCTACCTCCTGAATAATCTGAATGTTAATCATTAAACATCTACATTTAACTTGTAGCTTATGGAAAATATAGAGGATAGAGGAATGAGTTAAATGACTGCAAGAAAGAAAAGTTAGACTATTACAGAATGTGGGACATTCCACAAGGCTACAGAACTGATCTCGTCAACAAGAAAAAAAGAGAAAAATAAAAGGTTGGAGTGGGAAGTAAGGAAGAAGATGAGACTGTTGCATATTAAGAGACTTAAGAAGCATATCAAACAGATACCAAGTGAGATCTTTGGTTAAGAAAAAGTGCCAAGAACAAATTTTGATATGGAATTGGTCTACAGATCATATTTGGGAATTATATTAATTTTTAGGTCTGATAATGGTATTGTAGTTTGCCAGAAAGACGTCTTTGTTTCTTGGACACAGAGACTAAAGTACGCATTATTAGTATTTAGGTAGTATTTATGATATCTTTCTTTTTACTTTAAAATGACTCAGTAAGCTGGGTGAAGAATAAAGACTGAGAGAGGGTCTTCAACATTTTTTCTACTTTTGTATGTTTCAAAAGGTTTTTGCAAAATCTTATAAAAATACATTCAGAAACTGGAAGTGAACAACTTTCTGAGAAAATACAGTTGTGCCCCCAACCCTTATTTGTGTGGAATACATTCCAAGACTGAAGATAGTACTGAACCCTATATATGAGATCGGACAATTAAGTTCGCAAATTCACCCTAGAAAATGTGCTACATACCTCATTTCTGAATATCACTATGGTCACCTTTGAAGTACTCCCCTTGGGAAGCTATGCACTGGTGTCAGCACCTAGTCCACCCTTCAAAGCAATTTTGGAACTCTTTTTCTGGAATGACCATCAAAGCTGTCACTGTATTACCCTCGATGTCCTGAATGTCATCAAAATGTCTTCCTTTCAATATTTCCTTTATCTTTGGTAAAGAAAGAAGTCATTGGGGGCCAGATAAGGTGAGTAGGGAGGGTGTTCTAATACAGTTATTTGTTTACTGGCTAAAAACTCCCTCACAGACAGTGCCATGTGAGCTGGTGCACTGTCGTGACGCAAGAGCCATGAACTGTTGATAAAAAGTTCAAGTTGTCTAACTTGTTCACGCAGCCTCTTCAGCACTTCCAAATAGTAAACTTGGTTAACGGTTTGACCAGTTGGTACAAATTCATAATGAATAATCCTCTGATATCAAAAAAGGTTAGCAACATTGTTGTAAGTAGTTCGCGAAGTTAATTAACATACTCCGTGTATATATACCAAAAGTTTTCCTAACCAGTTAGAAGAAAAATGGAAGGGAATTTCACCTTATACTAGCAATAAGAAAGATAAAATTATCTATAGGAATAGGGGTTGATGTGGATAGATAAAAAAATGTGTAACAGTCAAATGAAGAAATCAAATTCAACGGTGTTAAAGGTAAACTTAAACAATTGAAAAGTAAAAGTTTCTACTTCGAAAAACCCATTCTCTTAAAATACCAATTTTCTCTCAATAATCTCTCAATTCAATGCAATCTGAATTAAAATATGAACAGATTCTTTTTTTGTAACTTGACAAAGTAATGAGGAGAAATTAGCCCCAACAGATATTAAAATTGCTTGTAACTATAAACATACAGATCAGTGGAACAGAATAAAATGCCAAGATGCACATATAGACATTTTGGGGACTTTATTACATGACAAAGAAGGCATCTCAAATTGCAAGAGGCTGTTAGGCCAACATGGCTAGTTATTTGGACTACAAGCAAAGTTAAGTCCTTACATCCTTCTATACACAAAAAGTAATTCTAGATGGACTAAAGATTTATGCATAAAAAATAAAACATAAATGTTATAGGAGAAAATATGAGTGATTTTTTAAAGTTTTCATTCAGTATGTGGAAAATTCTTTACCCAAGACACAAAACTGAGAGACCATAAAGAAACAGACAGATTACGAATTTTAAAATTCTACATGAAAAGTGTCTCCAACACATATATTAAACTAGCCAATCCTTTAACTTACCAAGAACTTGTATAAATAGACCAATAGAAAAATGGGCAGAAGATGAACAGGAAAGTTTATAGAAAAAGAAATTAAAATACCAATTTAATACATACAAAAGACACCCGATAAAAATGAAAGAAATGCAAATCAAAACAACAATGGAATACTCTATCCAACCAACAGAAAAAGTAAAAAATGTAACAATACCATGTGTACATGTTGGTCTAACACCAGGCTCCGGCAAACATTACCAGTGAGACTGCAAACTCATTCAGTATATAAGGAGCCAAACATAAATAACCTATCATTTTAAAATGAAAGATACGAAAATTTCTTACTATAATGTTCTAATTACTTTAATACTCCATATACAGCTCACAATAACGTAAAGAGGAAAACAACTGGCAGGCTGCGGGGTAAAAAGTCCAGAAAGTAAATGTAGCAGCAGAAATGCAGAGGAGACATTACCGTCCTAGAGAGTGAGGCCCCGACCATGTCCGCCCTTACCTGCCAGTGGGTCAGGGCGAACGCGGCCAGTGCTTCCAGTCTTACTGATCTATCCCTCTCTTACCCCGCTCCGCTTTCCATCCCCATTCTACCATTTCCTGTGAAAAGATCTTACAAAGACAACACGATCCCTCATGTGTAAAATGAGTGACTACTTTCCCTTCAAGTTATGTTTAGGAAGTAAATGAGCTGGTAGATGGCACTGAATACGCATTCAACAAATATTAGCTGCTAGTTAGATGCCGAGTTACATGGGCTTTGATATTTTATTGTCATGTTTAAGCAGTACTGCTCGATGCATTTTTTCTTCTATGTATCTTTTACTAAAACTTGTCTTAAACTTTTTTTTTTTTTTTAAGATTTTTATTGGGTAATTGGGGGGATGGGAACAGTACTGGGGAATTAGGGGAAGGGGAACAGACAAGTTGCTGTCGTTTTGTTCTTCAATCTAGTTGTGGAGGACACTGCTTCACTGGCCCAAGTTGGCACCATCATTGCGCTCTTCCCTGGCGAGGCAGATCAGTCGCCGGCTTCTGGACGGCCGCTCACTGCGGCTGCTGGCCGCTCACGCTGGCTGCTGGCTACACACGGTAGCCCATGGCAACCCACTGCCACAGGGACTGCAGCCTACGCCGTCGCCAGCGACTCACGGCAGCCCAGCTCCAGGTTGAGCTGTTGTTCAGCATCTTAGCTGTAGAGGGTAGTGTCACTGGCCCTCATATGTGGGATCCGAACCGGGGCCCTCTGGCATCCCAAGCGAGTTCTTAACCATCGCGCCACTCGGCCGGCCCTTGTCTTAAACTCTTTTTGAAAGTAGGCAAGATACTTAACATTAAAGTGGCAAGAATGCAGTGAGCACCTCCGTTCCAAATGCACCCCCTGCTACAGGAAAGAACCAGTAGCAAATGGACATTATTCTGCTAAAAGGAGGGGGCTGACCTCACTTAGCAAAGGTGATGGTTTCACAGGGCCATGCCCACACCTGATCACTGCTGTGATGGCTTGTTTTCTAGTGACTCCTGATGACACAGAACAACCTCCAAGAAACACTAGTGACCAGAACCCTTGCAATTAAATAACTAGAAGCCAAGCATCTTGGTTTTTACCAAAGGGGGAAAGATGTGTTTTCCATGAATGTATTTCTGCTTGGACTGCACACACACATCCAAGAAGACATCAAAGTATGTGCCACATCGACTGGAAGTGCTAAATCCAACTCCACCTGAAGGCATACCTAACTGACGTGCTTACTTTTCACCTCTCACCCATGATCCTCCACTTGCCCACTCCCTTCCCACACCCATCCACACAACAAAGGTGAACAAAGAAAAGGGCAGAATAACTTCTTCTCAGGAAATCACTGTCAAGTAATATCTGGTCAAGCTCTTCCTAACGATGTTTCTACATTTTCCTCCTCCTTCCCTCTCCCCGACACGGGTCCTTCCCCTGCATCCTGGATGGTGTTGTTATTACCCTTCACCACCTACTGATCTTTGTTAATTCCATCTCTTCTGCACGCAACCTGAGAGCAAGAAGCATGTCTTTCCTTTCCATTGCTAACCCCCAGCACGGCACCTAGCAGAAAACCTAAAAGGAGGTCCTGGAAGAAGTCTTGAAATAAGTCAATAAAGTATATTATCTACAGTGCAACATGCGATAAAGAGCCCCGGCTTAGTAGTCAGGAAACTTGAACTCTAGTGTCCATAATGCTATCTGCTGGTTCTGTCGCATTGTAGTTACGCATTTTAGTACCAGTTTCCTCTCCTGTAAAACGGGGTTTTCACTTGCTCTGCTATTGCACATGGTTCCACAAATTGAAATGATGAAAATAAAAAGTGCTTATTATGCCACTTTAAAGTGACATGGTTACTTCTGTTGAACAACATTACTTGTCACCCAAACTCTAAATTTAAGTAGGAAGAGTACAGTTATTCTATTAGGATAGACAGATTTAATTAATACGTGAATTTGCTTTTTCTTAAAATAAGAATAAAGTCATAAACAGCTGGTAAGACATTGATTTAGGTCATCACAAGTATGCACAATGTTTGTGTTCTGAAATAGAAATGGCCTGTGTTAATTGTGCCATGTCTTCCAATGTTAATTATAATTTAGATATAAAGTGTTTGCATATTTCTTACCAGGTTCTGGAAGGTCTAATTTTGCCCGCTTTAGTTCTGCCATAGAAATCTGAAGTTGCTCTATTACAAAATCATCTTCAAAGAAAAAGTCCTTTGCCAAGGTCTCCTGAAGAAACTCTACGAGTTCTTCCATAGACAGTTTCATTAGATGTTCTAAGAAAGGATGACAGAAATAAAAATTCTATGTCAACAGCTACTTTAGGTTTAAAAGATAATGTAGTCTATTCTGGTGTAGTATTTTTTGAAAAGGGCACAGCAAACAAATTGAATATGGCATTGTGAATATCACTGAAATTCAGTAAGACCAAAATATTTTCTGATAGGTCTATATTTTTACTGTTTCAGAATTGAAAAAACCAATCTGGATTACTAATTTTATTTATATTTCTACTCATGAAATTCATTTTATTGGAAAATAATTCAAGTTACAGATACAAAACAGAAAGTAAAAATCAGCTAAGATTCTACTAGCCACTGCCCTACAAATAGATTTGTGTACATATGTATCAATTTTTAAAAATAAATTATACTTTCCATGTTATTCACCTCATTTACCCACTCAATAATGTATATCCCTGATATCTCACTTCAACAAATATAATTTTACACCATCATTATTAACTATATGAGTCCACTGTAGGTATACACTGTAATTTAATCAGTCTTTCAATATTGGCATTTAGGTTGTTTCTATTTTTTTTGCTATTTACAACCACTGTGTGGTGAGCCTCCAGTAAAAATGTCTCTTAACAATGTTAAGGTGGGAAAAAAACAAGGAAAAAACTTGGGAGCTTCAGCTAACTATTGGTTAAGGCGCCCAGACAGTTTCTGGAGCTTTATATGGTGATGCAGGACCTTCCTGTACGTCTTGGAGTTTTCTCTTCCTAACTAAGAAAAAATACACAGTAGCGGACAGATAGTTTTCCCACAGCTTATTTGGTCTAATGAAATGATAGCCTATAAAGTAATTGTTATGCTTAAAGATTATTTACAAAGGGTGAAGAAACTCTTTACTTGTCAAAATTAATCAAGAGTCATGTAAGTAAAACATACTTTAAGAGGGAGAAAGAGAGCTATGGAGAAATAGAACACCATGTTGCTACTTCTCAGGTTTAGGGGACATTACACTAACAAGTATGTATCTTAATAAAAACTGTGGTTTTGTTCTGTATCTTGGTCAGTTCATAATCCAGAAGGAGAGAAAACAAGGAAAGGGGAGGGGGAGAGAGAGAGATGAGAGAAAGACTAATCGATGGCTCTCCTGTGGTTATATGACCATATTGCAGAGACACTTCATTGGCGATTGTTTGGTTTGGGCGCTGTGGTTTGTGTGTTGGGGCCATAAGGATTTGGATGTGAGGGAAACGAACCACAGCACTTGTGAACCCCCGTCTTTCAGAGTAAACAGTACAACATGAGTTTACAGGAGTTTTCCTTCCTGTCTAAAGCTCGAATCATCCCGTGCTTGTGAAGTCCACGCTTCTCACGTAAGCGATCAGTCTTATATTAAAGTACCTAACATGTACGTAGCAAAACACCTAGCACAGCTGCAAAACAGGACCCCAAGTCCTCAATTGGCTTATAATTTAGTTAGGAAACTGAGCAGATGAATCATCCAAGAATAACCTAAGAGAGGAGTACCGTGAACGTGAAACTAGGTTGTGTGACCCAGATCACAAGTGCCACATGCAGCTCTACAGCTTTTTGTGCGTCTCTTCTCTGTATCGTCACAAAGGAGTCACATAATTTTTAAGGTTGAATTGAGACTTTAAGATGAGTAAAGTTCTTCATTTCATGAAGAAAAATGTTCATTTCTTGATTTTAAAGTAAGGCACAGCACATCAAATTTGCAGAGCCCTGGAAATAGCACAACTGCAGACTTTTACAGACTGTTGCATTGAGGCGGCTACAGACATGGGCTGTACTTGCCCCAGAGGCCATAGCACAGCCCAGCAGAGAGATGAGTTGAAGGTTCCCCACCTATACTGGTCTACGGCTTGGAGCTGGATGCTGTTTTCCTGGATAAAGGAAACAGCAATGGAGCATGGCCTCTCCAGGGCTTTTAGCGAAGTCACCTGATTTCTTTCGTCTCTCACTTCTCCTTGGTCTCTCACTTCTCCTATTACAAACCTGAGATTCAGAATTATGGAAAGAATAAGAGGGTCCCAGTGGAAACAAATACGTGATAAGTCTAATATTGTTAGCAAAACCAACACGCTGCATCCTACCTCCTAAGTATGAAAATAAACTGATATAGGGACAAGAATCAAAGGCCTTTGCAGTGTAGTAAGCGTCCAGTCCTAAGAATCAATGAAAATAAATTACCAACTGAAGATCATTTCTTCACTGGTTTTAAAGAATTCTTTTTGACTCATTATTAAAAGAAATGAAGTTGAGTGGGGAATAAGAAATCAGAGTTAAAACTGGGCTACAGTTTGGTAAAATCTTTATAGTTAAACATTTTCTTACTTTTGTGTAATTTTAAGATTGTGTAAGACATAGCAGTAAGAACTCGTTCTCCTTCAAAGATGTAGATATCCCATATTCTGAGGTTTAGTGTAAAGGGAGTCTATAATTAAAAACGAAACAGAAAAAAGATTAATAGTCTGCCCTGTCTGGTATTTATAATTTTATGACTGGGTTTCATAAATAAATACTCACACGATCAAGAAAACACTGAAAAAACCATTTCATTGTGTAAAAACTTGTGAAGATTTCTTGAGAGTCCTGAAAAAACAAAGACTTCACAATTTCTGGATTGCAGCAAACAAAATATAACACACAATACTAAGTTAGGCTGTAGGAGGTAGTTGTCAAAGCTAAACGTAAAAAGCATTTTGTTACAAGTCTTTTTCATGCTGGTGTATTTCTATTTTTTCTCTTGTTACTTCCTCTTGTTCTCCCTAAATTATACTTTTGAAAACCAAATCCTTTTTATGATAGGATTGTAATACAACATTTTGATTCTCTTTAATATACTTTAAAATATCTTTGCTTTACTAAACTACTGTGTTTTATCATAGAGCTTATATATGGTTCACAAAGGATGAGTCTGTATTACCCTTAAAATATTTTTGGTGCAATGAAAAAACACCTCCAAAATTACTGAAATATCATATATCTTTAAAAGCTATACTATTTGTATATATCAGCTTGAAAGAAGTTTGAGTTAGGGCTGTGATAGTTCACCAATATTAAATTTCACAAATACAATGTTCTTTAAACAACTGGGAGTTATGACTGCATTGTAAATGAGATGGACAACACGATAAATCAATTAGGCGATTGAGACCGAAGGCTGCACTCAATTCCCCTAGTTTTTTATTCTTGGTATACGAGGGGGTAAGTCAGTGCCACATCTACCTACCAAGTGCTGCTTAAGCTTGGACAGAAATTTATTCAGTATTTTTTCATGATGTTCTTGAAACCTCAAGAGTTTAGGAAAACCATGGACAAAAAAGCCTAGAATACAAACATAAAAATAATATTTCATAAACAATATCAACAAAAATCCCTATCTTAAAATGCAACGTATTTCTTTGATTTTTAACTGTCAACAACAAACAAATCCAGTAGTTAACCAAAATATTTTTCCTCCCCACCAAAAACATAATTGTAGATAAGCTTTGGTTAATGTAGCCTAGTATTCTAAAGATTTTCTGTAACCTTCTACAAATATAAAAGAGGATAGAATATTTCTGAATTAAAAGGAAAACTAAGAAGCTAAGGAAAAATAAAAACTGAAAGCATTTATTAAGATTATATGTTCTCTTAAAGTATTGGGCCATATCTTAAATATGTCAATTTTTATAAGTTATTCTAATCTTGATTTTTTGTCATTTTGTTTTACTATTA
Organism: Hipposideros armiger; assembly: GCF_001890085.2. Classification (NCBI taxonomy): domain Eukaryota; kingdom Metazoa; phylum Chordata; class Mammalia; order Chiroptera; family Hipposideridae; genus Hipposideros; species Hipposideros armiger. Next base: position 1,280,381 of record NW_017731621.1, on the reverse strand, counting down.
GTACATCACATAACAAACATTTTATTACTTTTCTCAGGCTTACTCTAACAATTTCATTAGTATCATACTTCCAAAGTTTTTAACATTTTTTTAATATGTTCTATAAGTGATATTTAACATCAGCTAAAATGTACTAGCACTATATGATCACTGTTGCATCAAAAATTATATTCTATCCCCACTGATTATACAATATAATATATAAATAAGATTTCTATTGTAGATGGTAACCAATTCTAAATGGTCAGTTATTATTAATTTTGTGCATTTAACTCATGGAACTTTATATCTATTTTTATTCACAAGTTTCCTTTCAGATATTCTACACAATCCATTAAAAGGACATATACTCAGTGGCTTTATCATTTCTCTAGATTAGTATTTAACAATCTGGTTTCTATGTAACTTTAAAAGATGTTAATAGATGTTCTGTGTTTATAAAAAGAATCCAGGGGAAATGCTGTATGTTATACATACCCTTCCTTGGGTATGAGCTTCTTAACATTATTAAGTTGTTTTATAGACTAAAGAAACTAATTTTTAATTAACTCAGTCTCGCAAACTTATATGATTTTGGATTTCATTTTTTCTCCACAAAACAGCTGTTTCCAAAAGGTGAAACTATGTTCCACTGAGAACCCAAGGAACACACTAGTTGTAAATATTGCTTTATCATCTTTGGGGAAGGACTGTTTCTTAACTAATTCTCAGTTTTCTAAAGTGTGTGAAAAATTTCCAGAGACAGAGTTTCTATTCCTCCTCTAGTAATATTTTCCAGTGAAATGATTTCATAAAAATAATTCCAGGGGCCGGCCGAGTGGCACACTGGTTAAGAGTCGGCTTGGGAGTGCTGGCTCTGAGCAGCAGGGCCCCGGTTCGGATCCCACATGAGGGCCAGTGATGCTACGCCCTCTACAGCTAAGATGGTGAACAACAGCTCAACCTGGAGCTGGGCTGCTGTGAGTCGCCAGTGACGGCATAGGCTGCAGTGGGGCTGGCCGGCAGTTGGCATGCGCTTTGTGAGCAGCTGTCCAGTGGCCGGCGAGGGACTGCCTCACCCGGGAAGAGCGCAATGATAATACCAACATGGGTCATTGAAGCGGCCTCCTCCATAACTAGACTGAAGAACCTAAGGACAGCAACTTGTCTGTTCCCCTCCCCCAATTTCCCAATAAAATCTTTAAAAAAAAATTCCATATCTCTCTGTGCCACTTTCATGGTCAATTTGAGAGGAACGTGAATTAGAAGAATGTCAAGAAAAAAGTGTGATTTTGAAAGAAGCAATGCCCTTCAGCAGTAAATACTAGCTTAAGGCTGCTAAGATACCTAATATGTATTTCTTCACTTTTCAGTGATAGCCCAGACTTATTAGATATTTTAAATCTTATTTTCTTCAGCCCTCACTTTATTCTATACATTTGTAAGTGATACATACCACTTTTATATAGGAAATGCAAAGAACTGAGGTAAGCTTTACTTCTAAAATTTCATAAGCAGACCTAGAAACAAATATCTCTAAGTACAAATTTACCCCTAGTAATGACCAAAATTGCACTGTAGATGTTAGGGCAGTAAAATTAACATTAATTTATAGATTAGACTGGTGACAATAATTGCTGAAAGTAAGTTATCAGATATGTTTAAAGGAAAAGACTTTCCTAAAACCGGGCAGTCTGCCACATAATTACGTACTACTTAAACTGTCATATTCCATTGTACTTCGACATACATCAGCAGCACTAATGGTAAAGCAAAATAAGGACTGATATGAGGCAGAGTTTTTATTATTATTTTTTTTATAAATGTTTGTTTTTTTTAATTGAGGAACAGTGTTTTTTTCCAGGACCCATCAGCTCCTAGTAAAGTAGTTGTTTCAATCTAGTTGTGTAGGGCGCATCTCAGTGGCCCCTGTGGGGATCGAACCAGCAACCGTGGTGTTAAGAGCATTGCACTCTAACCCACTGAGCTAAGCAGCTGCTCCCAGAGTTACTTTTTAAGATGCCTTTTTAAATGATACTGTCTATTATAATGGCAGTTCGATATAATGTGTCTTTCTTTGGGAGTCTATGGGGTACAAATTGTTCAGAAACAGTTATGCAGCAGTATTTACTAAAAAAACTTTTTACAAGGAACACTGAGACAGCCAAATGCAAACACACACAAGTGTGCACACACATACCACACACACAAAATATCCCCACAAAAACCACATGGTAAGATTGTGAGATTTAATCAACTATGGACTATAGGAGGTCATAATTTGAAAATGTTAAAATATCACTTTTTGTGGTTCCCCACCACATAAAGTTTAAATTATTCACAAACAGACCTTAGATGATCTGTTCCTAGAGTGATTAGTATTGAATTTTGTTTTTAATTTGGTACTATAATATGATGGCACTGGGAAAATAATTTTGCATTATACAGACAAATGTCACTGTATTTCCAAGACAAGTTGCAATCCAAGCTCTCTAAAATAAAGTTTATTGCATATGCTTGGCAAATATAATACGGAAAAGGTTATTAAAAACAATCTTCTAACTTGAAAACAAAACATTATGCAAGTTTTGAAATATTAAATAATAAAGTGCCCAGAGGAGTTAACAGCCTTTCATGTACAATGGAATCGATTTTACGGCTGAAAGAACTAAAACACACACTTGCAATACAAAACTACTTAATGATTCAGTACCTGTTCTTTAAATACTGTGTTATTTCTCAATTAATATTCTTTGACAAAGAGTTATACATTACAATATCCAATCAACAATAAACATTTCACTGAAATGATAACTGCATGACTGTCTAAAAGTTTTAATCAAAAGGTTATCTTTTATTTCTCCCAATAATAGTTTTTCCTAAATTCCTCCAAACCTAGTCTCTTCTAACTCACAGGCAAGTAAGGAAAGAATTTTTAAATGCCAAAAGCATATTGTAGGGTAAACACAAAGGGCTATAAATGCGAACAGAAAAATTTAGAAAAGTTCAATTAAGAATGAAATAAGAAATTATTAACAAAGACTAATCACTGAACGAGCCCCGAGATATGAAGTTTTTGTACTGAGCTCTATCAAGCATCTTCCATAGTCTGTGTTTCATGTACCTTTCTTCTCCCCCTTGCTTATTGTTTATGATAAACTCTGGGGTTTTCCTACCATGCATGGCGTGTTTGGGGCCTGAGAAGAGTTTGACCAGGGCCCAGAAGGCGTCTTCTTCATTCATATACATAAGGAGCAAAGCCGTGATCTGGCTCATCCCCTGACAATATCCAACTTCCTATGGAGTAAATGAGAACAAAGAAACCAGGACTTTAGATCAAATTACATGCATATGCACATACCCAAACTGACCCGTAAAATTATCACAGAATGCCTAACCACATTATTTAATGAGCAATTCTGTAGAAAACAGTACAATCTGTATACCATTGAGCCACTCACTCACTATAAAATAAAACTGTGTTCAAGAATAAATGTAGAGGTGTGGACAGAGTCTACACCTACATGTATATTTTTATTGTCCCCTGTCCCATACTGTTATACCCTCTGTCAAGAGAGCTAATAGCTGCTGTTTCTTTTTTATGTGTGATTCTCAGCCCAAAATACCTCTTCTTTGCTCAGATGCTGGCAAATCTCTCTCCTATAGGCCCCAATTCCTTGTCTGGTCTCCTCTCGGTTCTGGGCCTTTATGTAGACGCTTGGGTACACCGATCCACTCCCCCCATAGTCTCCGTGTATAAGGTGGCCTTAGGAATACATGGTGGAGCCACATGAACCAAAGCTGATGGAGCAGAAGAGGACACCTGACCCCAGGGAACCAATGAACAGCCTGCACTGACTAATCACAAACTCTCTAGGAAATGTGAACAAAGCCAGGGACTATCAGACGGTGTGCACTTGAACAGAACATGGCACGATTCATGTTCTAGAGATCACAGTAAGGCTACGGGCGCAGTTTTAGCCATGGAAACAGTGATAAGTAGGCAAAGAAAGCAATCTGGAGAGAGAAACAGTGGAATAAGCAGTCACAGCAATAATCAGAGTCAACATGTGGCCCCAGAATGGAAGCGACAAAATGGTAGTTCCTTTCGCTGATGGCGTCTCACTTGCCAGGTCCAACTCCATTGAGGCCCAGCTTCTGCTTCATTTCTGTGAGAAGGTCCTTGAATAAACTCCTTCTTAACTTGCCCTAGTTCGAGAATTTCTGTCCCTTGTAACTTAAAGGTTTTAATTACAATGGAAAGCACATAATCCAAGGTTCAAGGCTGTCCTCCCTGGAACCTACCTAGTCAACAAGCACTTATCTAACATCCAAATTAGGTTCAACCCTAACTGACCCTTCCCCAAATTATCATCTCCCCCAGAATGATGAATGTTCCATGACCAGAAAGGTTAGTTTTAGCCTGCTCTCAGGGCTATCAAGTAGGCACAAGTGGTATCCTGGTGTCACCTCAATGAATGGATAAAATGTAACTCTGAGTCAAGCAAAAATTAATCTAGCCACCAACTTCCTGTGCTTCTCGCCCTGCTGGTTCCCAATCCTAGTTGCTTAAAATAAAAACAAAACAGGCCTTTTGAGCCACTCTTTTTGCTCAGGCCCACTCCTACCCCTTGGGAGTGTACTTTTCCTCTAATAAACTGCTCTTTCACCACTTAAAAAACAAAACAAAACAGGAGAATAATAAAACAAGCAGTCTGGAGAAGGGAAAGTGAGATTTGCTGGCGTGCCGTGGTCTTCCCACTCCAGCCCCCTCTGCTCTAAGGCCCAGGGTTACAACAGGTGCCTTGCAGAGGCCCACAGAGCACACGAGACAGCGGTGCCATCCAGGCCTGAGGTGAGGAAATGCGGCCCAAAGGGCCGTGGTAGGAAGGGAGTGCTGAAAGGTTCCTCCGACTCCTCAGGAGACAACTCAAAGAGCTGTGGGCAGGCAGGCTCCGACTTACCGTATTATAAATAGAATATGCAGCAAGAACATGGAATAGAGATTGTTGCCTAGAGAAAAGAAAATTTACATTAACACAACTCAGTTATTTCACACATTTTTAAAAATAAAAAATTAAAAAAAAATGAACAGGTAGACTGAAAATAAATTATCCAGATACAATTGCTATTATAATAAAAAAATGATACCAAGCTCGAATTTAACCAATACTCTAAATTTGAGGCTAGATAACATTCACTTTCATAGAAAGGATTTATACCAAAATCATAAAGGGCTTCACAATTACTTAAATCTGTTGGCCTCTGGGGTTTAGCTTCTTTCTCACAGGAGCAGCTGGCTTGACAGAATGGTGGAACGGGCTTTGGGAGCCTGTCACAGTGCCCGCTGGGTACAGTACCCAGCAGGTCTGAGCAGCGCCCCCAGGAGGCTGTGCGTGTCCATCAGCCTCCAATAGATGCGGCTGTCTCTCCCATAGCTGGGAGGCAGGGGTGGAAAGGGAGAGGCCCCACCCACTGTTACCCAGGGTACTCCACTAGCAAATGCTTCTTTCCCGGAACCCATGGACGTACTTAGCTCCAAAGAGATATGCTTCTACTAGGAGACACAGGCATTCTACTGAACTGGAAGTGAGGCTGCCACCGGCCACTTTGGGCTCCTCATGTCTGAATCAGCAGGCAAAGAAGGAGGTGACAGTACTTGCTGGGTGACGGACCCTGATACTCAGGAGTAAGTGAGCTGCCACTACACAATGGATGTGAGGAAGAGAATGTCTAAAATACAGGAGAACATTCAGGGTGCCTCTTAGTTACTACCAAACCCTGTGATGGAAGTCAATGGAAAACCACAACAATCTAGTTCAGGCAGGACTGCTAATGGTGCAGACCCCTTAGGAATAAAGGTGTAGCTCACCCACCCCACCAGGTAGAGAACCACAACCAGCTGAGGGCAAATGGAACATGGAATGGGTAGTGGAGAGGGAGCAGCAAGCCAGCTACGACCACATGCCCAGTCGCAGAAATGATGACTATAAACATTATGAGTATAAACAGTACTTCCTTACTTTGGTATATGTATACATGTTAAAAACATTGTATTTTCTTCCTTCTCTTTTCCCTTACCATCTTACATAAGCTGCATTGATAATAATTAACTTTGCAGCATAGTAATTAAGTTGTATGATATCAAAGCAGAAGCGTGAACATCACCCAAAGATTGGGACATCACCCAAAGATGTGGGGAAAGGGTTAACACGTTTTCAGTCATAGGCAGAGCAGCTGTATCAAGTTGTGTGAAGCATGACTTTGTTATACTTTAGAAGTTAAATTGACCAGGGTGGACTGTGAAGGTCAGCTTTATTTGTCAACTTGGCTAGGCTACAATACCCAATTATTCATGCACTAATCTAGGTGTTGCTGTAAAGAAGGTATTTTGTACATGCAATTACAATCCTTAATCAGTTGACTTTAAGTAGGGGAGGTCACCCTAGATAGCCTGGGCAGGCCTGATTCTGTGAAAAGGGTGAAGAGCAGAGAGTTATGGCTTCCTTAAAGAAATCCCTCCTGTGGGCAACAGCTTCAGCTCCTGCCCGAGTCCCAGTCTGCCCCTCCAGGTGGCCTGCCCTGTGACCTCAGGCTTACCTGGTCAGCCCCCACCACTGTGTAAGCCAATTCTTCTCAATAATTCTTAATAGCTATCTCTTACCGGTTTCTGTTTTTCTGGTTGAATCCTAACCACTACAGAGGTCAGCAAAACTGTACCTTTCATTCATAAACTCTCATAGTCATTTCATTCATTCATTCCCCGCCCCCCTTATTTTAGTTTCATCTATGCCAGGGATCAAGGTCACAGATATTATTTATCGCTGACATGGTTCTCGAAAAGCAACACAATCTCTAATTTCTTTTCTAAGACTTTAAAAAGAAGTACCTACTATATTTTTAAGAATTCCCAAATCATAATATGACTCTCTACCAATTTTATAGCACCAAGTCTGTCAAAATTTTAAAAATTTAAGTTAAATTAGGACCTAAGTTTCACACAACATGGACCAACTGACCTTCAAAAGCTTAAACCTTAGGACCTCAGTCAAAATTATAGTCTATGCAAGACATTCTAAACACTCACATTTTGAATTAATAAAGGCTTGGATACAGACTATTTACAAATGCTATTTACACTGCATAAACATGAAACTTTACTTACTTAACACCGTATCTGTCTCTAAACATAATATGGTCCCTAAATGTACGGTTGACATCAAGGTCTATTTGTCTGATATCAGGTGAACAGCCCCGTGCTCTGTGTTTTAATTTCTGAAGAGGAAAAAGAGGGGGAGAAAGCACATTGTTATGAAAATCAGTTGAAGAGTCTATGACAAATAGTGAAATAATTCTCATTGATAAAGTTCCTTTGGTTTAGGGAAACCATTCCCATGGTTCAGACATGAAAACAATAAGGCGCACCATGAAAGGAGTTTTCCCTCATCCATGCCCGTCTCTCCTACTCCCTCCTCCTTCCACCTCTTTGCCCTCCTATCCTGTCAGCAGAGGTAGATTTTAACTTTGGATAGGGAACGTTTCGCAACGTGCAGCGCTGTGACTAGGTAAAAGCTCTTCACGGCTGTGCCAAGCGGCCCACTGCGCCTTCTTTTTTCTTCCCAGCACAATATTTCCATTTTCCTTGGAGCTGATCACTGCATTATTGCTTGGTTTGCTTGTTTTCTACACAGTTGTCACTGACTGAATCCCAAACTCACTTTCAGTTGCATAAGTCCCCTCTGACAATGTTCAGATAGAAGGGGTATTCTCCCAGTTTCAGTTTTTTGCAGACATCACTCCCAGAGCTCTCTGGACTGCTCGGGTCTGGGCAGCTGCACAGCTGGTGTCTTCGGGGCGTCCCTTCACCATCTGCTGGGCTGCCCTTTGTTTGGGTCCCCTGTTTCCTGCATCTCATTCTTCTTTCCTGGTTTACTCCCTTGTTCTGGAGGAGCACATCCTCCGGTAGCCCCTGTGAAAAGGTGTATGGAAGATACATTTTTTTTTTGAAACTTTGAATGTCTGATAGCTACCTTCTTTCTTAACTATTTGGTTATTTTGAATTTTAAGTTGGAAAATATTTTTGGTCCAAAGGCACTGCCTTTGCTGTCTTCTAGTTTCCAGGGTTGCCATTCTCATTCTTGCTTCTTTATATGATGTCTGCTTTGTCTCTAGAAGCTTGTGGGAGTTTCTTTCTCCATGTCTGAAACTTCACATTTCTGTGCTTAGTATGGATCTGTTTTTATCCACAGGGTTGGGCATTTAATGGATCTTTTCAATCTTAAAACGCATACATCTCTCAGTTCTGAGAAATTTTCTTTAATAACTCCTTTGTTGATTTCTGCAGCCTCCCCTCCCACATCCTCCCACCCCCACCCCACAATTTCTCTTTCTGGAACTCTTATTGTTACCGTGTGGTATCTGCTGGGCTGTCACTTAATTTTCTCTTATTTTCTCTACTATTGTCCATCTCTTGGACTTTACGATCTACTCTCTGGAAAATTCTTTAATTGTTATTTTCAAGCCCTCCTCTAGGATCTTTCTTTTCTATTATCATTTTTATATTCATAAGCTCTTTGTTGCTCTCAAATGTTCCTTTTTATAGCATTCTATACTTGTTTTATGGATGCAATATCTATTTTATTCCTCTGAAGATATTAGTGATAGTATTTTTTAAGTTTTCTCCTTTTGCCATAGTCTGTTTCTTACAAGTTGCTTTTTTCCATTTGTTCTCCTTTGTCCTTCGTGTTAGCTGCTTCCCTCAAATGAATAGTGACTTCATTGTCTGCTTATAATTAAAAGCAGGACACTAAGAAGCTGGTGGAAAGCTCTGGGTGCAGAGGTGGGGCTTCGCAGCTGTGTCTTCACTGGCTGGGCAGTTTCACTGGGGTCCCCCTGAAGTCAGTGTCTTTGGGTTTATTTTCTTAGGTTGGTCAAATTCCCGGAGAAGGCTCTTCTGATCTGCCGAAGTTCTGGGAGCTGCGTGGAGGAAAAGGCTGGAATGCCCCAAATTCAGGACACTCGATTCCTGTGTGCTTTTATTCCAGCAGCCCCACCCTCAGCTTTGTCTGTGTTCCCTTGGCGAGGGAGGAGGGGATACACAACCCTGTCTGCCCTCTCCAAACAGTAAACCTCCAGTCTCCTGCCATGGTTGGGGAGGGGCTTAGGGGTTCCAACTGCTTCTGCAACAGCCTATCAACCACTTCTGTTTGTAGCCTCACTTCCACCTCCAGAGGTACCTGCAATTGGCAATTACTAAGTCTGTTGGAGATTTTGAAATATAAAATCAGGTGCTTCTCCAATTTCTCACTGCCAGCTTATGATTAGTTTTCTCGAGTTCGATAAGATTACTAAATGTCTGAGTTCCAGGATCCAAAAATTGGCAGCAGTTATCTCATCTCCTATTTTCTATTCCTCATGGGTTTGCCTTTTAAAACACCCTCTGCTGTCAATTTAGTGGCATTTCAGAGCGAAGGGGCACTAAATGAAAATGTTTAATCTCCCATGTTTAACCAGATGGGAAATCAAAATTTATATTAATTTATACTTAACCATGCTTAAGTATAATTAAGCATATGTTTTACTGACTCATTTACCATGTGCTGGTAATACATATTTCTGCTAAAATCAATTCCAAATAAATATATAAGAACATAACTGTTAATTCCTGACTTAAGCTAAAAGTGAAAAGAAGGCTATCAGGGATATGTGTATGTTAAACGTTTTGTGAGTATGTGTATTTTTGTGTTTTGAGATAGAGCTCAGAGAAGGGCAGTTTCTATAGCATTTTAAAACATAAAGAGTAACCACAGTGCACTTCAGTGTTCTGAAGACAGAGGAAGATATTTATAGTATGGTACTGAAATCATACAACCACCAAATTGTATGCTATTTCTGATATATGTTGGCCAGAAGACATTACAAAAATTTAGCTTTAAAAATAATAATCTTTATATATTTGTTCTTTAAATATCTGGGGGAAAAAGATAATGGGTAAATAAAGAGGTTCAAGGGCCGGCCGAGCGGCGCGATGGTTGAGAACTCGCTTGGGATGCCAGAGGGCCCCGGTTCGGATCCCACATATGAGGGCCAGTGACACTGCCCTCTACAGCTAAGATGCTGAACAACAGCTCAACCTGGAGCTGGGCTGCTGTGAGTTGCTGACGACGGCATAGGCTGCAGTCCCTGTGGCAGTGGGTTGCCGTGGGCTACCGTATGTAGCCAGCAGCCAGCGTGAGCGGCTAGCAGCCGCAGTGAGCGGCCGTCCAGAAGCCGGCGACTGATCTGCCTCGCCAGGGAAGAGCGCAATGATGGTGCCAACTTGGGCCAGTGAAGCAACGTCCTCCACAACTAGACTGAAGAACAAAAAGACAGCAACTTGTCTGTTCCCCTTCCCCCAATTCCCCAGCACTGTTCCCATCCCCCCAATTACCCAATAAAAAAAAAAATCTTTAAAAAAAAAAAAAAAAGAATTAAAAAATAAAATAAAATAAAGAGGTTCAATTATTGTTCTACAGGCTTCCTGGTAAAACATAAGATGTTGAAACACAGAAAGAAAATGTTTGACAAGACATGATAAAATATGATTTAAAATAAAATTTAGTTGAAAGGGAGAAAAACACCCAAACATCTATAATATCACCTTCTCTAGAAGACAAGAAAATCTGACATAAAAATAACCTCATGACAGAAACAAAGCCCAGTTAAGTCAATAAAAAATAATAGGTCAGAAAGATTATTTATGCCCTAGAATGTTTACAAGCTAATGTGCAGCTTACCAGAAAGCAAGCATATTTCTTATCTCAATGAAAGGAGGTTAGCCACTTCTACAGTTATCTCCGAGACTGGGTGGGTTGAGATCCATGAGTGTCACAATAATATAAGAGTAAACGTCTTATTTAAAAGAAAAAGGATCTAATGAACCTATAAAGCGGAGGGCAGAAGTACTGTGGAAAGCATTTAGATGACAAATTGGCGCTGTGGGTTTGGCCTACAAGATTATTAAGCCCCACTAAGGCTGTAGGTGAGGCATTACCACATACATGATGTATCACTGAGCGCAAGAGAGACAAATTACCGAGATACAATGAGAAGAACAGGAGAACAGATAACAAGACCAGATCAGGAGTCAGGACAACCGGACGATCTGAGAAAAAAAGTTAGTAGAGTAAGAAAAGGTAGTTTCAGTCTTACTAAACTTCCAACTTGAGGAAAACAATTTATATCATTTTTGCAAAAGGAGAGTAAAAAAGAGTGACCAGGAAAGGAAGACTTGGTTAAATAATGATGCTGAGGGAAACTCAAATAGTAAAAATAATGTTTATGATAGTGTTGAAAATTATAAGCTCGAAAGTCTTAGTGGCAATGTCATTTCTCTTGCTGTTATTGTATGATTGACTTTTACTAAACGGTTCTCTCACATTAACCAGTCTCTGGGAAAAAATTGTATTCTGTGTAGACCTGATTTGGAAATAGAGACTTTGCAGATGTAATCAAATTAAGATGAGGTCAGACTGGGTAAGGGTGGACCTTAAATCTAATTACGGGTGTCCTTATAAGGCGAGACGCAGAGACTCGAGACACCCTGGGAAGAGGCCATGTGAAGACAGAGGCAGAGACCAGAGTGAAGCCGCTCCAAGCCAAGGAATGCCAAGGAACGCCAAGGATGGCTGGCAACACGAGCAGCTAGGAAGAGGTGAGGAAAGGTTCTTTCCCAGAGCCCTGAGAGAGAACCTGGCCCTGCCGACACCTTGATTTCAGACTCGATCCTCCACAACTGTGAGAAAATACATTTCTGTTGTTTTAAGCCAGCAGTTTGTGGTACTTTGTTATGTCAGCCCTAGGAAATAAATACAGCATGCTAAATAGAAGTAATTCACTTCTTTTATTAAACAAATATTTACTGAGTCTCTCCCACAGGCCAGGTACACTTACAAGTGGCTGGGGTTATATTTTATATATGCTCCCTCAGACATCATTTTCAACACTGGCTGTACAACTATGACACTAAAAGAAATTTTTAATCAACAGTCTAAAATAATTTGAAACTCTACAATACTGAGACATAAACTCATTGTGTAGGATCCAATCAGCTAATTTTAAAAAATCTTTTAGTCATATAAAATGATTATGTCTTTAAATTAAGCAGTATTTATTACCTTTAATCTTAATTTTACATATATATAAAAAAGAAAAGAAAAGATTCAAAGAGCATTCCAATGCCCCTTTTATAATTGAAATTGGGTTTAAATTATAAAATTTTTTTCTTTTTTTCATTTACTCTATTTTAATTTATTCTACTTATATACATTTTCTGAGGAACATATTTCAAAATGATTTTTAGATGTTTCTCTTTTCAAAGGTTAATATAAAATTTAAATTCAGAAGGGATATAGATGAAATGATAAAGAAGTAAATTTAATGCATTAGCTAATTTAAGGAACACATTACTGATCATTGGGTCACAATTTAACTTTTTATTAATAAATAATAAAATCTAGAGATACCCTAATAGTCTTCAGGAAAAATTCTTCTTTTTCACACTTACAAGATAATAGTCAATCATATATAGGCAGTTGTCAGATAAATTGAATTCTGCTATTATTTCCCCATAAACTCTAAAAGTGACAATGTAAATCTCTATATTAATACTACATTGCAAACAAGCAGCTACAATCAGCTCTTAGTCAATTTTTCTTACAAATATTCCCCAATATTGATTGATTATTTCAAGTATTTGAAAAGCACTTGATGTTTACTGATTGATACTGAAAATAACATTTTCACTGAAGTATTTGTTTGAAATTTAGGAAGTAGACTGCAATAAACAGAACAATCAAGGAAACAGCTAATAGGCCTATAAAACCCAATGTAATATCATTTTAATATACTTTCAAATGATGGTATGAATATCTTACATCACCTTGAAAGCTAAAAGAAGTGAATTTTCCTTTTGAATACTAAAATAACAGGCTGGCACAGATACTCACACTATAAAGGTCCCTTGTTTCTTCTTTCATTTTAGGGATCTCAAGAAGCAGGGCCCAGACTTCACCTCGGAGCTGGAGTGGGACCCCTTTGTAAATTCTCCTATGAAACTTATTAAAAGAAACATAAATTGAAGTTATGAACGGACAAAAGCTTAGACTGGTCCCTTAAATCAAACTATTAATAGTTGTTAAGTCTTTTATTTTCAAAGTATCCATGATAATTAATTGACACATTTTAACATGGCACATGTGGATCCTATCATCTCTATTTTTCAGATCCTAACAGACATAAATGCAGAAAGGGTAAAATAAGTAAGAAACTGTTAAATATGCCGGGTATATTGGTAATTACAAAGGTGTTCCCTAAATGGCAGGAAAGCACAATCAGTGCTCTTTTTAAGTTTCGAACATCTGATTTACACATTCCCTGTTGATATAATTGACTAGCTACACACTTTCTTCCTTTTAATCCATACACCTGAAAGGCTCCAAATAACAAAAGGATGCCTTGTGCCTAAAGTGTCTGCATGAATGTGAAGATTCCTACCTAACCCCTCATTTTCCCACCACCTTCTCTCTGGGGCTCTCTAGCAAGCTCATAATCTCGGTTAATTCCATCCACAATCTTCAATTCTCTCCCCCTCCCCCACCCCCCAATCCCTCTTCCTTCTCCTGTTTTCAATTCTTGATAGTTTCTTCAGGAAAATCTTTGTGCTTTTCTTAATGACACTGACAGTATCTGATGAGACTAAAATAGTGGTAAATCTCCATCAAGAAGGAATGCCAACCTTTTGAATGAAGTTAGCCACAAAACGTCAGTATCACCAACTCTTTGGGTACTTCAAAGTATACCGCTAATGCTCTAAGGATCTTAAGACTCAATATACTTCTCCATCTTCTTGTAACTGTATCTTTTTCCTCAAGGTTAATTACTCAAAATAACATACAAGCCTATTATCCTCAATACAAAGTTTGAATAAAACTTCAAAACTTAAAAAGTAAATGTCCAAACAAGGAAATGATTAAACAAATTATGGCAGAAACCTTAAGGAGTGAGATAAAGATAGGTACATAATTACCTTTATGATCAAAATAATAGATTTAAATAGTATGGCTAAAAATAATATAAGATGCAAGTTCTAATAACTGAAATGTTGGTGAACTATGAACTAATAAGCAGAGCTTCAACCTCTACCCCTATATTACTGAGATTTTTAAATGCTTTAGCAACTCAGTCATGATGTAGCTTAAGAAACTGGTTATACAGTTTAAAATGAGTGACACTGTAGAACAACTTTTATTGTGAAACAAGTGAATACTGTGAAGATGATTCAATTAGATAATTACATATACAATTTCAGCTTTGTTCTTTTGGTATAAACATAATATGCCTCAAATTTTAAATTTCAGCAGATAGTAATGAAAACCATAGAAATTTTAACTCCCGCAGTAGCTCTAACTGGAAGAATAAATACAGAAAGGCTTTGTGTAAACCAGACTCTGCGCCCTACAACATTTCCCATGTACTAAACATTTACCACCATTAATTGCAAACTGAGTATAGTAAAAAAGCAAAAGACTTATTTCCTAAAGAAAGTTTTGCATCTATATTCACATCAAAATTATAATAAACTGTACTTTTAAAAGGGATATCAACCACTAAAAGTAACTTCAAATTATCTCTTAAATTTCTAGACTGAAGGTGCTATACTGTAAGCATCTGATATGAATATCAGGAAGTGTAGAAATGATGGCAAATGTGAAAAGTGAAATTTTAATAGTCAAGTAGAATATGATGGCAGGTAAACAGATTAACTTTGATGGACTTGACTCCCCATTAAACTGAGATTTTTCAATGAGTAAAACAAGAGCTCTAACATGTATTTGTTAAACTATATTACTTGGAAAGACTTTTTACATTACTTTATTATTTTTATTCAATTCTGCACTCAACAATTGTACATCAATTACTGTCTATTATTTATCCTAAAGTTTACTTTAGGTTTAAGGTAAAAACACTCATCAGATTGCCATGATTATTTGGGAAGAAATAACAGAGAAATTTCAGGGAGAAATAAAAAATTAATGGTCCCAGTGCTACTCCAGGGCTAAAATGAAAGATTAGGCACATATAGAAAAGGCTGAAAAAGAAACATTGATAGATTGTCACTATCATTAGCAATAGTAACAGTTAAAATCGACTTTTACAGAGCATTTACTATGTGCAGGAATCTACTTTAAGCTGTTTACAGATATTTATCTCATTTAATCATATCAACAACTCCATGAGATGTTATTATCCCAATTTTATAGATATTGAAAGTGCATCACAGAGCAACTGAATAACTTGTCAAAAGCCACACATAAGATGTTATTGGTTAGTAAAATATACTGACTCTACATTTTATAAAAAACAAAGACTATCTTTCCAAGATCATGGTTTATATGGTATCCATTGTTCTGATCAATTGGACTTACTAAAACATATGAACAGGAAAATATTAAGGAAATTCAAGAGCAAAAAGCATTAAAATCATGATAATAAAACTGTATCTAAAACGTAAAAGAATATAAAAAGGATGAAACTGGAATTCAAGCTGTGAGAGGTAATGAAATGAAACATGTACACAAAGGTACATATAGAAGAAAATAATTAAATTATGAAACCCTAAAATAAGTATTTAAGTTCTGCTTATTGTTTTTCAAATACTTGCTGTTACATGACAGGCTAACTTATTAGGGTTATATATCTTTTCTCACAAATTTTCAACTATCATAAAAATTTTGTAAAACAAAGTAAGAATTATAACAAAGCACAACAGTTATAATAAAATTTGCTTATTCTCCAGAAGAGCAGTCCAGTTTACGTTTGTCAAGAATCTTTCAATTGACAAAGCAGTGCGTCCTATTTTCTATAACAACTCAGAAAACCAAGGTACAGAGAAGTGGCTTGCTAAGGTCGAAGACTTCCATCTTCTTACTCCTACCTTCTGCCAAACACACTTCCTCCTGGAGAGCACAGCTTTATCAAAGCAGCAGAATTTATCAGTAGAAGATAGTTGGTTGCCCCAACTCCTAAATGAACATCATTCATTCATTCACTCATTCTAGAAAGAAACTTTTGCAATGACTGTCTACTTTGTGGCCAACACCTATTAGGTACTATGGTTACAAACGTGAAAAAATTCTGTGGAGCTCATAGTGTAGTGGGAAAAATACATATATAAGCAGACACTTACAGCATAAACAGATAACCCTTTATTAAAGTCCCATACACTAACTGCTGTCAG
This sequence comes from Hipposideros armiger, assembly GCF_001890085.2. Classification (NCBI taxonomy): domain Eukaryota; kingdom Metazoa; phylum Chordata; class Mammalia; order Chiroptera; family Hipposideridae; genus Hipposideros; species Hipposideros armiger. Next base: position 1,264,126 of record NW_017731621.1, on the reverse strand, counting down.
AGCTGAGCATCCCAGCCTGATGGAGAAGTGGTGATGGAGATAGACTCCCTAGAGGCAGGCCAGGGTGGTGGAAGGAGAATGGTAGGCACTACACTGTCCAGGTCTGCAGGAGTGACATCAGGGGGCGGTTAGCCCCTATGTGGCTTTCCATGGGGAACCAGAAAACACTGAGGGATAAAGGTGTTGGAGTGAGGGGTGAGTCTGCTGTAGTGGTCACTGTTTATTGGTCCAACACAGTAACTCTCATCCTGAGACTGTATTAGAGATCCTATGATAGAGGAAGGAAGAAGTGAGTTCAGCATGACAGGAAAGATTTCCTTCAGAGAAGACGATAATAAACTGAATACTGAAGGCTATGTAGGGATTTGCCAGGAAGGGGCAATGAAAGTGGGGATGAGGGTGAAGGTAATAATGATGAATTAAATGTAGTGACAATGTTACTAACAGCTACGCTAACATTTTTCTGGTTATAGGAGCCGACATATCTGTTTCTAGATGAATTTATCCTGTGTAATATCACCTTTCTAAAAAGGTCAGTACTATTATCATCATCCCTATGTTACGGATGAGAAAATTAAGATGTAGAAAGGTTAACTAATGAGCTCCAAGTCATACAACCAATGAACTATATGGAAGAAGTGAAATTCAGATAGTCTGACCTCAGAGACCAAGGTCTTAACAACCATGTTATAGAACTACTATATGTTGGATTTTAATATCATTTTCATATTCCAATTTAAAAAGTATTACCTTTAAAATTCTGTCATAATTTTATCAATATGATAGATAAAATCTTTAAGAAAAAAATTAAAAAGGTGGCCTGGAATCTACCTTTGGCTCCAGTATCTTTGTTCACTTGCTGATAAAATCAAGCAATCTATTTCAGTCACATAGGTACATTTAAAAATCCATCAGCTAAAATAAAAAAAGAATTCCATGAACAAACCCAATGTTTGCAATACCTCTTTCAAACCTGAGTGATTCTGAAACAGTGGTCAGTGGGCTAGTCCATGTCATCAGGGCTGCCAGCGAATAAACATGTCAGCCCAGTGAGCCTGGCTCAGCTCGGTGGGACCTTCCCCCCTGCAGCGTACGCCACGGAACTCGGAGGGGCTGCTGCTCGCTCCTCACTGCCTCCCCATTTTCCTTCATCGTCCCTTCTCCACTGGCTTCTTCGTCTCTGCCTCCAAATGGGCACGAGACTCCCGAGTTGGATCTGACAAAGTTCTAAGCCATCCACAGGCCCTCCTGCTTCTTCTAGCTGCCATTCTGTCTCCCTCTGACCCCTTACTGACAAACAACAAAAGGGAAGGCGAGCATAAAAGGTATGGTATAAGCCCTAGAGTCTGGACATAGGATCTCCTGTTTGTCACTAAGCTGGGTGACCTTGGAAATTTTATTTCTAACTGTGGTGCCTCCATTTCCTGGTAGTAAAATAAAATGTTGGTGAATATGAGCACATTCAGCTATTTGACCAAGAAAAAACTAGATGTTTCTGTAGTAGGTACTTTGCTGTGACCTGGCTTAAACACAATTACATCATGACTAGTTAAATGATAATGGTCTCCACTTCACAGAGATAACTTCATCTAATTGACTATGTTTTAAATTTTTTTTTTTTAATTGGGGAATTGGGGGGATGGGAACAGTGCTGGGGGATTGGGAAGGGGAACAGACAAGTTGCTGTCGTTTTGCTCTTCAATCTAGCTGTGGAGGATGTTGCTTCACTTGCCCAAGTTGGCACCATCATTGCGCTCTTCCCTGGAGAGGCAGATCAGCCGCCGGCTTCTGGACGGCCGCTCACTGCGGCGGCTGGCCGCTCACGCTGGCTGCTGGCTACACACGGTAGCCCATGGCAATCCACTGCCACAGGGGCTGCAGCCCACGCCGTCGCCAGCGACCCACGGCAGCCCAGCTCCAGGTCGAGCTGCCGCCCAGCATGCCAGCTGTGGAGGGCAGCGTTCACTGGCCCTCATATGTGGGATCCGAACCGGGGCCCTCTGGCATCCCAAGCGAGTTCTCAACCATCGCGCCACTCGGCCGGCCCTAATTGACTATGTTTTTAAAATGCACTACTACCGTCCATAGGGGGCAGTCACTGTGAGCACACACAGGTGACACAAACAGCCTTCATGGAAACTTTATGTCATTAAAGTTTGTATTCTAAAAATCCAAATATTCTCTACGAGGACTATATTTTTATTTCTAGAAATGTGTTCGTATTATTACTACGTGAGTATGAAATCTGTGGAGAGAAAACTTATACCTCCTCCTTCTGGAAGAGAAGAAAAATGTGTGCTACTTTTTTACTTCAATGCAATTTAATATTAGGTATGATTTGAGAGCAGCAATTCTTTGAGAAGGTGCTTTCTGTTTCACACCAAATTGGACCATATATCTAATAATTCTAGCATTATAGTTGTGGGAAAGTGTTTTAAAATTATACATCAAAGAAATAGTTCTGTAAAAATCTCTGTTACCGGGAACTACATTAGCCCATGCTGCTGTACAGGATAATAGCTTAGTAGAATGGCTCATTTTACAGAGGCTTCCATGCTATCATAGAGATATGTGTACTAGACGAGAACATAAAGCCACATAACTCTACAAATATTTTATTACACTGAATGTGAGATTAAAGCGTAGGTGCAATGCACTACAATTTATCCTGTAATTACCACTTGAGCAATCTTTCCACAAAGACACAAGGTAAAGTACTTGTCAACTTCAGGCCAACCTGAGAGACGGCAAAATATTAAACAAAAGCACAGGTGTGTAACTAATGTTCTACTTTGAACTGATTCCTCTTAAAAACATCTTGACTTCCAACCTAATGCTAAAACACAGATAATAAAATTGGCAACAAAAAAATCAATTCATTCCTGATGAAAATAAAATAAGAACCTAACAGACTTAAAATAAGGATACTTAGGATACTCAAAAAGAAAAGTGGCATGAGTCTTATGAGATACCCTGTGACAAAAATATTTAATATAAATGTCACGCAATTTAGGGTCCCTCTTAACAATTGCCACCACGTGTTATAATGTTAAATATAATGTTAAAGACTCTCAGGACTCCTGTAGTAAAGAAACCTTGCTGAACTATATTATTAGCTCTGATTTCCCCAACTTTATTTAACAGGAGAGCCCTTTTCTCCTGTAATAAAAAGAAACACTTACTGACTGCATACTAAGGGTCAAGCACTATTCTATGTGCTTTACATGAATTAACATTTAATCCCCAAAACAACTCTGAAAGGTAGGTGCTATTATTATCCCCATTTTACAGATGAGCAAACTAAGTCAGAAAAAGGTAAAATACCTTCCCCCAGGTTGCGCCGCTAGTAAAGTAGCAGAGACGGGGTTTAAACAGTCTGGCTCCAGCATCTGTTGCTTAACCCTAGGTCAGACAACTTCTATGTAATAACCATTAGAATCTAAAGAACTGATTTCTTTCCTTGGAATTCTTGTTTATATATCTATGCAAAAAAGGAAAAACATATATGTTACATAGGAAAAAAAGTGTAACAAAATAAACAAAATAGACAAAAATCCTAACAGTTAATTCAGTTGTGTTTCGCTGTAGGACTATGGAAGGCTTCTTTTTTTTCCTTAATATTTTTTATTGTCCAACCTTCCTTCAAAAAACTAACAGGGCTGGCCAAATGTCTCAGTTGGTTAAGAGCGCGAGCTCTGAGCAACAGGATTGCCGGTTCGATTCCCACATGGGCCAGTGAGCTGCGCCTGAGCTGAGTTGCCGCTGAGCTGCCAACAGGTGGCAGGATGGCTCAGCTGGTGAGAGCACATGCTCCTAACAAGGTTGCCGGTTCAACTCCTGCATGGGATGGTGGGCTATGCCCACCTGCAACTAAGATTGAACTCGGCACCTTGAGCTGAGCTGCCCTGAGCTGCCTACGGGCATCCGGATGGCTCAGTGGTTAGGGCGTGTGCTCTTAGCAACAAAGTTTCTGGTTAGACTCCTGTATGGGATGGTGGGCTGCGCCCCCCACAACTAAGGTTGAACACAGCACCTTGAGCTGAGTGGTCACGAGCTGCCAACGGGCGGCCAGATGACGACTGGACTTGGAGCTGATCTACCTGCGCCCTCCACAACTAAGATTGAAGGACAACAACTTGGCTGTTCCCCTTCCCCAATTCCCCAATAAAAATATCTTTAAAAAAATAAAATAAAATAACTAACAGCAATAGCTAACATTTACTGAACGCTTGCTATCTGCAAGGTGCGTGTTGAGTGCTCTCTGTGCATTTAGTCATTCACTCTCCATCCCTTCAAAATGGGTATGATTATCTCCATTTTACAGATGAGGAAGCCAAGGCTTAGAAGTCTGCAGTTCTCACAGCATGGTCCATGAGGTCACAGCTGCTCTCATAACAACACTGAGATGTCAGCTGCCTTTTCACGATGGTGACTTTTGTACTGACAGCAGGAAGCAGTGGCCGTAACACTGCCGGCACCCTGACACATGCCTTGACAGTCCCGTGCTAGTGCTCTTGTATCCCTCACTCACAGTTTAAACCCGTCAGTTTACTTCAGATGAAGCAGAAAGTATTAACTTTAGGAAATCTCTACTCCTGACTCCACGTCTTACTACTATTCTGAGATGGCCTGGGAGGTGTGCACAGAGCATTTGGCTGCGTACTCCAGCCTCATGGAAAGCACTTAGGAAACTGTCTGACTCGTGATCTGAACCAGTCACTTTTTTTGTGGAACACCTTATTACTTGAAAGAACAACCGACTAACCAACTATAAATTGTTCAGATTTGGGCATTTAACATTTTCTCAAAAGTAAATGAAGTAAGCCTGTCACTTTAAGAAAATAACTGATAACATTTGGTGCCACTAATAACATTTGACCTTTCAAGCAAAAATTAGAATTTTGGAAAACTTCCACCATCATGAACTTCACAGTTAACCGGTATTTAAAGACTTTTCTGATGAGATTGGCAGTGATGTTAATAGATGTATATTTTTCTAATTCGTTTAAAATAGCACAAACTCAATGCAGGGCAAGATTTAAGGGGAGGTTTGCTAGAAGCTTCTGGAAAAAGAGATAGCTCTTGCTTCAGAAAACGGTTTCAAAAGCCAGCCTTCTCTTTCTGAGCATGTGGGTGTGAAGCCTGGAACTCCTGCACTGATTTTGATCCCAAAGGCCAACTTCAAGGTGAAGCTGACACAACAGAAGGCAGAGGACAGAGGAGGAAACAAACTAAGTCACAGGCAACGTGGCTGAGCAGCTGAATCACATGACTCCTGAGGCCCATCCCACCTCTGGACTCCCAATACATCCTCCTAATTGCTGAAACCAGCTCGAAATGGGCATTCTGTTACAACAGAAAGGCTCCTGATTTGAGACATTGCACTAAATTAAACTAAAAAAGTTTTTTTTTAAATATGAATAAATACTCATAATGAAAAAGAAACTTTTACTGAGAAAAGCCACATTGAACTTACATAGTTTCATCAGGAAGTAACATTATTTTTAATTACCTTTTCAGTGTTCTTATATTTTTCCCATCCTTTTAGCATTTTCAACCATTTAGTAGTTCTTTCAATTTCCAGGTGCTTTTGCTGAAATAAAATTGAAATCATTGTTACTATTTGTTCAAGGCTTCTTTACTTACAAATTACAAAAAATGTCAAAGAAAATGCTGCTAAAAAAAGCACTGTTAAAAAGTTATGCTATATTAGAAAATATCCTATCTAACTTTTGAAAAGTTTGATAATTTTACATTTGTATCAATAGTATACCAGCGCTAAAGTTAAGATACACAGGAGGTGCTCCACTGGGATAGGTAAAGAGAAAGAATTGTTTCAATTTTCCAACATGCTGAAACTAATCACTGAGAACCCTGTGTATTCTACAAATTTAAGCCAAAAAGAAACTTTAAAATATTTTGACATATCTTTTATGAAGCAATAAAAACGTAATTTCAAAATTCCATTTTTCCCCCCACATTTTACTGAATTCTAGCATCTTAATGTTTTCAGTGACAGAGTTGGTTTTTTAAAGGAGAACTGGGTATTTATTGATTTGTGGCATGGTTAGTATATAATTGGCACTATGCTAGTGAAAAACTGTACAAAAATAAGTTAACAGTTGCTGCCCTAAAAAGGAAGTTCACCGTTTGCTAAGGACGACTGATGTGGAGATAGATACACACACAGCACTGTGACAGGTGCGACACAGGAACAGAAAGGGGAATCAAACCCACCAAAGATCGTCAGACAAGATGAGCCCTACGTGAAGAACTGAAGGGTTATCAGGACTTCTTTCTACTAAGTGCAATGTCGTTAAGACTATTCTAAGAAGCATCAGGAGATGTAGTTCTGGGGGTAATTCAGCACTGTAAGGAGCTAAAAAGGACAGCATCACATGAGGCTGAAAACACTGTCTTGTATGTCACCCTAAACTGGGATTTGGGGCAAAGCTGGAGAAGGGGGAAGGTGGTACAGAGAATGCTTGTTCCTCACTTCCTTGGTTGCCAAAATAAGAATATTGTTTTCCTAAGGAACTGGGCCTGCTGTCCAATCTCTTACTCACCTCTACGGTAGGAGAATGACTTACATGATTAGTAAATTTAGATTAAGAACTGGATGCACAGCCCTTGGTCCCTTTTCTCAGGGGCCCAACAACTCTCAGAAAGCACATTTATACTCCATTCTTTCAAGCAAGAAAACCCCCCCTCCCCCACCAAGCCAAGAGTCTGTGGTGACCTCTGCTGTGACCAGGTGAGTAAGTCTGTCTCTTTCTGGGGTTCAGGACCAGGACACCCACTGCTGCTGCACACCTAACCCACGTTCTCCCCTAACTACTCTGCTCCAGGAAGGCTGGGGTGTTTGCTCTTTCCCCACTGCCCAGAACAGTGCTGGGCACAGAGTGGGGGAGAGGGGGAACCTAGTTAATTATTTCATTTTCATGAGAACAAAACAGAGCAAAATGTTTTCTTCTAAGTGAGCTGAGATTCTGCTATTTTCTTTTCTGGAGGCCTCTGTAAGTGTAACAAGCATATGACTAAAAAACAAAGGAAATGGAAGACCACAGAGGAAATTGTTCTGAGGACACATTTTATGCTCAAAATGTATGCTCACTACACCTATAAGGTAAGTACAGTCATTCCCATGTAGGAAACAGAGGCACAAAGGGTCAGGCGACTTGTCCAAACTCCTGTCTATTAAATTCAGGTTTGAAGAGGGGTTCAACGGCGGGCAGGCTGACTTCAGGACCTGCACTCTTAGCCCCGTTATCTTTCGTTTCTTGCTTCCATCCTGTCCCTACCATAGTTCAGACAAACATATTCCTGGATGAAAGCAGTAGCTCCTTACTGACTGTCTTCAATCCTGCCTTAAACAGACAGATGGCAATATGCCCACCATCAACATTTTCAGGTTTAAAAAAGGCATAAAACCCCAAAGAAAATTCTGAACTAGGAAAAGATTCTCACCAATAAGAGTATTTTTACAGGATTTTTAGGCATATTCTTTAAACTCTTTAATTACTTCTTAACTCTTAATAAAAATTTTGATGGGTTTTTCATAATAAAACATGATCACTCATGAGCAAAAGATATTCTGTTATAATTCCCATTTTTCAAAAGACTAAGCATATTCTTCATTATATTATTAGTGATAAAATGTTGCAGATGGTTCCAGAAATAAGTTTAATTTTAAAACTCAGTGGGGCACTGAAATCTAATTAATGTTCCTGCTAAATGTGACTTTAGAGAAGGCCAAGCTATGAAAAATTAAGATTGATCTAAGCTGCCATTTGGTATTTTTTTTGTTCCTCTGCACTTCCTCCCCTGACTTCTGCAAAGCATAATCCTTTTCTCCACCAACAGGAAGGCACCAAATAATTCAAGCCAACCCACGAGTATAATAACACACACTTTGCCAGGAACAGCCCTGCTGAGATCTAGCCCGACTTTTGCTATCTTTCATTTTTATGACTATGAATTATCAACAAATCACTTTAAGAAGTAGTCATTCTTTTTTGCAATGGCGCACTTTTGCATTCTAATGCTTATCGTGTATACACACACACATATATATATATATATATATATATATGACTTTAAATGCTATAAATTTTCATATGCAAGGACAAAACACACATACACAATGTTAAGAACCATTAAATATGCTTTTCTTTCACCTACAGCAAAAAAACTAAAAAAAGGTATACCTTGGGGAAAGCTCCCAGGCTATAGGATTTAAAATTACATTAGTAGTTCAATCAGGTTTAATTGTTAACTCCATGATACCGTCAGTTCAATTACATCAGACTTGAATGCATGTAAATGTCTTTTTCACCCACTTGTGAATCTATAATTCATGGATAAAATCTACTTTATCACCAAACATGCTACAACTGACTATTTCAGAATTTATTCTAATGTAAGAAGTAACTGAAAACATATGTGACAAATGTGAACTTGAGTGCTCTAAAAAAACTGGCTCAGGAACATCATCTTGCCGTGGTGGACTCAGTAACACCAACACCAACTAGACAGAACAGCAACTTGGAATTTCAACCTCCAAGTTCAACCAATACTGGAAACTCAACCTATTCCAAACTACAATATTTCCCTGACCACACTGCTCCTGCCCTTCTCCTTCTCACATCAATTCCCAGCATCACCACCCATTGAGTCAATGCAACCAGAGCCTTAGGTTGTTTGGGTCTTCATGCTCTCTTCCTTCCCACACCCAAACTACACTCTGCTGGCCGCATCCACGTCTCTTGCTTCCATCATGTCCTTGGCCTAGTTCAGGCAATCCTAATTCCTAGATGAAATCAGTACCTCCTTACGGATAACCCTGTCTTCAATCCACCCTCCACACTGCTATCACAGTTTTTAAAATGCGTTTGAAATCCTTCACTGGCTGCTCATTATCTACAAATAAAGTTCAAACTTCCACAAGGATGGCCCTTCATAATATGGCCCTAACTCACCTTTCTGTTTCACCTCCTGCTACTTTTGGGCTGGCCGAGTGGCTCAGTTGGTTAAGAGCTCGCTCAAGAGTGTGAGCTCTGAGCAACAGCGGTTCGAGTCCCGGCCCGAGCTGAGCTGCCAACAGGTGGCAGGATGGCTCAGCTAAAAAAAAAAAAAAAAAAAAACCTCCTGCTACTTTTATGATTTAGCCACATTGAATTATTTGCCATTTCCAAACACTTTAACCAGTATTTGTTGTTCATCTGCCTATGATGCTCTCCCTCACCATCATCTGGCAAAATCCTATACGTCCTTTGAAGACACGGCGAAATTTCAAAGGTCTGGAACCTTTCCCAAATGCCTCCAGGCCCCAAGCGAAATTAACCGTTTCCTTAGCATTTCAGGGCATGGACTAAGAACCCAGTTATTGGGTTGTCGGAAAAGTCACGACGTATTTTTTCTATGTTTTTTGTCGCAAAAATGTGTCATGACTTTTCCGACAACCCAATAGTTGGCCAGGGTTCAAGTCTGAGTTCTGCCCCTTCCTATCTATTTCATTTGGGGTAAGTCACTTAATCTTTCTGTATCTTTGTTTACTTCGCTACAAAATAAGAATTATTATGATTATTGTTAGCACAGCTAACATCTGTGTTTCAGTTGGCTTAAATGCCCAAATATTATTATTAATATTAAAGTCTGCATTTCTTGAGCATAGGAACCATATCATGTATTCCTCTTCTACTTTATCACCTAAAACAGTGGTTGGTATATGAGAAAAGTTTAAACATTTTACAGTTAAACATAATTTACATGAGAAAACACAAGTAAACAACACTATGAACAATTAATAACATTCTGTGGTCCTGGAGGTGGGAAGGGTAAAAAGAATAAATACGAAAAGACACACCAATATCATACATAGTTTTGATAGCAGCTCAATCATTATATTATAGACCAGCGGTTCTCAACCTTCCTAATGCCACGACCCCTTAATACAGTTCCTCGTGTTGTAGTGATCCCGAACCATAAAATTATTTTCGTTGCTACTCTATAATTCTAATTTTGCTACTGTTATGAATCGTAATGTAAATATCTTTTTGTTTTCTGATGGTGAAAGGGTCGTTCGACCCCCAAAGGGGTTGCGACCCACAGGTTGAGAACCGCTGCTATAGAAGAAATCAGTAAATTATAATAGTATCTCTTATGTAACATAATGACCGCAATACTATCATTCCACCATGTTGGCAACTCTTTCCAAAGTGCCGCCCATAGGCAGAACCACTAATGTTAGATGTCTAATAAAAATTATGTAAAATAACTCTGTTGACTTTATATAGACATCTTACTTCTCTCAATTTTTATTTTGAAGTATTTCAACCTACAGAACAGTGCACCATATACTTATATAGACTTCACCCAAATCCATGAATTATTACATTTTGCCTGATTTCCTCTATTTATATTGGGGTAGTTCCTGTTTTCATGTTTTGGTTTTTGGCTGATCTATTAGAAAACCACAGACCTCATGAACACTTCAGCTCCAAAAAGTTCAAGTATGTATCACCTAAGAACAAAATCATACTATCACATATAATCAGTGTACCACTATCACATCCAAGAAGTTTAAAACTGTTTTATTATTACCTTATTACCTAAAAAACAATCCATACACCAAATTCCCTACTGGTTGCAAAAGCATACTTCGCAGCTGGTTTCTTTGGGTTGGGTGGGAAGGGAGACTCAGAATCCGGTCACAGATCATGCACTGCCATTACTGCCAATCTTTTTACTTCCCTTTACTTTATCTAGAAGAGTCCCTGCCTTTTCTGTCTTTCATGACACTGACATTTTTGAAGCATCGAGGTCACACTATCTGAATTTGTGTGATTGTTTCTACTATATTTTGGCAGGAGTATGACACAGGTGATGTTATGTCCTTCCCATGCCATCACATCCAGAGACATATCATGTCAATCTATACCATTATCAATGATAGAAAAATCTGATTCATTGGGCAAGTGGTATTTGTCCAATATAACTGAGAACTTCCCGTTTGTAACTAATAAGTAATCTGTCTGGTACACTTTGTGGCAGGGTGGACATTCTGTTCCTTAACTACTCTACTCAGTGGTCTTCTCATCCACTGATAATACCATGTAAATCAATTCTGATTCTGATGGTGGTAAAACAATGCGTTTTTTTTCTCATTCTATGGTTCCTTCTATTTTATTAACTGACATTTTACTATTAAAATGTTTTTCCTTTCTAATTTCTCCCCACCTTTTATTATCACTATGGTACAAAGGATTATTTTATCAATGTGTTATAATCCGTTATCATCATTACTCTTTATGGAGCTAAAATTCTCCCAAATTTGGCTGAACTGCCTCATAATTCTTTGGAGATTTGTCCCTTCATGTGGATTCTTTAGACATACCCTATCTGACACAAAATAATTCAGGCTCATTTTACACTTTTTCTACATAGACATACACCAGCCATTCCTTTAAGAAACAGCAGTTCCTTTTAACGACAAATGGTATTCAAAAACTAAGATCTGGGTATTAGACATGCTCATCAGTGCAATTGTTTAAATCATACAAGAGGCCCTTAGTATAAGAAAATTCTACTCCCCTGAGAATGTCAGAACAACATATATCAAAAGGAAAATGATGCATATTTCTTAATCACCACCCCTTTTCTATCTCTCCATTACCGCCACTGACTAAAAAATGGTATGTACTAAAAAATGCTGTGTACTCTTCTACCAACAGCTGTTGTCAGGAAAGGACTAATCTTCTGTTTGCAGTGTGCCATCTGATACTCAGTTGTCTTAAATTGCTGTCTCCTCTGAGTCAGGATGGGCCCCTCCTACCAGGGCAAGGAAGGTGTAAGGATTAGGACTGGGCCAATAGTTTCTTTGTTGCCTCTCAACCTCAGTGATCTGAGACTATTATTTTTAACCCTCTGCAGGGGACCAGTAAGTACTTAACAAGTGTTTAGAAGAGGGTAAAGGGGGTCAAATATATGGTGACAGAGAGAGACTAAACTCTGGGTGATGAGCACACAATGCAATATAGAGATGATGTCTTATAATATTGAACACTTGGAACTTATATAATCTTATTAATCAGTGTCACCTCAATAAATTTAATTTAAAAATAAATAAAGAAAATAAAAAGAAAAAACAACAACAGTTGATCACACATAATATTAACTCCTTCTCTTCTATCTCGTCCTGGGCTCCTCCCACTATTGACATGATTAATTAATAATCCAGATAAGTAAAGACTAAACATACATAAAATGCATGGATGAGTATTAAACAGCCTGCTCTTCTAGAATAATAAACTGTAGAACTTTAATAAAGTTCAACTCTTCACATGCTTTTTTGTCTCTCCTATTTGAGTACGAAAATGCAAAACTGAGGATGAAGCTGACCAGTCATGTACACCTAGACCTCACCAGTAGAGGTCAGGAGAGGACAAGAAGTACAAGAAGGGAGGCCTGTTTTGACAGAATAACACTGAAAAGTCTATCGGTCATATATTTTGAGTAAGCTTTCAAGCCACATAAAATTAAAATATAGTTTTTAAAGATACGCATAGGCTCTAATATTTCACAGCCATGCAAAGTATTGCACTACATAAAGGAGTAGCTGAATCCATGAAAATTCAGTTTTACATATCCTTCCTCCTTATTAAAAACATCAATAAGCTCAAAGAAACAATACAATCCATTATTAATGTCGTTCTCTGCAGGGTAAACATAATAAGTGTGTGTGTTTATGTTTAAGTTCCTGTTTGGGGGAATCCACAATACTTTGCAAATATCAATACGAATCCTCTTATGAGGGGCTGACTGCCTCTAACTCTCCCCATTTCAAATAGAATTGTCTTATGTAAAATAATATGCTAGCAAACCTGAAACTAAAGCCATGATTACTTGACTATGCATTCATGTACAAGTCTTCCCAAATGGCAATTTGGTGCATGCTTCAAGTGAATGCTTTGTAAAGATTAATAAACACTTGTAGGCATCAGCAAGGCTATCACTGCCATTGATTTTATTCAATGAAATCATACATTTAGAATTTTGTATTAGTTTCCTAGAAATGGCAGAGTTTGGCTATTAGGACTGGGCAGTCACGGAAGAATACATAAACTTAAACCAGAAAAATGGGGGGAAATCCTGATAAACTGAAAGGTATCTAGCCTTATACTGCTTTGCATGTGTCTAAAATTCTCATCCCACTATGAGGAAACCAAAACTGTAAAGGCAGGTCATGCGATATGAGAACAGTTTATGTACAAAAGGCACAATGGAGTCTCAGTCCAGGCAGCCTCAGAACACAGTCCCTCTCCCAATAAGACCGACAAAGGAATACAAAATTGTCTCATGTTAAGTTAGTAAGGTGTGCGGAGGTCTTTTTTTTTTCTCCTATTAAACTCTTTAAACAACCAATTAATTATAGGCTGGATTGCACTGGTAGGTCTTTTATTGCATAGACAAATATAAACAACAAAATAACAAAAAAACATTTTTTAAAACCTCCCTAAAAGCATGCATCCTCCACTAGCTTTTGTCTTATATTTCTTTGTTTCTTTACTGTCACATTTCTTGAATCATCTATATCACTGGTTCCCAGACTTCTGGACTTTCTAGGCAATGGAGAGAGAAGTCAGTATTGCATTTCCAGATTTTTATCTTGCCAAATATGGATATCTTTTGTGGACGTCTCTCCCTGGATATCTCTCCCTGATTTCTCAAGTAAAGGACATTTAACATTAAAAAGGACAGACTCTGCCATCTCCGAATCAACACACTGTTTCTGAAGCAGTCACTGCCCCATTTGGTCATGCATCCTGTCACCACTTCCTGCACACCCTGTGCGCTGCCCGGGTCCTCGGGATACAGCAGGGAGCAAAACAGATAAACCCCCTCACAGAGATACATCCTGGTGTGGAAACACACAAATAAAAAGTAGGTAAAACATGTCATGTGTGAAATGACGGTAAGTGCTAAAGAAAAAAATAAAGGAGGGAAGGGAGTGCTTAGTACTGTGGGAACAGTTCCTAATTTTATTAATAGATATGATGGCCAGGGAGGGTCTTTTTCTGAAGGTGACATTTCAGTAAACACCTGAGACTTGTCACTCTCAGGGGAAGCGCACAAGAAAGGAAGCAGCCAGAGCAAAAGGCCTGAAGAGGGGGCCCGGAGAGCGCCCAAGAAGCACGAGGAGGCCAGTGAGCAATGGAAGGCCGGAGGAGAGGAGGTGAGAGACTTAACAGGAACCAGGTCGCTCAGGGCTCTGCAGAGCATTCTAAGGACTTGCCCCCTCACTGCAGATGAGATGGGGAGCCACCACGATGTTCCGATTCGAGAGCAACATGATCTTACTTATTTTACCAGGGTCATTCCTGCTTTTTTGGTGAAGACAGGCTGTGGGGGGAGAGCGGGACAAGGCCGAAGCAGGAAGCTCCGGGAGAGGTCACAGTGGACCAGGTGGCAGGAGTACAGCTGGCAAGAAGGTGTCAGATTCTGGGAACATATGAAGGCAGAGCTCACGGGACTGCTAACAGAAGAAACGTGGGCTATGAAAAAGTCAGCGGTAACTCACAATATTTAGGCTGAACAACTGGAAGAGTGGAGTTCCCATTTAGTGCGACAGGGAAGTTGGTTAATAGAATGGAGTTGAAGGAAACACAGAAACCCCACGCTGAACATTTATTAGACATCTAAGTGTATACAGTTAAGTCAGACATCTAAGGCTGGACATTGAAATGTATATACAAAGATATACAAGTGTGGGATTCAGGGAGCCAAGTCATCAACATGCAGTTGGCATTTAAAGACAAAAGACAAGATAAGATAACCATGGAAGAAATACGAACAGGAAAGAGAAGGTCGAGGCCTGAGCCTGGGCACCCCAAAGCACGTGAGAAAGAATAAGCAGAGCTAACAGAGAGCAGCCAGTGAGGAAAGAAGCATATGAGGAGAGTATGGGGTTCTGAAGGCCAAGAACAGAGAATGTGCAAGAATGAGACGGTGACCAAGCACGTGAACCGCTGCAGGTCGGTCAAGCGGAAGGCTGAAAACTGCCTGCCTATCTAACAGTATCAAGGTGCTTGGGGACCTGAAAATGGCAGTGGGGGGCAGGGGAGCTAAAGTCTGATTGGCATGGATACAAGGAAGAACTGCAGGAAAGAAGTGGAAAAGAAAGAATATAGGCACCTCTCTCAAGAGTAAGGGCAACACAGAATGGTGTAAGGAGTTGGGGCAGTAGCTGAGGCGGAAATGGGGTCAAAAGAAGATTGGTGTGTTTTTTTTAATGGGAATAACAATAGATTTTACTCTGATCGCAAACAGTCAAGTCGAAAGAGAAAGAATTCAAAATAGAAAGAATTCAGGAGAGAGAGGAAAGGGAAGACTAGCTCGAGTGATGTTCCTGAACAAGGGACAGAGACCCGCACAGGAACCAGAGCATTAGGCACAGATGGCGATAGGTGCGCACATGTGGCTGTGGAAGCCCGAGCAAGTTCTCTTCTGATGGCTTCTATTTTCTTATAAGAAATAAGAAGCAAGAACATTAGCTGAGAGAGAGCAGAGAAGAAGGTGCTGAAGGCTTGAGGAGGGACGAGAAGGTCCCAGTAGTTGGAAAGAGAGCAGACAGTCACCGAGGAAGAACAGCAAGATGTCCAGGCAGGGCCAGTGCTCCAGTTAAGGTCTGTGGTCGTGAATTTAAAGTAAAGCCAGTGGGCATGGTTGTGAGTCTTTTCCTAGTTGCACTTGGCCATGCAGGAGCAGGCACTGCAGCGGCAGGAAGCTGGCTTTAGCTAGGGCTGTAGTGCAGCCCAGAAGCAGCAAGGGGGGTGACGGAGGTGAAGGAATGTGCAAGTGACTGTAGGGAACTGGGAAGAGGGGAATGAAGACATGAGTGTAGTCGGGGATAATGAAACAGTGGTGGTATCAGCGGGGTCCAAGGTACTAGATAAGAGAACAGTCAGAATGGAAACAAATCCTATGTTCCCATTGCAAAGAGGACTGGTAGAGAGTTCATCAGAGGCAGGATTTAGAGAGGGCGCCGTTACTCATCACTTCCTTCTTTACTCATCACTTCCTTCTCATTCGTTCCTTAGCCACAGGGAATCGGCTTACACCCGGGCCCACCACCACCACCACATACACACACACCACCACCACCACCACCAGCTCTACCATGTCATCTCTACACTCCCAGAAGCCACCAGTAATCTCCCACAGATTGCCTCATTTGATCTTCCTCCAGTCACTGGACAGTGAGCATCTCACAGGCAGACACTACATCTTAATTGACCCTAATATTCCAGGTAGTACCTAGTCCAGTGCTACGTAATAATGTAGCTCTTAAAAGAAAGAAATTCTGGGCCAGACAAATGGCTCAGTTGGTTAAGAGCTTGCTCAAGAGTGCAAGCTCTGAGCAGCAGCGTCGCCAGTATGATTCCCACATGGGCCAGTCAGCTGTGCCCGAGCTGAGCTGCCGCTGAGCTGCCAACAGGTGGCAGGATGGCTCAGCTGGTGAGAGCACGTGCTCCTAACAACAAGGTTGCTTGTTGGAGATGGTGGGCTACGCCCATCCGCAACTAAGACTGACCTCAGCACCTTGAGCTGAGCTGCCGTGGGTGGCTCAGGGGATAGAACATGTGCTCTTCACAACAAAGCTGCCGGTTCAACTCCTGCATGGTATGGCAGCTACACCCACCTGCAACTAAGTGAACATGGCACCTTGAGCTGAGCGGCGCAATTGGACTTGGAGCTAAGCTAGCTGCGCCCTCCACAACTAAGACTAAAGGACAACAACTTGGCTGTTACCCTTCCCTAATTCCCCAATGCTGTTCCCCTCCCCCAATTCCCCAATAAAATCTTTAGAAAAAAAAGAAATTCCTCTGCCATAACATCAAGGTTATGATACTGAGAGAAAAGCAGGTATTTACAAGAAAATTCAACTGCAGGCAGTACCTAGAGGGATCTCTCTATATGGGAAACGGCAATTCTGTCTATATCTCAATGTTATGCCACCGTTTTGGTTTTTTTCCAGAAAATTTTGATTTTTGAAAGATTTTCTAAAATATTTTTCAAATTCCAATTCTAATTTTACTTCATTATCTGAAACTCAGCCTCCTTCCCCATCAAACACAAACAGACTGAGAATAATCCCAATCAATAGCTTCTCTCTCATTCTACAATTCATTTTTTGGTGTAGAAAAAAAAAAAAGAAAAGAGGAGGGAGAGTCTGACCAACTTTAAAACATTCAGTTCCTAGTTCTCATGCACACCCAGCTACGGAACCAGCTCCCTAACCAACTAAAATAAAGAAAGCGGAAACAGCGAGTTACTAACAAAAGTGACAGGTGTACAATATATAATATAAAACTTCTCTAAGTCCTTGAAAGGCTAGTATCCTTATTGGACACGGCCACCTTTGTGATGGTTTTTTGTGGGAAAGTTAACAGTCCATGGAATAGCCATGTTCCAAAGAGCTACTGCTCTAGCATAGTGCTTTATTAGCCACGGGGCTCAGGAGGACCACTTTTGAAGCTGTTTACTCGTCACCCATCCAGGCGCCTGCCCAGAGAGCCTGCCTCACAGGCCGAGGTGGGTCCCAAGCACCCAAGCTCTTTAAAGGGCTGCACTCTGAAGCGTGGCCAGGCTGAGAACCGCCCATCCAGAGCGCAGATCTTCTCTGCTAACTGCTACAGCGCCTTTCTCCAGTACCTATCAGAAGTCCCATCAAATCTCCTAAAAGGTATTTCCCCATTAATGTAATTTATTTCTCATAATGACATACTTAGGGTCAAATCCTTCCAATGACTGCTCCATTTATATAGAATACAGTACTTAAAATCAGAAAGGTGGTAGATTTTCTTTATATGACAAGCACAATTCACCAGTAACTATAAGTAAATACATGGCTGGCCTTACCCGTTCCATAGCTGCATTATGATATGGGAGCTCCTCCTCACTGTAGAGAAAAAACAGTACATGTGAAATAGATGAAATCATAGGGAACTTTGAAAAAATTATAAGCCTATAGAGACACATGATATACAACCATTTATCATCACAAGAGTCACATACCCTCTATTCCACAGAATTCAATATAAAACAATTAGCTATCTGCAACCATAATGCCCTCATCCTCAAATCTCTAGACCTGCACTGTCCGATACAATAATCTCTAGCCACAGGTGGCTATTTCATTTTAGGTGTAAATTAAAATGAAACAAAATTAAAAGTCCAGTTTGTCAGTCGCACTAGCCACAGTTCAAGTGCACAATAGTCCTGCAGCAGGCTACCGTACTACACGGTGCAGATATGGAAAGAACACATCCACCCATGCCCGGTGTTCTACTGGACAGCACTGCTCCAGGCCAGGAGTCGGCAACCTTACTCCGCAAAGGTAAATATTTAAAGAGTAAACATGTTAGGCTTCATGGACCATACAGTCTCTGTCATCATTACTCAACTTTGACATTGCATTGCGAAAGCAGACATGGATGATGTGTAAGCCAAGTGCGCTTTTGTTCCCATGAAACTTACAAAAACAGTGGGTGAGCTGGGTTTGGCCTGCGGGTCATTGTTTGCCGACCTCTACTCTAGACTCTCACCTCCACTCTTTGGCTCAAACCATGGCCTATAATAAGTGATTGTTTTTTAAAAAAAAAACAGTATAAGGAAATAAAACTGCCTCCAATTGATGTAGGAATTAAAAAGAAAGCTTCAACTTTTATCCTGTAAATATAGAAAGCTTCAATTGTGAAAACTTCAACAGGGATGATTTTTTTTAATGTACAACAAAAGATCAAATCACTACTGATACAGTAATTTTGTGATATCACCTCTAATATAAAATACTCTGAAACTCTTGTATTAACTGTCGGAATATAAAAACAGTGAGCTATCCATAAATAAAGTTATATGCTTCAAATTGCTATCTCAGTAGTATTGCTGTTTGGACAATGATATGTACATATCCTTGTCTTAGTTTCTAGAGACCAAGTAATACCACTTTCCAGAGGACAATACATTCATGTTCAAGATCCGGTATTTTCAAAGGCAGACTTTTGCTACTCTCAAGAGCCCTTAGGTGAACCATGAAGCTACAGAAATGGACCTGACAAAAAAATGTAATAGCCGAAAGAGATCTCAGAGAGCAGTCCAAACCCTCATTTCACAGATACGGAAACTAACATTTTCACTTAGTCACAGTCACTTGGTCTAATGTAGACATGTTCAGTGCTATCTAACCAGTGGGTTCGAATTAAGATCGATGAGATCTTCAGACTGTGCAGATGTACAAGGTGTAATAAAAAAATATGGTGAACATTTAAATTTAAAAATGCCATTAACCCCCTCAAAATACTCCCCCTCGCTTCGAACACACTTCTCTCATCGTTCTTGCCACTTTCTGAAGCAGTTCTGGGAGTCTTCTTTTGTGAGTGTCTTTTGTTGCTCTGTTGTGGCTGCCTCAATGTCCTGACTCAATTCAAAACGTTTACCTTTCATGGTCATTTTGACTTTGGGGAAGAGCCAGACGTTGCACAGTGCCATATCTGGTGAGTAAGGTGGATAAGAACACACAGTAATGTTTTTATTTGACAGAAACTGCCATATACCAGGAGCGATGTGTGACATGGAGCATTGTCATGATGGAGGATGATTTACGGCACATTTTAAAACACACCTTCTCTCAACCGTAGCTCACACTCCACTAACTGCACCGAACAAATTGAAACTTGTCACACACACTGTTACTAAGGTTCGACACACTGCGTTCTGTATTGAAGATCCTTGCCTTTCCACTGGATGGCACTGAATAGATTCAGGACATCAAGGCAACCATGACAGCACAACTAAAGACACTCATGAAAGAGGACTCCCAGGATTGCGTCAGAAAGTGGCAAGAACGATGGGATAAGTGTGTTTGAAGTGAGGGGGATTAATGGCAATGTGTCTTTTACTGTAATAATTTTTTTTTATTTAAACATTCACTGTATTGTTTGATCACACCTCATATGTGAAGAAAAGGCTGAAAAACTAATTCTCAAGAAGACAAAACACTTTAAGGACTAAATACAAAAAGTCTTTTTTTTTTTTAATGTAAAGTGTCCACTCACCTTTACAGAATGTGACACTTGGTTTGTTTGGTTTTTTAAAATAACTTTCATTATGCTCTTAGCCTCAATTTCCCTGCTAATCTGTAATCCTGATTACTACAGCCAATGATGTATGACTGGCACAGGATATAACTTCTGGTTTAAAAGCGCACCTATCTGGTCTTCATTTACTGGCAGAAGAGGGCTTGTCAACACCACTGGAATGTATTTCCTAGGTGATGAGGTCAGCAGGGACATCTTGAAGAGATAAGAACATCTGGCACCCTTTGTAAGCACCAAGAATGGTATTTCTGGGGTGAGTGAGCCCTGGGCAAGGTCAACCTTTTGTACAGCTGATTTGAGCTGATCCTGACAACTGTTTATCTGAACATTCCTAACTGCAAATGAAGTGCCATCTATGGCTGCCTACCACAGGACATGCCTTTGACGTTGCTGGTGCATTTCTTTGGTCTCCTATTTACTAAAGAAGACTGACAGACCTAATTCACAACCCTGAATCAGAACCAAGTTTTGCCCTTGTCTGTGGAATGATATTGATCATCTGCTCGGGCTACATGGCCTGTGTTGGGCAGGTCCTACAGAATGAGCTGCTTTGTGAAATTCACCTTAACCTCAGACCATGCTATTGAAACCCTGGGAGAAAGGGAAGCTGGAATATACATACCACCAAAGTCAGCTTCAGGCAAAATCCAGGAGTATACAATCTTGGTCTTGGATTTCCCTCCAGCCCAGTATTTTACACCATCTCCTTTTAGCCTGCTGCAAACCCACCAGGGTCTGGTTACTTATGCAGACCCTATCAGGACCCCCAAGGAGTTATTGAACTCCTCCTATCCAAGTTTCATTTTAATGTGCATTTATTTAATTAATTTATTTTAAAATTGAGACATAGTTGACATACAACAGTGTATTAGTTTTAGGCATACAACATAGATTTGATACCATTAACTACAGTAACCATGCTGTACATGACATCCCCAGGACTTATTGATCTTATAATTGAAAGTTTGTACCTTTTGACCTCCTTCACCCATTTCTCCCGCCTCTGGCAACCACCAATCTGTTCTGTTTATCTATGAGTTTGTTTTTTAAGATGCCACATATAAGTGATATCATACAGTCTTTCTCTGTCTCACAGCATAATGCCCTAAAGGTCCATCCATGTTGTTGCTTGCAAACGGCAAGATTTCCTCATTTTTTATGGCTGAATAATATTCGTGTGTGTGTGTGTGTGTGTGTGACATTCTCTCTTCCATTCATCTGTCAATTGACACTTAGGTTGTTTGCATGCCGTGTCTATTGTGAATAATGAACACAGGGGTACAGATATCTTTTGAAGATAGTGATTTGATTTCCTTTCAATAAATACCCAGAAGCGGAATTGCTGGATTATCTGTTAGTTCCATTTTTAGTTTTTTGAGGAACCTCCATACTGTTTTCTGTAATGACTGTACCCATTTATATTTCCACCAACAGTGTACAAGGGTTCTGTTTTCTTCACATCCTTGACAACATTTGTTATCTATTGTCTTTTGATAAAAGGTATTCTAACAGGTATGAGATGATATCTCATTGTGGTTTTGATTTGCATTTCCCAGATGATTAGTGATGTTGAACACCTTTTCCTATACCTGTTGGCCATGTGATGTCTTTCTTTGGAAAAACATCTATTCACACCCTCAGCCCATTTTTTAATGAGATTGTTTGTCTAAATTTAGACTTACTCCAGTCAAAATTATTAGATAGGCAGAAAGAGTTCTCAAGCCCATGCCATCACAACAGATATTCTTTAAAAACAAAAATGCGTTTATTCTGGCTTTCAAATATTTATATAGTCATAGTAAACTATAGACAATCAGCTAAATTTTATAAATATACACATTTTGACAAGTAGTGGAAAATCTGAAGCTTGGTTATTAATTTTATCTTTATTTTTGGTACAATTTCCTTCTAATTCTTCTATTAATAACTTGTGACCTAAAAGCCTTATTCACTATCCAAATACCAAGCATTCTTTGTTGAGCAGACTAGCAGTAGCTATTTTTGACAAAAATGTTGAAAGCTCTCTAACTTCTTAAATAAGCTCGATTTCTCCATTCTCCAGATGTAACTCCATCACAGTCATTCAGACCGGGGAGAACTCCCTATTTCTGAGCCCTAAACAAAGACATTCCTGTTCTAGCATCAAGCCAAACTGGTCTGGCAACAGTTTTCATATTTATTGTGAAATCTGTTAGAAAACCAAGTTAGTCCTGTACTGCATTTGTTAATGACTGTCGTCCTTCTCCACATATCATAACAAGTAATTTAACTCACTACAGCTATAATTAGATATGAAGTCAGCAGCTGTCAGAGAAGGCTACAAAGTTAATTTTTGCCATTGCATTGTACTGATATTGACACTGAAAACCCAATTTCATTGGAGAACCAACCTAAAACTGCAAAGAACTAAGATGGCAGAAAGAAATGCTCTTTTTTTTTTTTTTTTTAAGCTGAGCCATCCTGCTACCTGTTGGCAGCTCAGCGGCTGCTCAGCTCGGGCTGGACTCGAACCGCTGTTGCTCAGAGCTCAAACTCTTGAGCGAGCTCTTAACCAACTGAGCCACTCGGCCGGCCCTAGAAATGCTCTTTTTTGATCAAGGTGTGACAGGGAGCAATATCTAAACGCCTAGGCCATGTGACTTTCTTCAATAGCACAGAAAACTCCAGTCTACAGTGACAAGCAATAAAAGTTGCCAGCAGCAACCTCTGGAGAAAGCGTTTTACCGAAATTAGACATTGTAACAAAAATCAATGACTTTGGTAAAATTTAACAAAGCCTAACATTACATTAAAATCCATTTCTATGCTTCATTGTTTTCATTTGTGCTGTCTGCCATAGAATTGCATCATGAAGTAAATAAAAAAATGAGCATGACAGTGTGAGAACTGGTACCAAAGTGGTGAGCTTAGCTATCTGGGCATGCATCAATACAGGTGACCATTTCAAACAGTATCCCTCTCCCTAGGCACTCTCCCCCCCCCCCCTTTAATTTTCTTTCTAGGCATTTCAAAGCCACCTTCTGGGTTTCTTTTATTAAAACTACAGGCAGCATAAGGCAGAAGTTCAGAACACAGGCTGTGCTGTAAGACGGCCGACGTCCACATCCCAGATCTGACATTTACTGATGGTCAGCACAACTGGGGCAAGTTGAGTGACCTCTTTGTGTTTCAGTTTCATCTAAGAAAAAGATAAAAAGAGTGCCTATCCTGAAAAATTTTGGAGAGGAATAAATGAGTTCATCCACCCTTTGGCTTAGAGCAGTGCCTAGCACACAGTAAATACTCAATAAATATTACTAATATTATTAAGATAAATTAGCGGCTGACTTTCCACCCTCTAGGACCAAATGGATCTCAGCACAGAGGATTAAAAACAAACATGAAATAAGTGAGTGCAATTTTTAGACTGCCAAATATGAGCTAGGCTCTTCGGCCAACACCTAGCTCACATTGTTTCAAGCAATAAGAAAAGAGAATTTAGGTAATTACCAGCCCCTTTTTGAAATGCACAGATTTTTCATATGTATTTTGTACTATATTAGACCATTTTATGATTAAAACATCTTTTATAGTGGCTCACTCCCATCAGAAATGCTTGGGGAAGTCAAAGCCAGCTGAGTTGTATCACCTTCTGAATCAAAATCTTGGATAGACTTAAGAAATCTATTTAAAAAACAAAAAAACATTTCCCAGCTGACTCTAATGTGCAGGCAAGTTTGGGGCCCACCGATCTTGACAGTGCTAAATGCTCAAATTGTCCTTCAAAACATCACTCACATACCTCAGATCTGCACACTAACCCACACAAATGGGAAACCATTTCCTGCCACATTTGTGGCCAAGCTTGATTTACTTAAAGTGGAAGTGGGGTTAATTTAAGAACAGTATTTTCATCCTAGTTAAATATTGCTCTATTAGTCTGTTGAAGTTCAAAGCCTTCTGATTATAACTACTCAGGAGACCATTTTAGGTATGCTAATGTCATTATAATAATATTATAACACCTCATATTTTTCCAGAACTTTATATAGGATTCTATCATTTTATTTCCTCAAATTTTCCACTACACTATAAAATATGCAGAGCAGCTAATGTCTGTGTATAGATGAGGCATGAAATAGTTAACCGACCCCAGCAAAGCCACAAGAAGAACACACATTCTCTAACTCCCACAACTATGTCTGTCTGTCTGTCTGTTTGCTTGTTTTACCTGAGAAAAATATGATATAACAGAATACTTTCTAAATGCAAGAAAAGTGAACAGAAAGAGAAAACCAGGTCTGACAACTGGAAGGTACTATATAAGAAATTACATTTTTCCTGCAAATTTAATCATATGTCGCAAAATAAAAATCTCTGGCTTTTTCCTATTTACAATAAACCAGACTGAAAAAGAATACATATGAATGAGAAGTAAGTTAATCTCTGAATTGTATGGAAGCAAATAAACTATAGCGATGGAGAGACGTCTCCAGCTTGTGGGAATCTGACTAAACAAAGCCGGAACCAGAACAGGCATATTCACATCATTTGCAGGATGTTTCTAAGAATCAAAATCCTTGTAACCAATTTACAGTGGTCTAGACTTCTCTCCACTCTTTATGTAACATATTCAGGATAAATGGAATTAATTTTGAGAGGCAATAACAACAAATACATTTACAACTATAAGAAAGATCAATGGCATTTCACTGCTCATTTTTAGGCTGCAAAACACTAAAGTTCTAATTGCTAATTATTTTTTAAATGCATTTATATAAAATGAAATGTCTTGTAATTATTTCTGAAATACACATTGCTATTAATTTCCATTTCATTCTGCTAAATTATTAATACAACTCATTTATTGTACTTAATGTTCTTACTAAAATACAACAAATAATAAAGATTGTATTTTGGAAAATAGTTCCATTTCAATCATAGAGGTTAAAAATGCCAGGAATTTAATAACAAAAAATGTGTTGCAGGACCAGTCCTGGAATCTTATTCACAGCAGTGCTATTAAAAAAAAAAAAAAGAAAATCAATACAATAAGTGTCCACAGAAACATTATAATTAAAAAGTTAGCTTTCAATCTATGCAACTTACTGTAAAAAGCCAAATCTATCTGTGACTTTGTAAACAAGGTAATCAGCATCTTCCCAGGGCTCGATCTCTGCGCCTTCTCGTCCCTATGATAGGGGACAAAGAGGGGTGTTACTGGGACTCTATAAAACTGAATATTTTGTTAAACAAAAAGTCTAAAAAAGTTGTTTTCTTATGTATTAACAGTAAGAGCTGAAAATGAGGTATTATCCATGTTACTTAACTTAAAAAAAACAACCTATTTTTGGCAACATAATCACTATTTTCTAGTTACGAACTTCGAACGCTATTTCATGTCAGCAACTGCTGACATGTGCCGTAGTTAAGCCTTGATCAGACTTGGGTTCTGATGAGAACCTCAGAAGGGAGGATGAGAAAGCCTTCAACAATGAACCGTCAAACTTTAAAGTGTTGGCGTGAACATGTCCTAGGAAAGAAACATTTCCTGTTTTATTCATCCAAACTTTTCAGATGAGTGGGCTAGTCCCCTTGTCTATCTCTTTACTTCACAGCTACATCAGCCCTGAAACCATTCTTCCAAGGTCAAAAACGAACTCCCATTGTCAAAACCGGTGGGCACTCGTGTCCTTATCTAATGGGATTTTCTCGATGCACCTGTCAGTGTTGCTTGCTCCCTACTCCTCAGCCTCCATGACCCATCCTTCTTGGTACTCCTTGTCCATCTCCAACTCTTCTTTTGATGGCTTTTTCATAGGCATCTCTTACCCAGTGGTGTGCCCAGGGTTCTGTCTTTAGCCACTGCCCTCTCACTCTACCCTTGAGGCTAACCAGCACTGCGGGTGCAGGACCCCCCAAATGTAACTGTCTGTGCCAATGCCTCCAATTTCAGACACAACACCCAACCGTCTGGTGGACCCCTCCATCTGAGTATACTTTATAATTGTCTGCTCGTGTGTTTGTGAGTCGGCTGTAAGCAGCTTGTGGGAGAAGGCAGCTCTAACGCACGTCTGTGATTGACTCCCCAGCACCTAGCATGACACCTGGCCTGGTCACTAAGTGTGAGCTGCATGAAAAACAATGCATGCAGGCATGAATGGATGATAGTTACACTGGTTTTAGATTAGTTAACCAGCAAGATAAATGAATCACGTTTTTCATGGACTACACTAAAACCCACTGATGTTCCAAACAGCCACCTTAAATGTGAGCTCTGGGAACATGACTACTGAGTTGAGTGCCACCTGTATACCTCAGGGCACAGTCTAGATGGCTGTCTTATAGTTTCTTGCTTCTGCTATTCTCATAAATAACCAACAATAACAAATATGAAATTACACACAAGTGATATAAATATAAAACAGGACATTTCTATTAATAAATCACTGCCGTAGCTCATTATAGACTTCCAGATGTAAGGTAATGAGACATGTAAAACCTCAGCAACTGTGGCTTCCTAGAGCATCAAAAACCAGATTCCATAACTAATATAAGGATAAAATATTCATGGCGATTATATGTAAATGTATAAATTCAAATTTTTCAGATCCAGGTTAAATTTTGAATAGCACATATAAATTATGAATAAACTGGGTACTTGATTCTATATACTAACTTATTAAAATATTTATTAAATACCTAGCATGAATCAGAAACCATTCTAGATATTTAGGATACAAGAGTAAACCAAACAAAAGAAATTCTTACCCTCAGAGAGTTCACATTGTAGGAGTGATAGCAGACAACAAAGGAAGTATAATATATAGTGCACTAATACAATAAGTGCTACGGTGAAAAGTAAAGAAGAGAAAGGGGATAAAAAGTGCTGGAGGTAAGAAGGGGAGTTACTGGACAGTGTGGTCAGAGATCTCATTAAGAAGGTAGCATCTGGATAAAGATCTGAAAGAGGTATGGCCCTGAGGCATGAGGATATCCAGGAGTTAGGTGTTCTAGGCAGAGGCAGCAGCCAGTGCAAAGGCCCTGAGGCAGGAGCAAGCCTGGAGTGCTGGAAGAACAGCAAGAGGTCAGAGCCGCAAGGGCAGAGGGAAGGAGGGAGAGGAAATTTAGAGATGAAGTCAGAGACAAAAGATAACTTTAATGGTCACATGAAGTAAACAAACTGCTTCTGTAATTTAAGCTCTCCAAAATGCAAGTCCATTTCTATTTATGTTTTTTTCTAATAAAACTTACTCCAAGAGTAAATATAAATACTTACTCTGTCATATTTAGCAACTATTTCAGCTCGCTCCTGGGCAAGTTTGAGTGCTACATCCTGATCCGAATCTGTGGAGACATCAAATTTAGATGAACTGCTATTTAAAGAGTCATAAAGTTAATTAATTATAAAACTAAAACAAACCAGCAAAATCAAATAAAAGGATGAGTTAAGTATCTATAACTACAAACTTGAAATATCAACATATCTTCCATTTCAATATTATACATGATATTCAAAAGAAAGAAAATTTGTTAACATAGTATTAACTTAGAGGATATGATAAATATTATCCCTCAAGAATCAATTTTGGATCTCATTTCATAGAAATGAGTATTAAAGTAAAAACTGACCGGGCCGGCCAGGTGGCTTAGTTGGTTAGAGCATGAGCTCTGAGCAACAGAGTTGCCAGTTTGATTCCCACATGGGCCAGTGAGCTGTGCCTGAGCTGAGCTGTTTCTGAGCTGCCAACATGTAGTAGGATGGCTCAGCTTGTGAGAGCGCGTGCTCTTAAAAACAAGGTTGCCAGTTTGACTCCCAAATAGGATGGTAGGCTGTGCCCCCCACCCCAACAACTAGATTAAAAGCAGCGACTGGACTTGGAGCTGTGCTTGCGCCCTCCACAACTAAGATTGAAGGACAACAACTTGACTTGGAGCTGATGGGTCCTGGGAAAACACAATGTTCCCCTTCCCCAATTTCCCAAGACTGTTCCTGTCCCCAATTCCCCAATAAAATCTTTAAAAAAACAAAACAAAAAATTGAACTGTAAACTTGAAGTTTTCAGATGAACTCCATTTGGGTAAATGATGAGAAGAGCATTCAAGAAAGCTTTTAAAAATTAAGGGAATTTGTTCACAAAATAAACTATTGCAAGATATACTTCAGGAGTTAAAAAGTTATTTCTCTTATGTGATGAAAATAATAATTTCTTCATTTAGCCTCTGAAATCCCCCTTACCAATCACCCCAAATACTGTAATAATCTCCAGTTTTACCTCTCACCTCCCCCCACACACTCTTCTTATTATTACACCAGGTATCTTTCAAAAACACAAATCTAACAACAAAAGTAGAGATCACGACATGAAATAGGATATGATTACACATCCCAAGTACCATGAATAAAAATAGAAGACCAATGATAGTATACATGGCATCTTTGATCAAGAAGAATAAGACAAGCATTCCACTAGAAAACTGGGCCAAGGTCATGAGCAAGAAATTCACAAGAGTAATAATAGCAGCACCAACTGTATCTGTGTTCTTACTAAGTGCCTGCCAGATAGTAAGATACTGCCAGGCAGAAGATACGACTGTGAGGAGCACTCTACATGCCTCATCACATTTAATTCTCACAACAGCATCTAAGATAGGCATCATATTAATTCTATTACACAGATGAAAAAAATGAGGTTGAGAGATTTGACACCTTGTTCAAGGTCACAATGCTACTGAATAGCAAAACCAGGATTCACCTCCAGACAGTCTTGACACCATAGCCTTAATTTTAACCATTACTTTATTCAAGTGATTACTAAAGATGCGAAAAAGGATGTCCAGTTAAAGATGGCAGATGGGGGCCAGCCGAGTGGCGCGATGGTTAAGACCTGGCTTGGGATGCCAGAGGGACCGGTTCGGATCCCACATATGAGGGCCAGTGACACCGCCCTCTACAGCTAAGATGCTGAACAACAGCTCGACCTGGAGCTGGGCTGTCGTGGGTCGCCGGTGACAGCGTAGGCTGCAGCCCCTGTGGCAGTGGGTTGCCATGGGCTACCGTATGTAGTCAGCCAGCGTGAGCGGCCAGCAGCCGCAGTGAGCGGCCGTCCAGAAGCCGGTGACTGATCTGCCTCACCCAGGAAGAGCGCAATGATGGTGTCAACTTGGGCCAGTGAAGCAACGTCCTCCACAACTAGACTGAGGAACAAGACGACAGCAACTTGTCTGTTCCCCTTCCCCCAATTTCCCAGCACTGTTCCCATCCCCCCAACTCCCCAATAAAAATCCTTAAAAAAAAAAAAAAAGATGGCAGATGGAACACACACTTTGCTATCTAGTCCCCCTAAAACCTCTCTAAATAACAAAGGGACTTTTTAAGTTCCCTCCCTCAAAGGCTCAGGGAACAGCGAGTCCTGAGAAGAGGGAAGGGTGGGGTGAGAAAACAGGGAGATGATGAGAGGCGTAAACTCCCTGAGAGTGGAAGGGATGAGCACAGTCTGTGTGGCAGAGGTCAGGTGGATAGAAGAAAGCCAAGTCTTCACCCTCCAAAGCAGGAAGCCAATAGATAATGCCTGAAGCTGCAGAAGAGGAAGTGGCAACAGAGGCACGTCAGCGCATATCATGGGAGGAAACCAGAAAAGGATCAGCTAGGGCAGTATGGGTGGTTACTTCTGTGGAGTGGGCAGTGAGGAGGGAAGAGTATGGACACTGGCTATTTTTCAATAGAATTCTTACCTTACAGACTGCTGAATCTTTAAACCAAGTATAGCTCTGATTAAAACTAAAATCTAAATTTAAAAGCCAAGACATGGGGGGGGGGGGGCAAACTCATTAGAAACTAAAAATACACAAGTTTTTAAATATCCTTTTGCACCTGTCTCAAACTGACCCCAAAATGCAGCGATACAACTCAGTGCTGACAACAGTGAAGGGAGACATAAATGTATAAAATTTTTCTGGAAAGCAATCTGATAATATGTATCAAAAATCTTAATAACAGGCATATCCTTTACCCAGCAATTCCACCAACAAGGGATTTATGTCAATGAGATCATCAAACAAGCGCAAGGTTGTTTATAATAGGAAAAACAGCAAAGTGGGAATTTGTAAATTTTTAAATTTATTTGGTAAAAAATGTTTATGTCACTGCTTTTCTCAGACTATAATGTGTCAAAATTCTATCCTTTGGGGAAAATGTGAATGCATAATAGACTGGTTCGACCAAGTAACAAAAACACAGACTAGTTGTCCAGACTTTCACAGTGAACTAGTGCAATCAGAAGTCTGGGATAATTACACACATATTCATTATCCTAGTTTAAATGGATGAGCCTTTGTCCATTTCTTTTTCCCTCTTTTGTTGCCCAGCTTTAAAACATCATACTCATACTTCTACAAGAGGGTCAGAGAAGCAAATCAATAGAAATTTACCTCAAACTAGGAAACCTGACTACCTATTAAATTCTATTTCCATTATCAAAACAGCTAAGCAGGAATTTCTGCAGTGATTAGGCCAAATTCAATGGATGTTTTCTCTGAACGTATTTTACACCTTTATTGCTGTTACCAGTCCTAGGGATCTCAGCTATATTTTCAACTTAAGAACAAAAAGTTTGAAGTATAAAGGCAAGAGCTGGAAACGTGTGGAGTTGGGAAGTGAAGATGCCAAGTACGCCAGGAAAACATCACTGTGGCAAACTCTAAGATGTAAAGCTTTACATGAGTCATCTCCAGTCCAGAGGTGTCCAGAAAAGAAAGCTAACTGCTAGAGGTCGTACTGGAGATGGATGAAATTGCATCCTAAAATTATGGGAGAAGGATGATGTGCTTTAAAGTTAGAATAGTAGACGTGACTCTAAATCAAGTAAATGCTTTATATCTTTAAATTCCTTTAGAAATTCTTTATCCTTGTACTTTCCCATGAGGAGAAAATTTTGTAATGTTAATGAATATATTCTAACAAGAGAGTGAAGTTAAAGTCCAACTAATTTTAAAAATATAGCCCAACCTGCTTCTTTGAAGAGACTAAATGGGAATGCCAATCCTTTTTAGCACTGACTTTGGAGACATTATTGAATAATCCACATTGTGAGAAAATCATCTTTAGAGTTAAGCAGTCATATCTTTCTGCAGATTTCACTATAGTCAAATTATGTTTCATATAGGCTAATCTATAGTTCACAAGTTTATTAGGACTTACACTCAAGTACTCCCTTGGTTTTCGTTCTGTGACTTATTTAGAAATGCCACTGCAAGAACTAAGAGTTTGCCCTAAAACACTGACCACTGAGGATGTCAACAGCTGGCTAGTGTCTGTGTGCAAGTGTGCAGAGTTCCAGGCACCTATCAAACAATGACAGCTGTGTTACTTGGTCCTTATATCACATGTCATTATCAAATTTTAAAAACCTATTATATTATTCAAGCCAAATTGAATCAAATTACTTTTATTAACTTTACGTCTATAACAAAGTTTCAAAGGATAAGAGGCATATTTTAAGCAGTTAGGGTAAGAAGATGTCTAGATTAAATAAATCCTCAAGAAATATACAAGAAAACATCTTTGGGCAAAAATTTATGGAAGAAAATGACAACTGTAGCATTTTAAGAAGTGTTTTAAAGGCTAACAATAATAACGTTTTAAGAAGATCTCCAATTCTATTTAAACACAAGAACTTTTAAAAATCAAGTATCCTCCTGAATTACGTTTTTTAAAACCAGGCATTGCAACTTAGTATCACTAAGTTAACCCCAAATTCTACTGAACAATTCATTAAAAGTTATTAAATTTCAAATTCAATCCAATAAAGCAAAACTGACAACAGACCATTTTTCCTAGTGTACATTTTGAAAGATGAATGTTAAATATACATAAATCAACAATTTCAATTTAAAAAGTACTTTACCCTTTGTTCGATAACCAGTCTGGCCTTGAGAATTAACAACGGCTTCAGTCCTCATAGAGTAAACTTATCTATTCAAAAATTTCATTATTATTTTAAAGTTCTCAAGCACACCAAGAGTGTTAAGTGGTAGCTCAAACATTCTGCAACAAACAGGACAGCGGAAGGAGCTTCCACTTTAAACTATTTGTGAAACAAGCACAAGAAAGTAGCCATTTGGGATACATTCTAAGGGAGAAAAAAAGACCTCACTGTGGTTACATAGACTGTAGCTATTCAAACAAAGACGATATTTGTTGAGGGTAAAATCATGTCTTTCAGGCTAGATCCCAAGCACGAACCAACCCAGCCTACACCCAGCATTCCATCTAACAACAAACGGGGGTTTTAAACAAGCAGCTTCAGAATACGCCTTAACCTTGAACTTCAAATTCAGCCACATTCTCATTACTTTTAATGAAACTTGTCAGGGAGCAACAAAGAACATTTTTACTTAAGACATTATAAACTAAAGCTAAGTAGGAATGCTCTTTTCCTCAAATATATTTTATATCTTAACATACTTTAATGATAATTTTTAATGTGAAAACTGCTGTTTCAGACACTATGCAAATACATGCTAAATTTTGGAAGGTTTGGGAAATATTTAACAGCCCACATATACACAAGTGAAACAAATGTTTTATGAGACAATATGTATAGCTGCTGGAGAATGGCACTGTGAAAATTTCTATTCTGTTCTATTATTATTCTTTCCTTCCTCCCTTCATTGCTTCCTTCTCTCTTTCTTTGAAATGGGTCGGGACCCACAATTTGGAAAGCACTTCGCAACAGTAACAGCCATGTGAGCGGAATGCTTATGAACATGGATTACACTTAACTGGACATTAATAAACTAAGCCTGTGCCCAGCATAAGACAGCTGTAACACTCCATATAAGCAAAAGATCTCAGAAGCTTAGAGAGATGGAAAAATGTCAACCCATATATAATGAAGGAGAATCAGACTGGCATCAAACTTCTTATCAGCTAGACGGGGGTCGGCAATCTTTTGAGATGGAAGAGCCGCCAGGGGTCGGCAAACTGCGGCTCGCAAGCCACATGTGGCTCTTTGGGTGCGTACCACACGTGGCTCTGAAGTAAAATTGAAAATGAAAATAAAGCTATCATAGTTTCATTTATAAAATTTTTAAAGGATATTATTCACATAATGGTGATTTCATTTGTTTTATAGGTATCGCAAAACTTCAAGGGACAGGGTTGGCTCTTCCAGGGTTCAGCAAATTTTTGAGACGAACCATACCCAAAGAGCCGCATGTGGTTCGCAAGCCGCAGTTTGCAGACCCCTGAGCTAGAAGGTAATGAAGCACTATTCTCAAAGTTGTGAGAAAAAATTTCATAAACTTGAAATTCTATACCAAGCCAAACTATTGATTAAGCATGAGAAAAAGATAAAAACACTTTTATATATAAAAAGGTGTGGTGACCTGAAGAATGACTCCCCCGCACTCCCTAAAAAAAATGTTCACATCCAAATCTCTGGAACCTGTGAATGTACCCTGTAAGGCAAAAGGGATCTGCAGATGTCACTGAGTAAGGGTCTTGAAATGGGGAGATTATCCTGCATCATGCAGGTGGGCCCAGTGTAATCACAAGGCACCTTATAAAAGGGAGGTGAGCAAGTCAAATGAGGAAGTAGGAGCTGTGACGATGGAAGCTGGAGGCTGCGATGATGTGAGGAAGAAGGAGACAGGAGCCAAGGAAAGCAGAGACCCTTCGGAAGTAAGAAAAGGCAAGGAAATGGGTTCTCCTCCAGGGGCTGCAGAAGCAACCAGCCCGGCTGACACCTTGACTCTTAGGCCAGTGAAACAGATTTCAGACTTCTGGCCTCCAGAACTGTAAGAAAATAAATGTATGTTGTTTCAAGCCACCAAGTTTGTGGTAATTTGTTACAGCAGCAAGAAAAACTACATTAATAGCAGGATTCAAAGTTTACTGCCTTTCAATGTTTCTTTTTTAAAGAATTTGAGAATATACTACAGAAAAACAAAATAACAACCACAAGAATTGAGAGACTCTCTACTTGTCCAAACGTCAGTCAGGCTCCATGAAGCCCTCTTCCCAACTAGGCCTCGACCCTGGCCTCTTGTCCTGTCTTCCATCTGCCTAGCCCAGCTGTAGCAAGAATCCTACTAGTCGCTGGAGCACAAGCCGCCCCCTCTGCCCATACCTGATCACCCTGGCCGGCCTCCACCAAGAACCCTGCTCCGTCTGTTTAGCAAGCATCCCCTACCCTCGATGTCTCTCTCTTCTTAGTAATTCTGCATCCCCCAAATTCTTCACTCTGCTTGTTGGTGATAAAACCCCACCTGTCCTTCTTGTATTTGCAGTTGGGCTCCATCTCTACTGTTGTGATAGTCTTGATACCTATTGCAGTGGTCCTGGATAAAGTTTTCTCTACTGTTTTAAGAAGTATCAGAATAATTTTTTTCTTTAACAGAATCAAAAGGAGGGGCAGACACAGGATCCATGAACTCTCAGAAAGCTAAAATTACCCATTTCCAGATGCCGCCTGTGTAGCTGCCTAGAGACACAAAGTGTCTTCAATAAGAAAGTGGATCCTAGGCAACACACAGATCACGGATACCATTAGCGACACAGTAAAAGCTTATATATCCAAGACACCGTAAGAGGGTGAGAGGGCTAGTAGAAATCTCAGAACAAGCAATGCAGAGAGCGATAAATGTCAAATAGGAAGTAATGTGCAAAGAGGCATGGCTGTGAATTTGACGGCATATGGGAAACATGAATTCATTTGAACTTGACACTTTCAACATTAGGATTATATTTCCTTCCTACATACCGAATCATAATATTTGAAATTGAAGTAAATGATACTGACACTATAAGAATTTTATTGGCTTTTAAGGTTCATAATCAATATAAAGTATCTGAAGCTACACTCTGATCAGCACACACACACACCCCACTCAAAACCGACCGTGTTTCCCAAAAATAAGGCCTAGCCAGAGAAGCAGCCCTAGCATGATTCCTCCAGGACATGGAGGGCACGCACCCTCACTTGAGGGTTTTATGACCTGTTTCAGGGAAAAGGGTGCCTTTTCCACAAACTCCTTCTGCTTAAAATATTCAGTATGCCAAGGTGCCATATTTTGGCACCTAAAATCATGCGATGGCTTATTTTCCGACTAGGTCTTTTCTTCGGGGAAACAGGGTAAGCCTCTTTCCTAGCAGCAGCCACTGTTACCTACCAAAACACTCTCCACACTACACAAGGATCCACATGCATGCACGCACCACACACATGTACCTCCCTCTCCTTTTTCTACGCAAAGCTAGCATCATTCTACACAGCTTCCTCTCTCTTGTTGAACAGGACATCTTGGAGACTGTGCATACCAACACCTCCAGATCTCCCAGTGGTGTGCCAATAAGGCTTAGCAACCGAGAGGCTGTGACAGACTTCCCTGGTTTGTGGCATCTGCCAGTTTCCATGCTGCCATCCTCCCACTGTGATGGCCAAACACCAAGCTACTAAGGTGATGTCACGAAGCAGAGTTCAGGATCCGACACATCACTGTGTCTACCTCAGCCTTTCCCTCAGCTCTAAGGTTTCCTAAGGCATTAGCATAATTTAGTCACCAGTACGCTCTGAGGAATTTGCACTAGGATAAACTTCTCGGTTTGTAATGGGGGCTAGAGGAAACATCATGAGGTAAAGCACATAACTGGCAATGGTGACCAAAGACACGCTGAAAAAATGAGAAAGCAAGCACCAGCAACTGGGGAAAGCAGCTGTTGCAGGGGGAAGAGGCGCTGATGGGCAGAGCAAAGCAGAGTCACCACGAGAGAGGCCATTTAGCCTAGAAAAGAACCAGCCCATCCTGGGTGCTGAGTCAGGAACTGACGGCTTTCATTTCCGGTTCATGCATTCATATAGCAAATGCTTTTTTCCTGAAGTGATTTGAATAAAAGATTCATGGCTACGATTTGAGTTCCTTAAATTCCATCACATCCTTCACCCAACAGAAGGCTTAAGTATCAAGAGTGCCTAAGCATGGTTTCAGTTACTGGATGGCCTTCTCCATACACCGTGGAGTAGGATACATCAGGAAGAAAGATTCTTTCCATGGTAAGATCTTCACAGGCACCCCTGCTAAAAACATCAGCATTTATCTCGCCATGCTATGGATCCAGGCTGGAAGAAATGCTCAAAGGAGGAATAAACAGAGTTAAGCAGATCAACAGCAAAAAACACAACTAAAAACAAACAAAATAAAGGAAAGGCACTGGTCACTCAAGAGCCTGAAATACCACTTAATTTTAACTGGTCATCTGCGAGAAATGAAATGAAATATGGGCACCTCAAAGCCACATTACCTGCCCTCCCCCGAGAAAGCTTATTCTGAAATAGCATCCTGGGATACTGAGACAGCCTAAGCCCCAAGCACCACCTGTGGTCCTGTGGGAAGAGCTGGTCCAGGGTCTCCTCCTGCCCCTTTTCCATCCACTGGTGTGTGTGTGTGTGTGTGTGTGTGTGTGTGTGTGTGGCGGCAGGGGGGTCTTCAGTCCAATACTCCTTTGCACTCCAGCCCAGTCCGATTTTCATCTCTCATAACTCAGTTAACTCCACGTTAAACAAACGTCTTACCAAAAAAATGCAAAACCTCAAAAACCCATCTAATCTCCTTCCTTCCCTCACTAGTATAATAATCTGAGAAAAATCATTTGGCTTTCTTTCCTTTCTCATGTTCACTTGGGAACAACACAACAACAAAAGATTCTGATCAGAGCTGCAATCATAAAAACAGTATAAGTATGATCAATGAAGGGACAGGCAAAGGTTAGAAGCTAAATGCATGAAAGAACCAATGCTGTAAACCCAAAGTCCTCAGAAATGCCCTGGTTTCTTCTTCAGAAGAACAACACGGTTATCTGTACACATATTCATACTCCTCTGGTGCCATATGCATTGTCTGAGAAAATAGAAGCTGTCAAAATAAACAACCCCAAATGCTCTTCAATTTTAGCTTTTAATTATCAGCGTAAATATAATGTATACCTCTCCATTTAAAATATTTCCATTTATATCACTATCAGTAGTATATCAACATTTTATATCGTGCTTTGAATTAATAGTTTTACATTTTTCATTAAATCTGCAGAACACATTTCTTCACACAAATTCTTACACAGGAACCCAATTTTTAAGCAAGGAGGGTGAGTGGAGTTGAGAAGAGCTGTGGCAAAACTCTCTTAGCCTGATCTCCCTCCTTCCTCCAGGGACCCCCAGGACCTCTGTGGAACTGCTAGTGCTACACGCACCAAGCCAGGACGTTGTAGCTACCTGCCTCCTTTGTTAGCACATTTGTAACCCATTGCTCAAAAGATTTCTCTTCCGGTCAGTTTCCCACCTGCCATTCTCAGCCTCCCTTTCGTAGTCCTACAATTCTCCAGGTCCTTCTCTTCCTTTACCAAATAGAAAGATTAACATTTTAAAACTGTTAAATTTTAACATTGTTGTTAAAACAATTTAACAATTTAACATGGTTGTCTGTATGTTAGCATATATTTTACAGCCTTTAAGAATAGGACACATCTCCAATATTTTAAACATGGAACACCCAGCATCAGGTACATATTTAATATTTCTAAAACTAATAAAATATTTTAAATTATAGTTTTAACAATAATTCCTGGGCAGGCTTCTTTACTTGCTTCCTAATTCCTAGAGAGAAACAAACTAATTTTTAAAGTCCTAGAAACAATGACTGACAAGGATTCACTGGAAGAGAAAAGATAATTTTTGTCCTCCAATTTAATCATGAACTGTAAGCTGCTTCTAAATGATCTGCCTTATCACGGCCACTGCCATAGAGGCAGAGCTGGCCACTGCTTCTTGTGATCTACTGTATTTCAATGCGGTGCCCATAATACTTTATTTAGTATTACATGTCTCTTCTATTAAACTGTAATCTACATGAACAAAGGACAGCATCTCATTCATCCTGGTACCTCTAGAATCTATCATAGTGCCTAGCACATGATCACGAAATATTTCTGTAAAGGATAATAAAAATTACTCAAAATTAATTACTAATGTAAATTATTCAACCATCTAAACACTTAATATATCAACTTGTTTTTAAAATTAGATGTACATGCTATTTTCCAGATATACCTTCACTGCCACAAGTACACTTTTGCTAAAGATTCTTAGCTTTCTCATATATTTTATTCTGCTCTTACATTCTATTTCAAGGTCACATTTAAGATTTAATTAAGAGTCTAAAATTCAGATATGAGAAGTCACAATTTCTGATTAGTACTTCTGGTAATTACTAATCCTTCATATCCATTAAGGAAGGAAGGAAGGAAAGGATAGATAGGCAGACAGACATAAATGAA
Organism: Hipposideros armiger; assembly: GCF_001890085.2. NCBI lineage: Eukaryota > Metazoa > Chordata > Mammalia > Chiroptera > Hipposideridae > Hipposideros > Hipposideros armiger. The sequence continues at coordinate 1,225,660 of NW_017731621.1, read as the reverse complement.
TGAATGTATGTAAGGAGCTCTTGAAAAATGAAGGAAACCAGAAACTGGTTTGTTATGTCTGTGTTCCAACCTACTCTTCTCCGCATGCTTTCCCTTTATCTAGCTCCCTAATCTACTCACAGAACCTCACAGCCTCACTTCCTTTACTGGAAGGTTGTGTTCACTGGCTGTGTGTGTTTCCATCATGCTTCAAATCCACATGGAGGGAGTTCAGCTAACGGAACACTCCAGAACTCTCTCCCCACTCTTCCCTCACTCTTATGGGGCCAGAAGGACTTTTGGAGTCAACGAGTCTGGAAGGAGCACCTGAGCAAGGCTGGCTGAGCTCCTGGCTCTCTGTCTCAGCAGCCCTGTCCTTGGGTGCATGTCCTCTGACCTGCTCTCCATGTAGGAAGGCGCCTGTCCTGCAGGGAGGCCTGGGGTTGCTCGGCTGTGCTAGTCACCCACGGGGTAAGTCTGTCTAAGTCGAGACAGGCTAATAAGCCCTTTCACTTCAGATCTAAGGCCATGTTCTCCAAACAGCCAAGAGGAGCCGCTCTGATCTCCATCTGTAAGTCTCCTCCTGTCTTACTTCTCAAGGAGAATAATATCATTACTGGTTCCCTAGAACTCCCAACCAGACTAGAAACTCCTACATTTATGTGTAAGATGATTCACAGACAAAAAGGATATGAAGTGATGTAACAGGATTTAAATGCCATTACTACTGATGACACACATAATTACTGGTTGTTGAATGCTAGTGTAATTCCCACATTTGGGGGCAGGGTTGAACGACAAAATTGCCAACAACAGATACTTAGAACAAAACAAGCATATGAGTCACTTTACTCACTTAAACCCGCCTACGGCTGCTGGCAAACTAAAGATTATACCTTAGCTGCGTTTCTGCCAGTATGATCACTTTAATAGATGACACAAGACTGATCCCTAACAATTCCTTGTTTGTGGATATTTTGTAACCTGTTTAGTGAGAGCTTGCTACATGCCACACACCGTTTTGGGCATTTACTATACATAATCACACTTACGCCTCACAACAAACTACCCACTTTGTTAGTTGGATGACTCTCCCAGCTTACATGTGGGAGGGAGCCTGAGGTGTGGAGAGGAGAGGTTCAGTCATCCAGGTCCTGCGGTAAGTAAGTGGCAGAGCAGGACTTAAAAGTCGGGCCATCTGACTGCAAAGCCCTGTTTCTAACCACCACGCTATTTTACCGAAGAGCAAGTGATCTTTTTCAATTTCTTCTCACTTCTGCTAGTCCTTACATTTCTTTTCTTAGAAACAAATCTATCTGATTCTTGTGAATTCTTAACAGTTGTGTTTTCTGGGTTCTAATAGCCTTTCAAGTTTATCACATTAAATTTTCAATTATTTGTGCAAAATGGAGACCGATGGTGTTGTAGAGAATCCAAAAACCATTTATACGAAATATTCTTTGTGACCATAAGCAAGTGTAACACTTCTATTATGTTTTAAACTGTCTGTTTTAGGAAAATAACAGGAAATAACTGAGAAACATTTTTAAAAATTGACAGAATAATCGCCAGATAGATATTGGCGTTAACTTTACTAAAATACTTTATGCTTTCACTAGATGCTAAATCAAATGCCTTCATGATTAATTTCTATTATTATAGAAAGAATTCTGTTGACTCCACTTCATTTGCTTAACTATCACAGCTCTTTCAGCTCATTCAGAATTGTACACATGTAGTTATACATATTATAATAAAAGTTTGTGTTGAATTCAGCCCAAAGTGTTAAAGAAATGATGCAATTATGCAAATTCTGTAGATCAGATTTAAGACAAAAGGGATAGGAGAAAATTCATAGACTAACAGTAAATAACTAATTCCACAGACAGTTTGGCAAACCCTATCATCAACCCAATGGTAACTTTTCTACTTTTTAAATAAAAAATGATACACAAATACCAAATTGTGCTTAAAACGGCATATAAAAACTAAAACTAAGTATTACCTACAACAAATGAGTAACACACAGGAAGAACTGTATTAATACATAAACAAAAGCATAAGCTATGCAAGTATTTTTTGGTCCCAGAATGTCCTTAGGTTCAAACTGGAACAGAAGGCCACCAAAAGCCTGCAATTTACAACATAATACAAGTGCTCATATCACACTGAAGCTGTCATACATTCAATCATCAAAAAAAAGTGCCCTATGCTCCAAGCCCAGCACCACATTAATTCTCACAACATATAGTTGCATTCAACACATCTCACCTAACAAGTCCTAAGACCATTCTAAGTATCTCACGTGTATGTATATTTAATGTATATATTCTTTATATTCTATCATTGTTGTTGTACTAATAATATTGTGTGAGGGTGATTTGTTTGCGTAATATTTATTTTATGTAACAACATCACTACACATATATGGTAGTCACTGATCAGGAGTCTAGGTGAATTAAGTACCAACTAGGAGCTTGGCTCCTAAGTCATAGCTAGCACTTATTCTGCACAATTAAACGTTTTACGTATATTATTTCATTTAATGCCTTCAGATCAAAACTATGAGGTAAGTATCATTATTGTCCATTTAACAGATGAGAAAATTGTTAGGTTAATTAACTTGCTTGATCACACAGCTTTGAAGTTTAGAAACGGCATCTGGGACAAGGCAGTAAGTCTCCACAGTGCTCTTAACCACTCCACATCGCCTTTGAAAAAACAAAAAGGCAAGCAAATGAACAAAGGTTTATCAAGAGAATCTGTCAACAGGGATCCTCAAAGTAGCATTAAATAAGGGCAACAGGCCAAGGAAATGCCCTCCCGTCAATAGGAAGCCAAGGCGGTGTTTCTGAATAGAAAGGAGGCCAGAAAAGCTGTAGGAAAAACGCAGTGTACTCAGGAAGAAGATCATGCTTATTAATAGCTCACATTTATTGAGCTGTCATTATCCATCAGGCTGGCTAATGTGCTATATAACCGTGCGAGGTATACACATTTCTCATTTAATATTCAAATTGCCCTTCCATCATTTACATTTTACAGATGAGAAAAGTGAAACTTAGAAGTCAAGCAACTTGTCCGAAGCTATGTTAGTATCAAAGCCTCAATTCAAACCCACATCTGGAAAGCTCCAAAGTCTGTCCTCTTGCCCACTAGGCTACAAAAGTTGAGAAATACAGAGAAAGATGGAGAGAGGTATAAGCTAAATTAATGAGGTGTAAGCTACCAAGAACTAGTGCTCAGTAACCAGGAAGTGGGTGAGTGGATTTCAGTGGCTGAAACCGACATGTGCTGGTTGTGAATATACTAGTCCAATAAAGAGAAATACCTCCCTAGATCTGCACATGATGATTTCCCTCAATTACTTACTCCTATACATTTTCAGACACCCAAGTTCCCACAGTTTCACCCCACTGACACCATGAAGCTGCCACAGAGTTTGAAGGATATAAAATGCATTTTACTAGTATCTGATTATTATTACATAAACAAGTAAGCAAACTTTTCCAAATGCTAAATTGGGGCAGCTATTATTTTCATATACGATTAGATACAATTAAGCTTATTTTCTCAGGCTGTACCAATTAACAACTGTCAGACCCTGGGCAGGAAACAGGGGAACGTGGGCTCTCCACCTATGGATTATAGTCTTTGACTTATACTCTCCATTAATATAACCAAGTCCTACTGTTTTCTTTCAAATCCATTTCAAACACATTTTTCTACTTTCTCTATATACAACACATATGCTCTCAGAGTAAAGATTCGCTAACCCTAAAGTATATCAAACTTTAAAATACAGTATTTCCAACACATCTACTACTGGCAGTTTGTAATATGTAAATATTGTACAAAGACATTAGTATTTCCCTGACAAAGACATCTTAATAAAAGAAAAGAGATACTGCTCACAAAAGCTAGAGGAATGAGGAGCGAATTTATTACATCATTGCCTAGATGGGAGGCACAACTGTTTCATACAACTTCCACTTACTAAAATTATTGTGTCAAACCAATCTGTATATCATCTCAGAACACAAATGTGCATGATTTAAAGGAAGAGCAGAGACCTTCACAAATTCTTAATTCCTGACTTATACAAATACCAAACTATAAGTGAAATAGTTTTCAACCTGAGTTGCAGGAAAATCAGCACTGTAGCACATTAATATTACCACCTTCAATAAGTAACCGTCTAGGACCACGGGAAAAATCCTCTTCCCTTTTGGCATTTCGTTGGTTACCAGCAGGGTAGGTAATAAAGTTTCCTTAGCTTTATACTGAGACAACATTTGAAAACTAATTCTATAATCAGCCAGTTTCTGTAGCCATGTGTTTATTCAGCAGTGTGCTGGAGGGCCAGCTGTGTGCTCGGGACCCTGCAGCGGAAGGAGGCGACCCGGGAGTGTGCCCACGGCAGGCGGCCGGGGACTCCAAACACCACACGCCACACCGGGAGAAAGGCTTCGAGAGAGAAGTGCATGCAGTAAGTACGCTGTGGGAACACCATGGAGGGAGACATCGCTGCTGGCTCTGGCTGGCTGGGGGAGTCAGGAAAGACCTGAAGAAGGAGGTGACCTTTTATTTGACATCTCAGCTCTATTTGACAATGTAAAATATTTCCTGTCTTGACACTCACTGCCTAAGTTGTACAACTTTCCCTCACCTCTTCCCCTACCTCCCTTGCTCTTTTTTCTCAATATTCGGTGTTAATTCCTTCCCTTCCGCTTATTCTTTGAGTATGAGGTTCCCTAGGATTTGCTCTCTAGGAGCTGCCCTCATCACATCCTTGGCATTTGAAATTTTTCAGTGTTTCATCACTTTCAACATTGTAGCAACACCTAAAGGCCAAGACACGGAACAACTGGTAATCTTCCTGAGACATGAATTTGAACCATGGCTGGTGTGTATGCAAGTGGGTCACCTGGCTAGTGAGAGAGCCTAACTGCCTCACTAGAGCTATCAAAGTAGCTTCGTTTTTCTCTACTCCTCACAAACACACCAAACCCCACGGTGGGAGTTAAACAAAACAGAAAATGTACTGGCCACAAAAAGAAAACAAGTAATATTTTCTAACTGTTGCTGCATTGAGGGATTTGCTGAGGTAACACTACATAAACCCTCTAGATGTGGTCTGCAGAGGTCCTAAATGATGAGTTACCCCAGAACTAGGCCATCTGAAGCCTAAAGTTGCTCCCATAGCAAACAATGAAATAACAAATCATCAAATACTGTGGGAAACAAAACAAACAAAAAAACCCCAAAACCCATGAACAGAAAAAATAGTGGAATGAAATGCATCAAAACTGTAACAAACATTTTAACTTCCAAGAGGAGGAAATATGGATAATTTTATTTTCTTCTTACACTTCTATATTTTTTTCTGAATGATCAATAAAAGGCATATTACTTTTATTAAAAAATGTTTTTTAGATCCCATTGATACCATAAGTTAGAAAATATTTTTTTAAATTTCCAAACACATTTTAACTTTTTAATAAAATAGTCTGCTGCCTGGAAAACAAACTTCCTCCCCAGTTTCCGTATAAGGTTTTTATGGAAAATTATAAAATAAGTTTTGAAAACAGTTATCTATAGTCGTCAAAATAATTCTGCCTTATCTTGATAGATACCTAAAAATACCACTTGGAGTACCTAGTAATCAGTAATGTAAGTGACTGAAGACCAGATTAAGACTATAAAGACCAGCTTTCCCTTTGAAAAATGAGATGGATTAAGTTTTCTGATATTCATTCATTCAAAAATTACTAAGCACCATTTATTGGCACTGTACCTAGCTACTGTGAATACAAACATGGATAAAACATTGTTCCTCAGAGAGATCAGTCTCCTGAGGGAGTTGCACACAAAAGAATCAACTGTAAATAATGTGATAAATGCCCCTTCATAGACATCTTTTTCCAATACTACAGGGAAGCTAGTAGGGAAAAAAGCAAAGTGAGAAAAAGACTTTACCTGCAAGGCAACTTCCCACCCAGGCCCTGAAAGTCTGGAAGAAACTCCCCATTTGGTGGGGCAGGAAGCCATGTCTCAGTATAAAGCTTGAATCCATAGCAATAGATGCAGGCACGTCAACAGCACCTCTCTCAACAGCTGCATTGGGTAGGAAAGACAGGTCTCCAAACTTACATCATTTCTCCTCCCCTTCTTTTTCCTAACATCCCTCCCACTACAACTGCAGCAGAAGGTAAGCCCCTGAGGCAAAAGTTAAGTATATGCAGGAATATGGGAAAAGGGATTAGAAGTTAGTTTGAAGCCATAAAGAAAGTGAAGTAAACTTAGTACAACATGAGCAACTCATGCTTTGATACTACTAACAAATCATTATTACCTGGACCATTCAGAATGACTAAGATAATGGCAACTTGTCAGCCTTTTTTAATGATGCAAAATCTGCTCAAAATGCAAAATTTAAAAATAAATCTAAGCACATCCAAATACATATTCCTTCAATATTATGAAATGCCTGAATAATTTGTCATATACATTATCTTCCTGAAATTGAATATAACATATCTGAGAAAAATAGCAGTAGTAGAATGCAGGTTTCCAAAGAAATGTGCACCACTATATTCAGGACTTTTTATAAAGACAACAATCTTAAATGCAACAGATTCATGAAAGAAGAGGAGAGGGCTGCCGCTGAGCTCCAGGTGGCATCTTGTCTGAGATCTGAAAGTTCATGTTTAGGTTTCTTTATAGTAACCTCTACATTCCATCCCCATTCCAATGCCTCACCCTCAATCACCTGGCCAAAAATTTATACACAGGTTCAATCAGAGTCTAAATGAATTTTTTACACAGCAGTTAGAGTAAAACTCTTTAAGAAGTCATTAAGTGGGGAAAGAAGCCTCCTCCAGAATGCTTACTTGATGAGTTATGCCAATTTCCACATAAAATATCACCATACTCCAAAGAGCCTGACTATAAATAAAAACACCTGCCATACTTCTCATTGCAGAAAACATCTCTTAGAAAGCACTCTCTCCAACTCAGTGAGTAAAACATCTGAAATTGCAGAATACATTTATAATACCAACCCCAATTCCTCTTTTATAATAAGCATGATCAACTTCACAATGCAACAAAAAAGATTAGAAACAACACAAATATCCATCAATTTAAAAATTATGAAGCAAAATTATGTACCGATTTGAATTAATTTCCAAGACACACTGATAGGTTAGAAAAGCAAGGTTCAGAACAGCCATGTAGCCCAAGGTTGAGGGTTAGAGATGCATATATACACACACACACACACACACACACACACACACACACACACACACACACACACACACACACACACCAAGTTGCCAGATGTTGTCAAGGGGGAGATAAGAACTAGGTGTCTAAATGGAAAGGATGCCTATTTTTCACTGGGTAACCTTTAGTATACCTGAATTTTTTACCATGTACGTGTACCACCTAGTCAAAATCTAGAAAACACCTTAACATTTACAAAGGGAATTAATGTTAGGAGAAAAATCCCTCCTCAGGGAAAGGTTGAAGATTTAATACTATTCCCTCACAGCCACTTGGACACAAGCAAACAGACGTTTCCTTCTCTACCATGCCCTTATCTTACCCTCCAGTGATCCAAAACATTAGGAGGGTCAAGAAAAAGCCACCTCAGCCTTCACCTTCCAGTTTCCTTTACTGCTCTAAAGAGAGGAGGGAAGGAATATAAATTCGAAGAAATAGAAACTATGCCCAAGTGTGTAACTACTTCTCTCCTGGGACCTAAGGAAACTGATTAATACTTTCTCCTCCAGTAGGCCACGCAGGCAGCAGGGGCTGGGACAGTGAAAAAGAGGCGCTCAAGCAACTATTGAGTTGTCGGAAAATTCATGACGCATTTTTGCAACGAAAAACATAGAAAAAATACGTCATGACTTTTCCAACAACCCAATATATTCTACCTTCTGGATATATGAACAAAAAAACAGAGCATACCCCTTTCCCCCACAATAATTTGTAAGAGGATCAGAACTTTACTGAGAGACCTGGAAAAAGTAAAGACTAATACAAAAGCTAAAGTCATTACATTTTATGCTACTAAGGGTTGGTTCAAATATTTTTAAAATAAGTACAAGCAAATAAAATTTACAGGAGAATCTGCCCAAGCAGATCACAGTACAACTTTCCTCATCAATTCACTACCAGAGATTTTGATTTCGACAAATCTGGGTTGTTTAGAAATGGGTTTCTTAGAGGCCTTTCATTTATGGTGTTTTTGAAATGCCTTTCAAGCCTTTTAGAGGGTCTTTTTTCCTTTAAACTCATATTTTGATATGACACTGATCTTGCCAATGGTAGTTTTGCCAACAGCAGTCCTTTTCAAGAACATAACTTTAATAAACTTGCGTACAGATAGATTACATTACTACCATTGTGAACAGTAAATTCATGATAATAAAGCCATGAATGCTTGACAATTTCACAAACTCACTCTGTGCACAGCTCTTTGCAAGTACCGAGAAACATTATTAAGACATAATATCTGCCCTCCAGATGTTTATAACCTTGTAAATGAATAAAAGAATCCTCACCATAAGAGATGTGTTCCCCACAGAACCTTACCAGCCCATCACACAATCTACAAGGGACAACTATGTCACTGTACAATGCAAATGGTTTCTAACATGACGAGAAAACTACAGAGCATTTCATGAACTATTTACAAGAGGTGATTATGTGAAGATACAACAGAATTGTAGTGAGATTGTTTTTATTTTTCAATATTATAAATGAGAGGCAATTTGAATGTTTCTTCTAGGAGATGCCTTCAGTTTGACTTACGTTCTTCTAGAAATCTAAGCACATCTAGAAACCAGAAGCTCAAATTGCTTGACAAGCATCCTGGAATGCAAACAGAACTAAAGTTAATTCCCTACTTTCTTTTAAACACTACCAACCATCATGAATCCTTTGGAAAATGTGGTTGTCTTTATTTATAATATGCTTTTAAAAGAGCTTTCCCATTGAATTATGTCTGCAAAGTGTATATATAAGTGAACACATGCAAACCCTGGCTTTCCCAAAACCTACAGTCAACTGTTTCATAACAGTCTGATAGATTCATTTAACAAATGAAATGAAATCAGTACTGTTGCACAAAATTAGTCCATGTGCCAGTAATTTTACTCCATTTCTGACTGTGTTTTCATCCAATCTAACAGAATTCTCAATGACTGCTCTATCACTTATTATTGACGTAAACTTGGGCAAGTCACAACCTGCATGAGCTTCAGTTAAGGAGTAGGTTTCACCTATAGAAGAGAAGTAATAATGGTAACAAGAGCATTAGCTAACATTTACTGTCTAGTATGTGTCAGGTACTGTTCTAGGCCTATTATAATGTTCTAAGCACATATTCTCAAACATACGATCATACGTAAACCCAAACAACCTTATGGTGCAGTCACTATTATAATCACCAAATTACAGGTGAGGAAAGAGAGGCATTAAGGCTCAAATGGTCTGGAATCCAGAACTCATACTCTAAGTCATAAGATACAACTGTCTAAAAATTGAATTCTTGTGACCATCCCATTTAATTTGGCTCCTAAAGGCATTTTAAAACTCTTAAGTAGTATATAAACATAAGATATTTATTATTAATAGTCTTAAGGGCAAAATTGATAAACCTGTGAGTATCTAAGCAGAAATTAAAATTTTTAAAAAGTTAAAGGAACTGGAAGGAACTTTAAAGGGTATCTAGCTCAATCAACTTCCCACAAATGATGACATCTCTATAACATTCTTAATAAGTGTTACTTAATTTCTCTTTTAATGCATCCAGAGATGAAAATCTCACGTCAGCCCATTCCATCTTGAAATGCTCTAATTATTATTAGAAATGTCTTCCTTGCAGTTCTAAATCAAATTAGGCTTTCCACATGACAAACCTATAAATACCAGCCACTGAGACAGTCACACTGTCCAACATATGACACTTTATTAAAGGCCCCTTTGAAATCTGACACCCAAATTCAGCATGATACCCAAGAAAAGGTCTGATGTGAGGAGAACAACAGCTCTGTTACTTCCCTTCATCTATAACAAATCCATTTACTTACTTTCTTTTTCTGGCTGGTAAGTCAGTTTAATGGGTTCATATTTAGCATATACTTATTAAAATCTCTGTCTTCTCTTAGGAGCTGTCCCAATCTCAGGGTAGAACTCGGCATTTTGTCATTTTTTATTTAAAACTTTTTTTCATTTTGGTCCAGTATTCTAGCCTGTAAATATGGTCCATCAATCAATTATAAAATCCTTACACGACCTATCACTTCTAGTCTATGGTGGCATCATGAAAGGCTTTATCAAATACCTTTCTAACATTACCAAATAACTTTCTAACATCCAAATAAAACCTATTTCCATCATCGCGTTGGGTTGTCTTTAAGTGACAACAAAAAAAGGAAGTTGTATTAGTTTGTTTTTATTATAACAAGAAAAGTTCCTCAAGATCATTGTTTCCTTTTAAACCCATTCATACACCATTATTTAATAAAACCAAGCTAGAATTCTGATTAGAATTAACATGAAGTTCAACTTTTCTAGTTACCAGAATCTACCCTTGCTCTTCTTTTGAGTCTAGTCTTGATATACCTTCTCTACCTTTTATTACTCTTAAAAAACTATACACAATTATTCCAAAATAGTTTAAGACTGTAAATCATCAAATCCTAAAGACCTGAACATAAAAGGTTTTATTATCTCCTAACTTACCTTGGGCTTCAATTACCTCTCATTTCTGTCCATTCCCTTTTCTGTTTGAAGATAATTCTGCTTTAAAAAAAAAAGCAAACAGAAGCAAAATGTTTTCTCTCTCATGTTTACATCATATGCCTGCTCTGGACAGCCGACCTGTCTGGTCATTACTCATCTTCAGATCCATGTTGCGCTTTTCAAGGTGTTTTTAACATGTTCCTCACTGTTCACAGATGACCATTCATTTGTGCTTGATCCTTCCTGATGCTATTTTTTTAAGTCCCTACTACTCTTTTTCATTCATTATTGGCCACAAGCTTTATTTCCCAACCTTTCATTTAAACTCTTGAACTCAAAGAGCAACTTAAAAAGCTACCCTATTTCATGTAAATTCTTTTATCTTTTCTTTCTCATTAGAATCAATAGCAATGTAGATTTTTCTTTTATTGATCCAGGTCTCCTATTAGAGTCTGTAAATGTAAGCAAGCCCACCTTTACTCTAGTATTTTTCTAATTCACTTTCCTAAAGATAATCATATATTAACAAATGGGTAGAGAACTTTCTTCCTTAAAGTTTTACAAATTCTTAGAAGTTCCATAACTTCTACGTTGCCAACAAACACCTCCTTATTAGTTTGAATTAGCCCTGAAAAACAGTTCCTTTCATTGTTCCCACAACCCCCTAAAATATATACTTACCAGTAAAATTAAAAGATAGATTTATTTATATTTGAATAAGCTCTGTTGTCAGGTTTAAATTCTTGGTGAAAGAACATGGTTACAAATGACAGCAACATCTCATAGTCTCAAAGGTGTCAAAATAACTCAATGAGGGAAAAGCCCCTTCAATAAATGGTGCTGGAATACGTAGATATCTACATGGAGAAAAATAATAGGCTTTGGCCCTTACTTCATACAGTATGCAAAGATTAATTTAAAATAAGTCATACGTCTATATGTATGAGCAAAAACTATGGAACTGCTAGAAGAAAACATAGGAGAAAATATTCCTGACATTGGGTTATGCAAAGATTTCTTTGACATAAATAAGCACAATCTATAAAATAAATATTGATAAAATGGATCTCATGAAAATTAAAATAGATCTCAACAAAATTAAAAAGATCTCGTCAGGTGCTAGACTTACTGGGATGATCACTTTGTAAGTTATATAAATGTTTAATCCCTATGTTGTACATCTGAAACTAATAAGTTGTATGTCAACTGTAATTAAGAAATTACTTTAAAATAAAATAAAATAGGTCTCATGAAAACTTAAAACAGGGCTGGCTGAGTGGCACATTGGTTGAGTTGGCTGGGGAGCCAGCTCTGAGCAGCAGGACCCCAGTTCAGATCCCACGAGGGCCAGTGATGCTGCGCCCTCTACAGCTAAGATGGTGAACAACATCTTACCTTGACCTGGAGCTGGACTGCCGTGAGTCGCCGGCCTCGGCACAGGCTGCAGTGGGGCTGGCCAGCAGCGGGCATGAGCTTTCATGAGCTGCCATGAGCCACCATGAGCAGCCGTCCAGAGGCCGGCGAGCAACTGCCTCACCCGGGAGGAGCGCAATGATGGTGCCATCATGGGCCAGTAAAGCAACGTCCTCCACAACTAGACTGAAGAACGAAAGGGACAGCAACTTGTCTCTTCCCTTTCCTCAATTCCCCAACGCTGTTCCCCTCCCCGAATTCCCCAATAAAATCTTTAAAAAAAAATAATTTAAAACACTTCTCTTCAAGAGACAAAGTTAAGAAAACAAAATGCAAGCCACAGAATGGGAGAAAATATTTGTAAAACACATCTGCCAAAGGGCGGCTTGTACCCAGAATATATAAAGAATTCTGATAACTGAGATAAAGAGCACATTTTTTTTTATGGGGCAAAAAGATCTGAACAGACACAGAAAATATACGAATGGCCAACAAACATTAAAAAGATGCTCAGTATCACTAGTCATCAAAGAAATGCAAATTAAAATCACCTAGAGACACAGCTATGGCTAAAGAGACTGACAATACCAAGTCTGACAAGGATGTGGAGCATCTAGAAGTCTCATACATACAATGCTAGTGAGAATACACATAAATGGTGCAGCCACATTCACAAAGAGTGGAATATCTTATAAGTTAAACATGAACTTCACCATACTACCCAGGTATTTACCCAAAGCGAAAACATATATTCACAAAGGATTTTATGTGACTGTTCATACAAGCATTACTCATAATAGCCGAAGATTTGAAACAACCCAAATGACCACAAGTTGGTGAATGGATAAACAAATTGTGGTTAATCCCTACTCTAAATGCTACTCAACAATGCAAAGGAACAAATTACTAATACATGCAACAACATGAACAAAAGAAACCAAACACATCATGTATGACTCCATTTAAATAAAATTCTAGAGAACAAACTTATAGTGACAGAGAGGAGATTAATGGATGCCTGAGGTTTGTGGCCAGAGCAAAGAGACACAAGAAAACAAGAATTTTTAGGATTCTTGTTGGAACTTTTCTATATCAAGATGAGGTGGTGGTTATATGCTATGATTATCAAGATTCAGCAAGCTCTGTGCTTCAAATGATTGAATTCCAATGTGTATAGATAATACCTGAATAAATCTGAAAAATCCCCAAAAGATTTTATCCTATCACATTTTTAATAATCATTAATCATTGTGAATTTTTTTTTATTATACTAAAACTTGCTGTTTCCGGAGAACCTCTAAATGTATGCTCTAATTTACCACTTCTAGACTGTTATAAAAATCAAATAACTGAATTTATGTGAACAGTATGAAAAACAATCACCAACAAACTCTGAGTGAGGGCCTAAAGGCCTCAGTAAACAGCGCACGAGGTATAATACACTGACTGAATGGTGGCATCTACTTTGGAAGCTACATGCTTCCTTCAAGGTTTTAAGTGTCAGTTCATACAGTAACCTCTAAATAAAGTAAGGGACCATTATAATAATAACGATGATTGCAACTAAGATTGATCATGCAACACTGGCCAGGTGCCACACAGAACATGAATAGCCATTTATCCCAATCTTCGCCATTTGCAAGAAGTACCCCATTACACGGGCCTTATTTTAGCTCCTGAGAGCACCCTTTTGTGTGTGCTTGAGGGCCATCCTGCATTTTACCCTTCTGTCTGGAATTCTCCTCTCCACTCTACCACTCTTCCCACCTGAGCCTAAGAGCTATCTCTTCAGGGAGATCTTGTCAACTGTTCTGCTTTATGGCACACTAATATCTTCCTTCACAGAAAATATCACGGTTTCAAATTATTTTATTTATTTACTTATTTGCTTTCTGTCTTTGCCACTGGACCCGCAAATCAGTCCATGTCATTCTATTTACCACAGTAAACCAGCGACTAGTAGAGCACCAGACACAACTGATGCTTAGTAAATTTATTAAATGACTAAATGAATGAACGAGAATTTTCTAATTTAGTCCTAATTATAACCCCAGTAACAAAGGTATCGTTTTAGAGATGAGAAAAGTGTGACTTAGAGAGGATAACATTGGCCCAAGCTCACACAGCCATTAAGTGATGGTGCCATAAATCACACCCAGGCCTGGCTGTCTACAAATCTTGTGCACGTAACTCTGGGTTAACATCTATACATACTGTAGCAAAACTCGCAGAATTTCTACAGTGGATTGTTTTGGTCTGTTCACCTAGTCTTAAATCATTGGTCAGATCCTATCATAAACGCTAAGGGCTATTCAAATTATTTTCCTGGAATTTTGTTTGAGCAAATGTTCTTTGAAATAATTGTGCTGGCTCAATTGTTAAGTAGAAATATTGGGTTAGCGGAAAAGTCATGACGTATTTTTTCTATGTTTTTCGTTGCAAAAATGCATCATAACTTTTCCTACAACCCAATAGTTACTAGTCTTGATGGTACTTCCTGGAATAGGCTTTAATTGGGTATAACTTAATTTATAGTACATTCCTAAACAACAGATGCATATTTTCACTTAAGTAAATTACATATATAGTATTTATACATTCATCCTAATAAGAAGAGAGATTGTGGTCTCACTACTCTTGTACACTACTAACTCTCACTATACTATACTTCCTACCAAGACTAAACAAATAAAATGCCAGCCATCATAAGTAAAAGCTCTAAATATGCCTCGAGGCATGGCATATACACACCAATGAAGAAAAAACAAAGGTTATATTCAGCAATGCAAGACTTACTACAATAATTCTATTCATTCGGGAAAAAATTAAATCCAGAAAAAGAAAAGCAGAATGAAAGAGCTTTTGAATGACAGTGAATTTCAACAAGTGAGTCAGGATAGTGAGTGCATACCTCAAAAATGTGAACAGATACTATTGTAAGTCCTAAGATGCTAGCTATAATCTTTGTCAAAATAAGGAAATGCTGCTGCTTTATGTTGAATTCCTGTTTTCAATATGGTCAGTTTGGCCATATGCATAAGAATTTTAAATGGTTTAAGACCAGTCCCTGATACTGTCTAGGAATAGGGGCAGCTATAGAATATATAACAGGGTACAACTGCAACCAAAGATATGGCAAAGTTCTGTAATCTCCTTCAGGGTAGAAATAGGTAAAGAAATTCTTTTATACTGGTGTTACACAGTTCACATTACACAGAGAATTCATACACATCATGAGGAAGCATGACAATTAAACAAAGGCGGTGCAATCAAACAATATAGTGAATATTTAAATTAAAAAAATTATTACCGTAAAAGACATGTTGCCATTATTCCCCTCAAAATACTCCCTCTTGCTTCGAACACACTTATCCCATCGTGCTTGCCACTTTCTAAAGCAGCTCTGGAAGTCCTCTTTCGTGAGTGTCTGTAGTTGGACTGTCATGGCTACCTCGATGTCCTTAATGGATTCAAAATGTTTACCTTTCATGGTCATTTTGAGTTTGGGGAAGAGCCAGAAGTCTCACGGTGCCAGGTCCGGTGAATAAGGTGGATGAAGACACACTGTAATGTTTTTATGTGACAGAAATTGCCATACCAGAAGCAATGTGTGACACGGAGCCTTTCCGTTGTGATCAGAAAATACAGTGAATGCTGCTGCCGAGTGCCATCCAACAGAAAGGCAGGGATCTTCAATATGAGAAGTGGTGAGTCGAACCTTAGTAACAGTGTTCAACAAGCTTCAACTTACTTGGTGCAGTCAGTCGGGTGTGAGCTACGGTTGAGAGAAGGAGTGTTTTAAAGTGTGCCGTAAATCATCCTCCATCATGACAACACTCCATGTCACACATCATTTCTGGTATACAGCAATTTCTGCCAAATAAAAACATTACGGTGTGTCCTCAGCCACCTTATTCACGGGATCTGGCACTGTGCGACTTCTGGCTCTTCCCCAAAGTAAAAATGATTCAGGACATCAAGGCAGCCATGGCAGCACAACTAAAGACAATCATGAAAGAGGATTTGCAGAACTGCTTCAGAAAGTGGCAAGAACGAGGGATAAGTATGTTTAAAGCGAGGGGGAGTATTTAGGAGGGATAACGATAATGTGTCTTTCACTGTAATAAATTTTTTTTATTTAACCATTCACTGTATTGTTTGATCATACCTGGTATTCTTAACCTTAAGTAATAAAACATTTATTTTCTTACAAGAAACCCTTTCCTAATTTGCCTACTTCTACCAATAGCATCACCACGCCAGACCTCAAGTTCAAAAGCTTGGTGTCATTTTTAACATTTTCTTTCTCTTTCACCCCTCTACATGTAATTTCTCACTAATTTATGAATGTTTTTTAATCATCTCTTGCTTTTTTTCATTTCCCCCACTATTTGTATACAACCATATTTTGCCAGTGGAATTATTTGTGGAATGGAAAGAAAATGTTGTTTCAAGGCAGAGCACAGTAATTCCCAAGTATGGTCAACTGGGATCATTTGATAGGTATGTCATAAGTAACTTGCCAGTAATAATAACTAACAACATCTGAATTCAAGCCTTTCTCTACAGTAACATTCCTTGCACTAACTTGGAGTTCCACGTTTCCTCGTGTAGGAATTGAAGTGATGGCATTTGGGCAAGTATGGCAGATATAATAGATAACCTCTCCATGAAACTATTCACTCAGGTAAATGTCACTTATATACTATGTCACAACTATATAAAAGGTTGAAAATTGATGACTCTTAATATGTTAATGTGAATGTATACTTAAGTCAATTTGCTGAACACTTACTCTATTAATCAGCATTAGATCTGACTGAGTAAAACACAAACTTAAAAGCAAGGCTAAAACAAGAGAAGATACTGATTTCTCTCCTGGTGTCTAGGAAATCTAGATCGAAGTCATCCAGGTTTGATATGAGGACTCAAGAGTCAAAAAGATTCCAGGCTCTTCAATCTTTCTTTTCTAGTATCTATGCTATTGAAGGCTTGCATCCTCAAAGTCCTTTCATGGTCCAAATATGGTTGTTGGTTCTCCAGCCATCACATTTGTATTACAGACAGCAAGAATGTGGGAAGGTGGGTAGCAAGAGTGGGAAGGGAGGCACAGGGGGAAAAGATTACCAATACTGCCTGCCCCAGATAAAAACTGCTAAGAAGCAGGAAACTCAATAGTTCTTACAGTCTGCCAGGGCTGGAAAGACGAACACTGGCATTCAAGGCACCCAAGACAGCCAGAGCCTGAGGGCCAAGATCCCACAGAGAAAGAATGCAAAGGGAAGTCAGTCTAAAATCTAAGCTGCTTAGCTCCGCAATACACTTGCCCATTTATAAGCAGCATAGACTGAAAGAAGCCAAGCAGAGAATAGCAATAGCAGTTGAAAAGCTAAGCAGAGTTTCTGTCAGTCCTAGGGAGATAAATTGGAGTTCAAGACCCACCAAGGAAACAGGAACCTGGTAGGCAACCCAGACTTTCAGCTGAGCTTCCCGAATGACTATATTCTAGGATTAATAGAGGACTAGAAATAAACAAAGCCTTATAAATACTAAACTGCAGATTGGCAAGAGCTCAAACATGATGAACAAAGTTGCTCTGTCTCTTCTCTGCCTGCCTGCCAAAAGTTAAAAGTTTATCCAAAACCTCTACAAATTTTTCATACAGAATTGCTACCATTCAATAAAAAATTACCAGGCATATGAAGAAATAGTACCAAATTTAAAAAAATAAAACAGACAGACCCAAAAAACAAGACAGATAATACAGTATCAGACACAGATTCTTTTTTAATTGTATAATTAATATGTTCAGGAAAACTGATGACAAGATGGGGAATCTCACCAAAGACTTGGAATCTTTTGTTTTAAGAATATGAAAATTCTAGGACTGAAAAATAAAATCACTGAAATTAAAAACTCAACAGATAGCCTTAACAGCTGATTAGACATCGCTAAAGAGAGGATTAATGATCTGGAAGACATATCAGTAGAAAATACCTAGACTGAAAAAGAAGAGAAAAAAGGATGAAAAATACATGAAAAAGCATGGGAGACATAGGAGACACAAGGAAATGATCTAATATATAAGTAATTGGAGTCCCAGAAAGGAAAGATAGAGATAATGATGTGGAAGCAGTTTTAAAGAGCTAATAAGCAAGAATGGTAACTCACAGATTCAAAAGGCAAAATAAACCCCAAGCAGGATAAATACAAAGAAAAAAACTACTTGGACACATCAGAGTAAAACTTCTGAAATCTAAAGACAAAGAAGAAATCTTGAAAGCAGCCAGAGAAAGAGACATATAACCCTCAAAGGAGCAACAATAAGACTAATGTCAAATTTCTAAACAGAAATGATGTGAGTCAGAAGACAATAAACTAACACTTTCAAAGTACTAAAAGAAAATGAGAAACTTAGAATTTCAAGAAATTTTAAAAACATCTTTCAAAATTGAATAAAAAAATAAAGACATTTCAAGACAAAGAACATCTGAGATATTTAATGGTAAGCATACACACACTGAAGTAATAAAGGGAGTTCTTCAAGCAGAGGAATGTGAGCCCTGATAGAAGAAGGGGCATGAAAAGGAATAAAGAACAATGGAAAAGGTAAATATATGGATATCAAGTACATGGAGCTTAAAATAGATGTAGAATTAAAACATACATGAATAATATCTAAAAGCAGATGGGACATAAATGGAGTTAAAGTATTTTAAGGTTCTTAGATGTTTTCTGGGAAATGGGTTAACACTACTAATTTATTATATATTATAATAACCCAAGGATGAATAACACAATCCGGGCTAACACTAAAGAATAGCAAAAGAATTTATAACTAACAGATGTGAGAATGGATAATAAAAATTATTTGAATAATCTAAAAAATGGCATGAAATGACAGAAAAAAATTTAAAACAGGGGAAGATATAAACAGAAAGTCAGATTTAAACCCAAATATGACAGCAATATATATAAACAGACTTAACACTCTAATTAACAGTTAAAAATAATCGTATTAAATGTAAACACATAGAGGCACATCTTAAATATAAGAGCACAGAAAGTTTGAAAGTAAAACAAATAGGAAAAGATATATATATATACCATGCAAGCATGTACCTAAAGAAGTTGATATAACTGTACTCATGTTAGACAAAATAGACTTAGGCAAGAATCATTGCTGGGGATAAAAAGGAACATTTAAGAGCAACAAAAGAATCAATCCATAAGGAAGACATAAGTATGAACCTAATAACACAGCTTCAAAATATTAAAGAAAAAATTGGCAGAATTAAAAGGAAAAAATAGACCAAGTCACACACACAGTGGGAGACTTTAATGTAGAGAGGGGTCAGGAAGAGTCTTAGATCACTCTAGAACTTTCTTTAACAACAAATCTGTCACATTCAATACTTTTGAGCCTTTCAATATGGCTCTCAATTTCGGGTGTACCACCAACTGAGGACCTAGATTTTTTTATATTCCTTGAATAAAAGAAAAAAACCCATTGACTACTTCCTTACTAGAGGATTTTAAAAGAATTCTAGAGCAACTCAATGTCCTGAAGAGAATTTTTAACAGGTTAATAAAAGCTAAAGCATACAATTCCTTATCAATTATGGATATCATTAATTATACATCAGATTAACTTCATTGTATATTTTGTTTTCGTTCTATACTAAACTTCTTGAACGCTGTTTTCATGATCACTCAACTCAATTATTCATTCAGAACTTTATTCAATATATTTGTGAGAAACTTCAAACCATCTGCTTGATCAAAATTAGACAACTTCTTAGTAGTAGGAAGGATTAAGAAATAGTCACCAAAAAAAAGACATATGTAGGCCAGTACTACAAAGCCAATACATGATACCCAATATTTAACAGAAGCAATTAAAATTTGTTACCATTTTTAGCGGCTCTTTATAATACAACCATAGCAACTACAGATGGATGGCAAAGTCTACCCATTTCTCTAAGTCCATTATACTTGGCACAGAATTTAAAGTGCTGTGAAACATTCTAATTCAAATAAGACTTGTGATTTTAGAAGCAAACTTTAAACTGGATTATCTCCGATGTTAAATTGGAGTCATGGAGCTGAAAGTCTGACTGAAGAGGGTTTAAAAGGAAATGGAAGAGGAGAAATTGAAGAGAGCCAGTACAGACAACTTCTTGGAGGAGTTTCATAGCAGAGGGGAACAGAGAAATGGAACAGTAGCTGGCAAGGTGAGGAGAGTCAAATGTATGAGAGAAATAACAGCACATGGCGTAATGATGGGAATGATCCATTAGGGGAGGAAACTGATGACACAAGAGAAAGGAATAGAGCTGAGTGAGCAATGTTTATGAGAGGACAGAGAATTCAGTGCACAAGGAGGGGGCTGGCACTGCATCGGGCAGAGAGAGTTCATCTACAATAGGGATGGATAGAGTGCATGGGTTCAGTTGATGTGATGTAGGTAACTGACAGTGTTAATCTGTTAGTCCACTGACGCAATTAGCTCCAAGTTTCTCAGGAAAGAAGGAAGATAATCACCTGGGAACTGAATATGGGGAAGAGACGGTGAAGGTTTGAGAAAGAGTGGGAAACTGAGATAAGTCACTTCCACGGCTGAAGTAGGATACTGTATAAGACTGCCAGGCAGCAGTAAAAGTCCACCTGAAGTTCATGGTCATAAATTTAAAATACAACTAGTCAGAAGGTTGTGGTGTATTCTCCAGACACATCTAGCTACCCAGGTACAAGCCAAACGGGCTGGGAAGTAATAGGTCAGTTCAGCTACCAAAGACTCGAAAGCCTTGGCCTCCTCCCCTCGTCCTCTGCCCCCCCATACTAATGCCACCTGGGCAAGTCCACACTGCTGCCCATGCACAGAACATCATCTCAGGGTCTGTCTCCTTTACTGTTACAACAGCATTCCTTCGGGTTCTCTCTCTTTCCCTCCCTCTGTCTTGAACAAGTTCTTCCATGAGTGATTACATCCACCCCACTGCACCTGAATGCTAAACTCATATCCTGCTGCTTTCTGGATGTCTACACCTAGATATCTGGAGGATAAATCCCAATGTGTCTGAAACAACCCTTAAGTCTGGTCCCAGTCTCAGGTTGTGGAATTCCAAATATGTCTCCTACCACTCCCCATTCATGGACCCCATAACCAAGGCACACTGTACTTCTCCCAAACACACCAGCTCTATTAACAACTCCACACCTCTACTGGTAACTACATCTAATTCATCTCATTAACTTCATATAAACTCAACATATGTACTAACAGTAAGCAAAATAAGCTTTGAAATCTCCATGTAATCCTAATCAAATTGAAAGTTCTATCATCCTGAACTTATATTTCAGTATCTAAAGAATTCAAACAGATCCATCCCTCCTCTGCAGCAAATATAGAGCCAATACAGGGAATTTTTTCTGGAGTGTTTCTGACAATGTTTAAATTCCAAGTGTAAGGTCTATAATTCACATAGCTTATTTTGCTTAATATTAGTACATGTTTGTTTTTTTTT
>NW_017731621.1:1194531-1203310 GCF_001890085.2 Hipposideros armiger | reverse complement strand
TTCAGCATCTTAGCTGTAGAGAGCAGTGTCACTGGCCCTCATATGTGGGATCCGAACCGGGGCCCTCTGGCATCCCAAGCCAGCTCTTAACCAATGCACCACTTGGCCAGCTCTCATTTATAAAGTTTTTAAAGAATATTATTCACACAATGGTGATTATGTAAAAATATATTTATGGCTCTCAAATAATGTTTAAGTTGTTGTGAGGGACAGGATTGGTTCTTCCAGGGGTCGGCAAACTTTTGAGACAGGACTACCCAAAGAGCCGCATGTAGATCGCAAGCCACAGCTTGCCGATCCCTGGCCTACGTGATACATTCAGATAAACACATCATTTTTTTGAAAACCTACTTCTAAAAAAAATATTATAAAACAGCAATACAAGCCATTCATTCAAGCTTGGTTACATATTTTTATAATCATGACAACATAATTTTTAAATATTGGCAATAAGAGACTGTCAAATTCCCTAAGCTAAAGGTCCACATATAATAAAGCAATGAAGGTAAGTTCCCTTAAGAAAACAGGAGCGCGCATGTGCGCGCGTGCGCACCTAAGGTACTGTGCAGGCTGTATATACAGTATAATATAAAAACTAGTTTTTCAGGGGGTTTCTGAAGATTTTAAATAAATGTGTAAATGCTTTAAGGATGTTTAAAGCAAAGGCAATATTTACTGACCCAAATAATTTCTACTTCCTACCTTAAAGACACATGAACAAGAAAGTTAGATTTCAAAAATATTATAAAAATAAGGATATAGTTCAGTCATTTTTAAGTACAATAAAACAGCCAGTTTAAGATCATTTTCCAAACCACTCAGTGATTCAACATCCCAAGTATACACACAGTGCACCTAAGCACCTTAGTAACAAGACTTTCTGCAGCTTGGAGAGTTACAATCACTTCGGGGAGTACAAAGTCTCATGTTGACCTCAATCATTACCATTTAACATTTATGGGGCTCCAAACATGCATAGCATATCTAAGTAACATTATACTACAGTATTATATGGAAAAACAATGTGTTAAGCTCAAACCTATTTTGCTTACTTAAATAATCACAAAGTTCAACCTAAACCCTGGTCAACATCTTATAAACACAAATTGCTATAAACTGATTCAGGAGATGCCTGCTTTCAACCAGGTGGGGAGGGGAGCCCCATCTCATTGCAATGGGACCTCAGTCCTGATAATAAACACTAGCTCTACCACTTGTCAGTGATTTGATCCTAACCTCGCTCGGACTCAGTTCCCTTATTTGTAAAATCGATATCACCGTACCACACGAGGTTGTTTCAAGGATTTAGGATCAAGCCTACAAAGCAAGTAGTATTTGCACATGGGAAAAAGAATGACACACAATAAAACATCTACAGCAATCTTTCCTGAGTAATGAAATTACAGAGGCTTTTTTTTTTTAATCTTCCCCTTGTGTATTTTGTGTTGTCCCGGTTTTCTGCAAAAAGAATAATTCTATGAAAATAAAATGAAAAAGTAAAAAGTTTGGTTTTGATCAAAAAATGCACAATACCTTACGCAAATCTCAAATTTCACATTATCTCCTATAATAACAGTCACTATGTCAGTGCTCACTGTGTGCCAGATACATCACAGAAACTCTCTCTACTTAATGCTCACAGTGATGGCTGAATGTGTCATCTCGGCAATTACAAAATGTGTACTAATATTAAGCAAAATAAGTTTTTAAATGTAAAAAAACTGACGATCGGAAAGGTCATTTAGCCAGTACATGACAGCACCAGGATTCAAACCCAATCTGATTTGTATACTCCAGTCACTACATTGCACAGCGTCAATTATTAAGTTGTCAACAAAGGCAAGAATCATCCTACCATTAAGAAACAGAAAGAAAACGCAAATATTTGCAGGTTCAGGGGCTTTTTCTTACATAACCCTGCCCAAAAACATCTTTTCCCCTTTCTTTTATACGGCAGTAAGTTTCTCTAAAAGAGGAAGCCATGTTGTTCAGCTATCTAAGACTCCTAGGTTTAGCAAATTTCACATATGAAGCCATTTCAAATAACTAAACCACAGCTGAGACTCGAAAGTAACTAAAAAAGAAAAAAAGCCTCTGAACAGTAAAAACAGGTGTTCAAACAACAATAAATTAAAGTTTGTGTACTTATAAAATCTCTCAAAACCTTTATTCAGACCTAATTTATCCTGTTTTTATTCAGAACTATTTTTAGACACAATTAAAACCAAGTTCATGGCTGCTTCCTTCCCAAAGCAAAGATGAAAGCAGAAAATGAGAAATAGGAAGGACTATTAGAGGCGGATACTCTGATAATGTATGTACAAGAAATAACTACCTGCCTAAGGAGTCAGAAAGTTAAAAAATTTATAAGGAGGACTTAAAATGCATTTCATCTAAATCTATTTTGAGTATATTCAAGCAGCCCTGAATGCCTCATTAGGCCCTGAGTTACTAAGAAAACATATTTAGTACATTCTATGAAATAAAATGACAAAATAAAATTTTAAGTAGTTTCACCCAGAATAGTTAAAATATACAAGTTTAGGCTTCAAGCATCCAAAAAGCAAATCACATTGCAGAATACTTCATTTCCTAATTGAACAGCTATTGCATGTGTGTAAAATATTCAACAATACAGTCATGTATAAAAAAAAATGAAGGCCCTTCCCCCATGGCCCCTTGCCCAACAGACTTCTAGTGTTAACTGTTTGGGGTGTGTTTCCATAAAGCCCTTCTTTTCTGCATATTCCAAACATATATAATCATACTATATATACACAAGTACACCATATAAACATATACCTATGTACTGGAGGGCAGGCAATGGAAACTTACTATGCATATTGTTCTGCAATTTTTTTCTACTCCCATATATTTCATGGCTGTTTTGCAGGTCTGTTCATATACCGTATTTGCCGGCGTATAAGACGACTGGGCGTATAAGACGACCCCCTAACATTTCCACTCAAAATACAGAGTTTGTTATATGCTCGCCGTATAAGACTACCCCCTCTTCTGCACACCTTCCACACACCAAATAAAAGGTAAAACAATATCAGATTTGATTTGGCCCACTGATGTGCAAACAAGCGTATTGTATTTCGTGTCACCACATAACCGTTTTGGCGATGTTGAGCCACCATGTCTGCTACATGTTTTTCGAGTTCTGGCCAGTGTGGGGTGCCTCTTCTTAATGCACACTTACCCCTTGGCATACTCTTTAATGCTTTCTCATTTGATTTCCAGTCCCGAACCATCTTTTCTGTTACTCCATATTGTCTTGCAGCAGCACAATTATTATTTTCCTTAGCAAAGTTTATAACTTTCAGTTTAAAATTTGCATCATACTTCTTTCTTTTGGCTGGTGCCATGATAGGGATGATAGGGGTTTGACTGGTCGACATTTTCTATGCTGTACTGTACAATGGTGCAGTATTGTGGTTGGCTGTTGGCTGTATACAAAGCCTGATTTGATTGGTCCCTGCTCCCTGTTTGCCCGCCCTGTCACTATAGCAGTCTGGTCCACCCTTGCATCAGCATCTCCCTGGGACCTCACTAGTGCGCAAGTGCGAGCTCTTCAACATTCTAACAGGCACCATGATAGCGCAAAATCGCGAATCTTCAATGCATATGTAAAGAAATATACGGTAACCCGAATTTACCACACTCGCAAAATCGCACACAGCCGAGCATACACCCAGCAGCGCTGCTGATGCCTGAACGGTATGTGGAATGAAGTGGGCGGGCATCGGGAGGCCACTATGGCACGGAGCAAGCACTATGGGCAGTCTATCTGAAGTGTACCTGGCGTATAAGACGACCCCCCACTTGGAGGCATATTTTTCAGGGCCAAAAAATCGTCTTATACGCCGGCAAATACGGTAAATCAAGCTTATTATTTGTAGTGGCTGGCTGTACTATACTCCACTGAATGGATATACCATAATGTACTAACTTTTCTGCCACTGACAGCTATTTAGATAGTTTCTAGAGGTGTGGTATCGTATAAACAATGCCATAGGGAAGGTCTTTGTGCACAGATGCAGGGACAGTATTTCTACAGAGGAGTCACAGATTTGAGTCGATGGGTCAGATGAAACACAATTTTTAATTTTGATAAAGAATACCAAACTGCCACCAAAAAAGCGTACAAATTTGTTCTCTTGCAGACAATGGTGTTAACATCTTTCATCACACTAGACATTATTCATCTTTTTTCATTTTAGCCAGTCTTAGGCACACATCGTATTTCATTATTGTTTCTTTCTAAATTCGCCAACAAACATTGCTAGTTGCCTACCCAACATCCCCATATCTTCCTTACTAATAGAACCCCAAATATTTTCAACAAGAATATTTCAAGTTAAAAAATACTTGCTTCCCCAGGCCAACTTGTAGCCAGTGGTAGCCATGTGACACAGTTTTGACTGGTGATTTAAGGAAAAGCTTTTCTTCCTACAGGTGACATCCGTTCTGGGTTTCCCCTTTTCCTTTTCCTTCTGGCCTGGCTCTTGGATCTAAGAATGGAGACGTAGCAGATACTTGAACATAGATTAAGTGTGACTGAGGAGAAAAATAAAAACAGCTGTGTGCTCACGGCATTACTTACCACTGTGACTGCCCTACGGAAGCCTCCTACCCTAAACTGTTTCAGCCACTCCCCCCAATTTTAGGTTGTTTGCATCTAAACATAATTCTAGTTATAAACAGTACTCTGACTGTCAGTGACATTCAAAATCTTATTCTACGTCATAGTCTATATCATATGTTACTAGCCATTTGTACTCTTCTGTAACTTGTCTGTTATATTTGCCAAACTTTCACTTGGTTGTCTCTTGATCTGTAGACATGATATTCTGTAGAAAACACAGTCATGTGAATTGACTACTGTCTCAGTGTCTCAGTTTTATTAGGCATTAATAAATAAGTTTTGGAGAAATAACAGTATTGGTTTCTTGGCAGTTTCTTGAAAAACTAGACATTTACTTACTGTTCCATCCACCAATCACATCTCTGGGTATTTAACCCAGAGAAATAAAAATTTACATCCACACAAAAACCTTTACATGAATGCCCATAGCAGCTTTACTTGTAATGGTCAAAATATTGAAGGAATCCAAATATCCTTCAGTGGGTAAATGGTTACAAACTCCGGTACATCCATACTGTGGGATACCACTCAACAATAAAAAGGAATAAATGATTGATATATAAAAGAATGTGCATGGAAAGTAAGTGAAAAAGCCAATCCTCAAAAGTAATATAATATATGGTTCCATTTATATAATATTCTCAAAATTACAAAATTATAGAAATGAGAAACAAATTAGTGGTGGCAAAGGGTTAGAGAAGGACATGGAGGGTATAAAGGGTAGCTTTCTGGTGATGGAACAGTTCTGTATCTTGATTGTAATGGTGGTTACACGAATCTACACACGTGATAAAACTACATAAACTACAAGTACATGCAAAACTGGTGAAATCTGAATAAGGCCTATGGATTGCACCAATGTCAATATCCTGGTTTTGATATTTAACTATAATTCTGTAACATATTATCACTGGGGGTAACTGGGGGAAGAATACATGGGACCTCTTGGTACTTATACTTTGCAACTTCCTGTGACTGTTAATTATTTCAATTTTAGTGTATGTGCTACCAAAGCAAGCACAGTAATTATATTCAAAGTTAAAAAAGTACTTGGTCCTATTTTTGAAAACCCCATAATCAATATTCCCTTTCTCACTTTTCAACTTTCTCCCAGCAGCCTCTGGGGGAACTTTTTCCTTCCTTTCTACTCCCCTCTAAACCCCATATTTCCAGTCAAGGTTTCACATGATAATCAGAATGCATGAGAAAGTCGCTGCTTCCGCCAGCCAGTTTTACACACAGACAACTCCTAGACACTGAGAATTCAACCTAGAGAATGTCAAGGTTAAAGTATAGCCACTCCAAAAGTTTTTCATTGACATTTCGGATGGTTCATTCTACAGAAAGGGTTTTCTCACAGTTATTTAAAATTTAAAGGAATATTAAAATGTTCTTAAGGAGTAATTTAGATTAGCCTAAGTCAGGTTTTCCAAGTACAGCATCTCTGCTGTATTGGATGTTTTTGGTGACTGCAGTGATGGGACTAGCAGATGTTCAGGTAATGGTCATTAAAAGCGCTCCGTGACTAAGCAAAAGAATGACCTTTATTAATCACTGCATCTGGTGTCTGCCAAAAGGGAGAGAAAATATACTCCAGTAGCCTATTTTTAAAGGGTAACAAGTTATCTGAAATGAGGACACTGCAGCACTTTTAAATTTCATTTAAATTATATCAAGATAGTGGTACAAACAAACATTTCATTCAAAGCAGCACTCTAAGTAAAATCACTCATTGCAAACCTAATGGTTCTCTAGAGAATGTTTATAATATCTACTGGGCAGTCTGTTTCAGTAATAAAATAATATAAACATTGAATCCCCTCATTAATTAGGAACTGATTAAATAGAATAATTATCTGTTATCCATATGTGCACTCATCACATTGATGAGAAACAAATACCAGGCAAGCTTATCAACCACTGTATTCTTCAGAATTAACTTCTATTCAAAATGATGAATCAATTGTGTGTGGTCCTTGCCCTCAAGAAGCTCACAGCTTAATACACAGCACATTAAAAAGTAACAGTAAGTATATATGGCATAGGGTAGTAATTAGAGATACATGTAAAGTGCTACTCTAAATCATTGCCAAATAGAACCTGCCTACCCTGTCATACCAGTTCCCAGCTGGGTTCCCCCAAGCCACCTCTAAGAAAACATAAGGAAGCATCACACGATACTGAATCAATGTCTCAGAGAAAATGTCTGAGATCTCCCATTGCTCTGTAAGACCACACGCAAATTTGATGCACATTACTGGTTTTATAGCATCCACTCTTTTCTCCATCAAACAATAAAATGAACCTGTACAACATACATCTGTGGCAATATATGTATTAATAATCCAAAATGCAGCTATCCATAGATACTTATAGCTTTTACCACTGATACTGTTATATATTAAGCAACTTTTAATAACAAATCAGGATTCTGTACGATCTGTGGTGTCACAGGCATACACTATCCTACAGCAGAAGTTTACATTAAAGTTGTTATACTTTTTCCTCATATGGAGATGTTAAACCTGTTTAAAGTGAAAAATGACCTAAATTATACTTAAGACACCATTATTATCAAAACATAAAAATTAAGTTTTGGTTGTTATATTGGATGGTATTTTTTCTCTTTTTGATTAACTTTTTTCCTTTTGTTATAGTCATGTGATAAACATTTGAGCATAATCAGGAAAAACACAGAAAGAAGAAACAAATAGCAAAGAATATGAGAGATAATTTAAAGAAGTGAGTAAACCAAGATCCTTTACCAGCATCCTTTAAGAATGTGTCATCAAGGAAATCACCAAATATGTCACCAAATAGTGCTCTGCATTGTCACGGTGTTGTGGGGTAGTGACTACAGGATAAGAACTATTATCTAGGCCCCTTTCCAATTAGACAAATATGGACAAGTAGTCGAGTCTTGAGAGATGGAGCACATCTCTGATACTGACATCACAGATGGTGGAATGGGTTCTGAATTCCCTTTACTTCAGAGATTACTTGAACAAAATGTGTTTGATATTAATAGAAATGCTGATTGCATTTCTAAAACTGAAGATTCTTTTATTCAACCAGCATACCCCAAGCATTTACTAAATGCACAGATAATAACGCTACACATTCTGGAAGAGTTTATGTATCATTTGAAGAGATGAAACCATCACCATTCAATATTTTTAACAACAAAGGCACTGATTAACTAAAAAATGGAACAAAGGGCTAGAATTGATGGCAGTGAAAAATGAGCTTGAAAGGGCACGCTGGAACTCCCAAAATGCCTGACAAAGAGCCGCTGCTTCACCCTAAAAGCAGTGTACACTCGCAATGAATTTGTAAGCTACAGTGGGTGACAGGAACATTATTCTAAATTGTGGTCACATATAAAAATGAAAAATGTATTCAAGCAGGTTGGTGTATATAATTTTTTTCTCAAAGGGGCAGTAAAGATACATCAAGGACAAAAAGATAGTCACTGCACATTAATATATTAAAAGCATAGTAAATCTGAACATTGCATTTTTGTTTATTTAACGAACGCATATACTATGTGCCAGGTGCTGTTCTAAGCACTTTACAAGTGTTGGCTCATTTAACCCACATTAACAGCCTTACGAGAACATCTGTCTGATCTGATTAATCCAAGTTTACATATGAGGAGACTGAGGACAGAGAAATTAAACAACTTGCCAAGCTCACATGACGAGTAAGCAGTGGATTCAAGATATAAGCCCAGGCAGTCTGGCTACACAATCTATCCAGTGCTGTCCAGCAGAACTGGCTATTGAGCACTTAGGATGTGACTAGAATGACTGAGGAATTGAATTTTTATTTTACTTAATTTTATTTACTTAAGTTTAAATAACCACATATTTGTGGCCAGTGTACCATGCTGAATGGAGTGCAGGCTATGCTCTTAATTACTACAGAGTTCTTCCTTACTGACATGCAAGAGAAGAATGTTGCTCCAGGAGTCCACTGCATTCAATTTTAAGAGTTCAAACAATTCAAAAAAAAAAACTTTCAGGGCCGGCCGGGTGGCGCGTTGGTTAAGAGCTGGCTTGGGACGCCAGAGGGCCCCGGTTCAGATCCCACATATGAGGGCCAGTGACACTGCCCTCTACAGCTAAG
>NW_017731621.1:1149727-1192216 GCF_001890085.2 Hipposideros armiger | reverse complement strand
ACCGTGTATGTTACTCCTCGTTAAGTCTGCCCAACCTCAGCACAGAACAAAGGACACTGTAACAGTGAGTTTCAACCTAAAAGGCTACTATTTAAGCCATACTTTTTTGTGTCTTTTTTTAAATCACATAAAAGATACCATACTAGTGAGGATTTCTTTGACTGCAAATAATAAAACAAAAAGTGTAGAGGTAAGTCAGGGTTAGTAAAAATGCTGGTTGGTCTTATTGGTGACACCAAACTTCCTTGTTTCTCTTCCACCACCCTGCTTTTGTCCTCATGGTCACATTACAGCTGCTACAGCTCCAGGAATGACATTCACACTCCATGGAACAGAGTTAGACGACCAAATACAACCTGACCAGTCTTCTCACCTTCTCCCACTATCTCCTTTCCAGACTTCTTCATATGGTATAGAAGTCTCCTTGCATTTGGGTACCTGAGCTCCCTCCACTATTTATTTTGCTTGAGATGCTTATACACACTCTTTTTTCCCTAGCTAACTAGCTTTTAGGCATCCTTTGTTACTTGGCTCAAATAAGCCCATTTGTCACTTCACCAAAGAACTGAATTCCTTCACTCTCCTAATTACCAAACCAGGGCCAGTTCCCCACGGGGTTCCCACGACACTCTATCTACTCCAATGCCTATCATATTATATATTATTTATCGAGCTTTGTCTGTTATACTTGCATCTGAGCTCCTTGAGGATACATCTCTGTACCTTTGCACCTAAGATGTGGTAAGTGTTCAATGCATGTTTATCTAATACGATGAATGAGGAGGCTATTTCAATCATCTAGAGGAGAGGCACTAAAGCATGAAAATGGGAATGAAAAGGTTAGGACACCAAAGCTCATATGTTTTACTAACAGGAGAATCACCTTTAAGGCCTTACCCTAAATCTATTCTTACTTTAAGAATAATTTTAATACACATGGTCATCAAGTATTGTAACCTACAAAAAATATATTTTTAATAAAGAACCTGAAACATTAAGAAAAGGTTAAATTATTGTGCATACTTCTGCTTAACAAAATAGAGAAACGTACTATTTTCATCCAAATAAACATGCAGCTTTTAAAGGAGAAAACCAGACTCCTCGATAATCCACAGCTACAGTGATTACATTTGTGCTTAATGTACGTTTGAAAAGACTGTATGGTCTTACAGTCAGCCAGACAGCATTTTGCCTTCCCCAGTCTAAGTCAGGCTGGGCCCTCAAGATGCAGGCTAACTAGTACATTTGAGAGGAAACTGTCACAGGTTATTTTTTATTTGGCAGAGAATCACTGATCCCATTCCTTTCCCAGGTCCCCAAGATTAAATTGCTTTAACTCTGCCCACGATGACTTCATGGCAAAACATACAACCCACTATTCTGCCCTGACTAGAACACCCCTTAGACTAGGCTGTCTTAACAAATGTAGGGAAGACCTCCCTTAGTCCCTCCCTTCAATTAATAGCTGAGAGTCCACTATGTTCCAGGCATGAACAAGGATCATATCTTACTTTGTATCCCCAGTGACTAGCACAGTGACTTGCAAAGAGTGGACACCTGATAAGGGCTTTATGAATGACTAAATGAGAAAATGATGAATGAACAAATGAATTAATATATACTGGCATATTTGACTCTCTTTTCCTATAAAACAAGGATACTTTTCCAAAGAGCAGTTATCCTTTGTCTAGTCTTCCTTTATTTTGCCCAAGGTTGTATTACAAAACATCTACTTCTGTACATCTCACCTATCTTACGAATGTCAATCATTTCTTTCAGTTCCCCACTGCATCATTAGAAAAAAGAATGTGAATCGCTAAAATTATCCTTCGAATGATACTAGTTCTTTCCCTTTCCTATAATGCTAACTGTTGTAAAATTCTAAGTTCCTTAAAAGAGCATTAACATAAACTCTTAGCACTATATTTGAAATATACACTAGGTGCTGAGTAGGTTGGAGTACATGATTAATTTCAACTAAATGACAAAGCAGTGATTTGGCAGATGTTTTGAAATTTGGGAGGAAAATATTCATGAATATTCCATAATTTCCTTGTTTCTCCAAAATACTGTATTTCCCCATGTATAAGACGCGCCCTTTTTCGAAAAATTTGGGGTCTAAAAACTGGGTGCATCTTATACAGTGGTTGTATGAGCGCAAAAAAAAAAGTGGGAAATGCAAATAAAAAAAACTCCACAACCACTGTATAAGACGCACCCAGTTTTTAGACCCCAAATTTTTCGAAAAAGGGTGAGTCTTATACATGGGGAAATATGGTCATTCTTAACCACAGTCCTGTGTCCTACTTATAATAAAATATATCATGTCTGTTTACTATCTCATACTAATAAAACTAATTGATGAAAACTTTTCAAACCATTTATCATAATTATTTCATGCCCAACTTTGATATTTTCCTTCACAAATCAAATTTTCCAAACTATTTACTAATATTAATGTGAATACAGTCCTTTGAAATGTTCTCTCTACATCCATTGAAATTCATACTATATTTTCAAGAATTGAGTTAAAAACTCTCTTATCACTATCAAAAATTGGTGAAATGTAACACTTTTTCAAAAGGATAAAACTAATAGTAAATATGTTAGCTAAAAACACTATTAGAATAGGTTTGAAAAAAACAAGCTAAGAAAAAAATCTACATATAAGCTGCCTCTGTTTTCCCTGGTCGTAGAAAATCCTGTTGGAAAAACAGGAAAAAAAGCCGTTTTCTTACTTTAGCAGATAGTATCTTTCAGTACTATTTTTTCTATACTCATATGGCATTTCCTGCCAAATATGATTACTCTGTGTGTGTGTGTGTGTGTGTGTGTGTGTGTGTGTGTGTGTGTGTCTGTGTGCATTTTGAAAGGCAAGAAGAATATTATTATTCTTTTCCCTGGGTATATTCCAAGTAACCACGACTGTGACTGAAAGCATATAAAGTAGAAGAAACATTCCAGTAAAAAAATTCAGTCTGTAAAGGTCAAACTGTATGAATCTGACATTTTCAAACACTAAGATTAAATTAACTAATTTATAGTCTCCTGAAATAGTAAAACAGTAAGTTTTTTAAAAAATATCTAATTGTTAGAATCCTGCTACTCAGAGATAGGAATGCAGTCTTCTATTTCAGAAGAAAAGGGAGGAGAAAAAAGTAGAAAACAGGAGGTAAATAATTGTAAAGTATCCTAAATATAATACTAACACATTTTCAAAGGTAAATCACAATAGATTCTCTGCTGTTTGAGATGCATTTTTATCCAGTTGGATACATGTTTCCCCATAAAATGAGGACAAAATTTCTTTCAACTATAAAATTCTGTCTATGGTTCATTATACTATATGTCACAATATTATTTCATACCATCACCCTAAATTATTTTACACAGGACTTAAAGAATCTCGTAAGCTTTACTTTAAACACATATCAAGTTTTTAAAAATCCAAAATAATTTATGTTTTATATCATGTGAGGTATACTTAGGTTATTCAAATACACAAAGACAGAATAATGTAATATATCACACATATGAAAAAGTTGACATAAATTTATCAAATGACTGATTTTTAAATCATAGATTAAATTAGTGAAATTACCAGTATTATAAACTTAGTTGGTGGTCTGTTTTTAAAATCAATTCCTAATTGTGATTTTGGAGATTTATATTTCAAATGTTTAAAAAGCAAAATATACAAGTATTTCTTCAAAGCTGTATCTGCATTAGTTAGTTCATTTTAGATCTGTAAGTCAGACATGCAGTTAAAAAAGATTTTGAAAATGTATTTCAGCATATGCCAAATTGACACAGGCTATAAATATAGGACTATTTTAAATATAAACAGCATTGGTTAAGCATATAATCATAAACAGAAAAAATTAATTATTCACTGAAAAAGGCAATCAAATCGACCATTCACTGGCTAAATTATTTTATCAGTTATTCACAAAAATAAGAACCAGCTAGTTCTTTTGCCCTGCTATAGGCAGCATCTTAGCTTGTTCCCTTCTGATTTCTTCCATGAACACTTACACCTTAAAAATAAAAGAGCATTATATAAATTATTCTGCTACCTCCAAAAAGCATAACGCAAGAGGACCTTGACAATGTGAAAAGTACTGTTGCAGCATATATGTCATAACCTCTCCTTACTCTTCATACCTTTAGTAAAACGCATGGTTTAAAAACAGTAATAATGAGGCGTATTAACAACTATGCCATTACCTGATCCTTTTCAGATACCATAATATATCAGAAGAGCAAAAGCACGCATGCTAACTCAAAGCTCCTGTGGACAGCTATTCTGCAGTCATAGCTGTAAAACCTCTGAGTGCCCTAAGTGCTCTGGCTGTTGTTCATCCTGGGGATGTCCTACCTTCCTTCACTGTAGCTGCCTTTTGCCTCGATAGTGTCACCAGCTCCTTTACAATCTGCAACACTTGAATCATTGCTAGTTAACAAACCAAAGACTCCAGCTGCTTCCTCCAGAAATCCAACAGGTTTCATCACCAAGGGCTCATGGCATTTCTGCTTTCAGGAAGCTCAGGCACGAACACAGTTCAACTTCAGAGGAATACATGCTTTGCTTAGCTACCCATGAAGGCTCTGAAGCAGTTGATAAGAAACAACGAAAAGATCGGTTGTATCTTCTTGAAATGATGGGATTCAAAGTGATTTCAGCACATGTGAAAACCACCATCCTCAAAATCCCAAATGTATGAGTTTGCAAAGCATTAACAGTTATAATCAGAGCAAAACAAAACGTGGGTAATCACTAAGCACAGTGAAAACATTTTCTCACAGAAGTCATGACAGGAAAAATAAAGCGCTATGCTATAAATTCTCATATAGTGGATCACAGATGCTACGTGCGAGTTTTTAAAAACACTCAGAAGCAGTCAACCAAAATACCCTGCACTGTCAAAACCTTAATACTTTATTCCAACTTCTCAAAAATCTCATATTTGAAACACAGAAAATAAAATGTGGATAAAAATAAAACTCTACTTTGCTAACTCCAAGCTCTCAGATCTACATAAAAGGTATTACCTCAAAATTGTCCTCTAAATTTCTTCCTCTCTCCCTCTCTCTCCTTCTCTCCCCCCCGCCCTCTCTCCCTCTCTCTCTCTCTCTCTCTCTCTCTCTCTCTCTCTCTCTCACACACACACACACACACACACACACACACACACACACACACACCTCTCTCTCTGACATCCTAGCACATGAAGAGAAGTCTAGGTTCACACTGCACACTAGAAATCTCCAAAAAGGTCAGTGAATTCCTTGGTCTCACCATCAGAGGATGGGCCAGCGAATTTCAAATCAAGTATAACCACAGGTTCTGCCATAGGCGTTTTAACAGCCAAGTTGCAACAATGCTCAATTAATATTTAACACCTTTGTTACATGTTATATTTTTCACAGAGCAGCCCTTTTCAAAGTAAACCTCCAGAGTTAACTGAAAGAGAAAAATGACATTCAGGTTAATCTGGTTAAATGTTATTATTTACTAAAGGGACTCTCCACCAGCAATTCGTTCCCCTTACTGTGCTGCCAACTCTCCTCTCCTATTTCTCTTTCCTTTCCATTTATTATTTTGATATTCACAATGTGTCATCAAATACCGGATCCCAGAGCAAATCAAAGGCAGTTCCTTTGCCTCCACACAGTCAAAGGCTTATTTGCTTATGGTCCCACTTTTCAAGTGGACACCTGAGGCACACAGCGAATCAATCAAGGTTGGAAGTCAAACATAGGATCCCAAACTCAAGGGCTTCTGCTTTCTGATACTAAACCTCTTCTGTAAAAATGTAGTTTTAATTCAGGATGAAGTTTTCAGCTCTTCAAAGAAGAGGTGCTATAACATGTGCATATATATCCACACATAATGTATTCTCCATATGGGTGTTAATTTAAGACATCAGTGCTACAAATCCATGACAGTGAGAAAACATTTGCAAATGGAGGACAAAACAGGGCATTTATCCTAACTACATATTATCTTTAAAGACCATGTTTGTTACTTGCAACCTAAAACAAAGCAAGAGTTCAGGTGGTCAAGGACAAGTTTTCAACCTCAAATCAAAATTGTGCTCTTTAAGGAATCCCTCCAACAACCTGATATAGACAAACCAACATTTAAGTTAAACTCCTCAAGTCACCTGCCTTCCCCCACTTCTTTCTATCCCTTGCCTCATTCCCTAGGGCAGTTCTCAACATGAAATAGCTGTTAAGTATCTGCTGGATTTATTTTCCAGTTCTTTGCATTTCCAGCTCCTGAGAAATTACTTCCACTCTTCTGGGAAAAAAACGCTGTTTTTGAAAGGTACTTTTCTGTTAGCTTTGTTTTCTCCCAGCATTTTTCTCTTTCCATGAAAGGAAGAGGCTATATAGGGCATGATCCTCTCAATCAATTTTCTCCTCCATATTTGATCAGTGAAGAGAGGAAAATCTATATTCATGTTTCCATAAATTTCCATTCTCATCACCACCTATTTCACTGACATCAGTGTTGTTTGAAAATGAAAATCATAAAGTAATCGGTCTGGGCACATGGGTTCACTATGTACTGACAAGGGCTTGCCCTCTGCTAAGCAGCCAATAGTGTGGTCTTCTCTCATTCTTGTCTCATTTTTTTCCTCACACATTGCATCAGTAAAAAATATGTGAGCACACATTCTAATATGTAACTGAGCTGTGCTCTAAAATGTCAAGATCATGAACGATAAAGAAAAACTGAAGAACTATTACAGATTAGAGGAGAGTGGAGGGTAGAGTCAAGATAACTAATGTAACACATGATCCCAGATTAGATATTGGACCAGAAAGAGATGAGGGGAAATATATGACATTTGGGGACAATTGATAAAATTTGAATACAATCTATAGAGATCAGTGTTAATTTTCTGACTATGACCATTAGATGGTAGTTATCTAACAGAACATCCTGGATTTTAGAAACTACACCCTGAAGTATTAAGGGATAAATACTTCAATTTACTCTCTAATGATTCAGAAAAAAAATATTATTAATATAGAATAAGAAAGCAAATGTGGCAAATGTTAACATTTGGAAAATTCAGGTAAAAGAATATGGAATTGTTTGTGCTATTCTTTCAACATTTTCGTAAGTCTGATATTATTTCAAAATAAAAAGTTAAATACTGATTACATATCCCAATATATATTTTCTTATAAAAGATATATATGTATTTATATCTACCAGGGGTGCCAAAAAAATGTATACAAGTGGACACTTTGGTCAATGTTGCTCAAGCAGTAGTTCACCATAATCAGAAGTGTCTGGATGCTGATGGGAACCACTTTGAGCACCTCTTGTAACTGCAGAAGTCAAATGTGACTTGTATTCACCTTTTGTTATCGGTATATATTGAGTATTACAATTTTAATAGTTTTTTCCTTTCTTAAAATATGAATACATTTCTTTTGGCACCCTCTGTATGTATGTTTCATCATGCAAAACAGTAATTTTAAAGGAGGAGATAAATAATAGCAAGAATGACACGTGTGTGTATGCTGTGTTTGTTAACTCTGTATACATATGTACAAATATACAGACAGACAGACACGTTCTCCTATTTACTTCCTTCACCCCACAGGTCATTCCAAACCTCGTCGGCATGCAAATTTCTCATGCAGATCTACCTGTGGGGTTACTCTGACATAGGTAATCCAAAAAGAACTGATTTCCAGATCCTTAACTTCCACAGGTACTTGTCACTTCACTACAGCTGATCTGCTTGAGAAGGTGTCTACAACGGGGGTCCTCCTATCCCGGCTGCCTTACACAAGCTCCTTTCTTCCATTTTACAAGAAGGCCAACCCTCGCCCACCTTACTGTGGTGCAGTGCTCCAAAGGGTAAATCGGGGAGGTGGGGGTGGCAAAGGCAATTCGACGATTCCTTTAATCAAGACACTGAGTAACTAGCCCATTCCACTCAGTAAGTGATTCTAATAAAATATTACTTTATAGTGAATTTTAGTAAAATTTATCAAAACTTGTCAATTATTTGTCGTTTTGACCAACGGCATTAGGATAAAACTCCGTGAGGAAAGTGGGATGGATGTATAATTTTTTAAATGGATGACACTGGGTATCAAACCACCAAGATATTTAAACATGACTGGCTACATTTACAAGGAGGATGTAATAATTTCTGTTTATTTAATATTTTTACCTTATTGGGCCTCTGGCACAAAGAATTGGTTTAATCATATTCCTTAGTTCTTATCATTGATCCATGTACAGCCCAGTTTTACTGATTCACTCAATTATTTCATTTTATTTAATAATTTCATAAACACTACAAAGCAACTGCCCAAAACAAAAACTAGGACCTTAACAATAATCTACATTTAACCCACAGTCCCACCAACTCATCGTCCCTCTGCTTCAACCAAAGTAACAATCACTCTGATTTCAGTAGCTACCTATCATTCCCTTTCTTTCTTTTATATCTTTATTTATATGTATCTGTATATGCTTGGTTGTTCTGAGCTTTATCAAAAGGGTGTCATGTTTTATATAATCTTTTGGGAATTACATTTTTTTCTTAAAAAAATGATCCTATTATATTCTAGACCAGTGGATCTCAATCTTCAGTACATACTGAAATTGCCTGGGAAGTCTTAAAAAGCATGACGCCTGGATCTATACAAAGGGATTTTGACTTCACTGTTCTAGAGTGCAGCCTGAGCATTACAAATTTTATAAGCTCCCCCATATGATCCTAACATTCAGGCAATGTTAAGAACTATTGTTCTAGAAGAATAATGTAGGAAAAACTAATGATATGTGGATAAGTTAACATGAAGGTACAAAATATTATACCACTACTGCCATTTACACACACACACACACACACACACACACACAGAGAGAGGTATATACATGGAGAGAAAGAAGGGTGCACAAAGAAAAAATATCGGGGCTGGCCAAGTGGCACGATGGTTAAGAACTGGCTTGGGACGCCAGAGGGCCCCGGTTCGGATCCCACATATGAGGGCCAGTGACACTGCCCTCCACAGCTAAGATGCTGAACAACAGCTCAACCTGGAGCTGGGCTGCCATGAGTCGCCGGCGACGGCGTAGGCTGCAGCCCCTGCGGCAGTGGGTTGCCATGGGCTACCGTGTGTGGCCAGCAGCCAGCGTGAGTGGCCAGCAGCCGCAGTGAGCAGCCATCCAGAAGCCGGAGACTCATCTGTCTCACCTGGAAAAAGCGCAATGATGGTGCCAACTTGGGCCAGTGAAGCAACGTCCTCCACAACTAAACTGAAGAACAAAAGGACAGCAACTTGTCTGTTCCCCTTCCCCCAATTCCCCAATAAAAATCTTAAAAAAGAAAAAGAAAAAATATCGAAATGTTAGTGATAGTTCCTCTGAATGGTGGCATTATAGATGAATTTTTAAGGTCTTCTTTTTGCTATATTTTTCTACAGAGAACAGATTTTACTATCCTTTTTTTTTTTAAAGGAATTACATTTTGGTTTTAAGAAAATCCATAGCAACTCACCAAAAAGATACATATGGTAGAAAGCAAGTAAGCATATGAAAAGAGACTCAACATCATATGTCCTTACAGAATTCCAAATTAAGACAACAATGAGATACCACTAGACACCTAGTAGAATTGCTAAAATCTAAAACAATGACACCATCAAATGCTACTGAGGATGTAGAGTACCAGGAACTCCCACTCATTGTTGGTGAGAATGTAAAATGATGCAGCCACTTTGGAAGACAGTTTGGTGGCTTTTTACAAAACTAAACAGTCATTACCATTCTATTCAGCAATTGTACTTGTTATTTATCCAAATGAGTTGAAAACGATTTCAAAATATTTCAAAATAAAAAGTTATCTACACAAAAACCTGTGCATGAATGTTTATAGCAGTTTTATTTACAGTTGCCAAAACTTGGAGGCAACCAAGATGTTCTTCAGTAAGTGAATGGATAAGCAAACTGTGCTCCATCCAGACAATGGAATATTATTCAGCAGTAAAAGAAATGAGCTATGAAGTCATGAAAGACATGGAGAAACCTTAAATGCATATTGCTAAGTGAAAGAAGCCAGTCTGAAAAGAAACCAATCTGAAAGCATACAAACTGTAAGACCCCACCTATATGACATTCTGGAAAAGGCGAAACTGTGGAGACAGGAAAACGACCAGTGGTTGCTCAGGATTTGAGAAAAGATAGAAAAGGAGAAAGAGGTGGAGCACAGGGAATTTTAGAGCAGTGCAACTACTGTAATGGTGGCTACATGTCATTATACATTTGTCAAACCCACAGACTGTCCAAAACAGAGAGTGAATCCTAATGTCAACTAAGGACTTTAGTGACTAGTAATATTGGCTCATCAGTTGCAGCAAATATACCACATTAATGCAAGATAGCAGTAACGGGAAAGTGGGAAGATAGGAGTATTACAAGGGGGTATAAGGGAACTCTTGGTACTTTCCACTCAATTTTTTTATGAACCTAAAATTCTTCTAAAAAATAAGGTCTTTTAAAAGTAACAAAGGAGGGCCGGCCGAGTGGCACATTAGTTAGAAGTTGGCTTGGGATGCTGGCTCTGAGCAGCAGGGCCCCGGTTCGGTTCCCACATGCGGGCCAGTGATGCTGCGCCCTCTACGGCTAAGATGGTGAACAACAACTCGACCCAGAGCTGGGCTGCCGTGAGTCGCCAGCCAGCAGCAGGCGTGAGCTGCCGTGAGCAGCCATCCAATGGCCGGCGAGCGACTGCCGCGCCCAGGAAGAGCGCA
Organism: Hipposideros armiger; assembly: GCF_001890085.2. Taxonomy (NCBI): domain Eukaryota; kingdom Metazoa; phylum Chordata; class Mammalia; order Chiroptera; family Hipposideridae; genus Hipposideros; species Hipposideros armiger. The sequence continues at coordinate 1,181,425 of NW_017731621.1, read as the reverse complement.
ATGATAATGCCAACATGGGCCAGTGAAGCGACATCCTCCACAACTAGACTGAAGAACAAAAGGACAGCAACTTGCCTGTTCCCCTTCCCCGATTTCCCAACGCTGTTCCCTCCCCCCAATTCCCCAATAAGATCTTTAAAAAAAAAAAGTGACAAAGGAAATCTATATTTAATATATATTTAATCTATATCCTACTCTTCAGACTTTATCTGAAATAATACAAAGATAAATCCAAAAACTAGATTTTAACTGGAGAGAGAACGCTTAAAACAAAAACATGAACTGCCTGTGTACACGAGAGACCCACTGTGGCCTGGAGGATAAGAAATGTCAGCGCTGCCCTTGCAATCGCTGCCTGCAAACAGCTGTGAGCGAGTTCTCTAACAGAAAAAGTCTCACCTCAATCTTCTTCTGTACATTTGTATTTCTGTTATACATGCCACCCCCAAAACCACTAACTTTTTGGCTAACCCCAAAACTGCTGACTTACTTTTCTTCCTTATCACTTTCAAATCCGGAATTCCCAGAGTGGGACTCAGGGGAGAATGCCCGTGAGAGAACAAGAATGAGACAACAAAAAGAGAAACTAAACAGGCTGGGAATACAAGCACTCCCTACAGCCCATCTATCTGCACATTCCAACTTATGCCCTTTTCCTTTCTCCAGATGGAAATACAAGGCAGAAATCAACTTCTTTCAGATGAAATGGGATCAATAACAGGAATGATAAGGCAAGTGATGTAAAGAAAAAAACAATTAGGTAAAAGAAAGTAATCTTTTCCCGCCATTCCTCACTCACAAAAAAAAAGAAGGAAAAAAAAGCAAGGGATGGAGGGAGAGGGAGGGAGAAGAAGGAGGAGAAGGAGAAGGAGAAAGGGAAGGAGAAAGGGAAGGGAAGGGAAGGGAAGGGAAGGGAACAGAAAAGAGTAAGAGGGAGAGAACCATATTGAATTTGATCTCATTTGTATTCTTTCTCTCATTCATTTAATAAAACCATGAACCAGTTCACTGGAGCATCTAGTTTGGCCCTAAGTATAAAGAAGGACAAGAGAATCAGTATTATTTTAAATTTAAATTATACTACTATTCATAACAAATGTTATAGATAATTCAAACCAATTCCCTAGAATCTTGAAGAATTACAAACTAATTTAAAAGGTCTCTAATGCTCTTCCTTTTGTCAAAATACATCTTTAATAGTTTTTCTATTACAAAAATAATGTATGCTCACTGTAGAAAATAAGTATCCAAAAACATGCCAAAAGAAAACAAAAATCTCTCTTAGGCCCACCATACAGAGCACTACTAACAACCTTCCAGGTTTATCCATGTACTTTTTTGTTGTTCGTGTTACAAAAATGGGGTAATATCATGCATACTCTTTTGGAACTGATATGTATTTTCATAGTGTAAAATATTTCATCCAATCAACAAAGACAAGGATATTTGCACTGCACTCTACGTCTACAAAATTTGTGATCATATGAATAACAACCCACCATCTTTCCATTCTTGGCACTGATTCAGATTTTTTCTAACCACTTTTCAGAAAACTCTTTTGCTTTTCCTGGAAATATATTTTAGACTTAAACTACTGTCATGTTTTTCAGGACATGCAGACAAATGAGAAGAAAAAAAATGTAAGAGGCCACCCTACTTGTTACAAAAATAATCTGTAAATATTCCAGATGTCAACTGATCTGCAAATATAAAAAGACTATTGAAAATTAAACTATAAGCCCATTTCTGACGAGTCTCCTCTTGGGCTAATAAATCAATTAATATACTTCATTTCTTTGTCATTCTACTTCAATTTTCAGGGTGGGATATAACCTCTATGTTCTAGAATTTTGAAATTCAACTGCTACAAACTCATCAATATCAAATGTATCATACGTTGACTATGAAAAATAAAAGTTGTACATTTTTTCTACCTAAAATCTATACTATTTCCTGTCCGAATAGTGTTCAGGTGCTTTTATGGTAATTGTTAATAATTCATACTGGGTATTTAAAAATTAACACTGTCACAAGCTAATCCATTATTTTCACAGATTTTTTTCATTGAAAAAAGTAAAACAAAACAAAGTTATAAAGGTTAAATGTCCTGAATTGTAGGATGTGGAAAGAACCACAGGATATGTGTTTCTGGATGACAACATTATATCCTTCTTTCATATAATCTCAAAGCATATTAGATGACAATAACTATTTATGAACAAAAGTACCTGTATTAGTGCCATGAAGTTAGCAGTTTTTTCAAACCCAGTTTTTAAAAATATTTTACCAAAGGGGAATTCGTTTTTCTGATAAAAAGCAAGCCAGAAATTTCTCAACTTGTAGCTCAGTGGAAACTGTTATAAATATGTGCAAAATATGCTTTACAAACATGAGAAATAAAAATATATTATCCTAATGTATCTTAACATCTAAAAATTCTTAATGTACTGACTGTATACCAGAAGTGCATTTTAAGGCAATAAAATCTTGTTCAGCCATACAAAATGTATTAAGCACATAGTATGTACAATGCCTAGTAAGTACAATGCTAGTTGTGGGTTATTATAGGGGTGATCAACCTCCTTCCATTCTACCAAGAGTAACTGGCATTAAACACATAATTACACAATTGATTACTGAATTACAATTGAGACGGCTCCTGCAAGTAAGTACAGGATGATAGGAGAATGTACCCTTAAGTGTGAATTAGTGTGAATTAAAGGCTATATACAGTACAGTTGACCCTTGAACAACGTGGGGGTAAGGGAAGCCCTCCCCCACACAGTAAAAAAATCCTTGTATAACTTTCGACTCCCCTAAAATTTAACTACTGTCATCCCACAGTATCCGAGGGGGGATTGCTTCTAGGACCACCCCACTACCCCCTCCATCCTCTTTTAAGAAAGACAGGGGCCGGCCGAGTGGCTCAGTTGGTTAAGAGCTCGCTCAAGAGTGCGAGCTCTGAGCAACAGTGGTTTGATTCCCAGCCCGAGCTGAGCAGCCGCTGAGCTGCCAACAGGTGGCAGAATGGCTCAGCAGAAAAACAGAACAGAAAAAGAGAGGGGGAGAGAGAAAGGGCCAGGAAGAAGGAAAAAAAAAAAAAAAAGAAAGAAAGACAGGAAGACACAGGCAAAAACATTTCCATACTATTAACTCTAGCTTAAGGAATTTTTCTTTGTTGTTGTTGTTGTTTTAAGAAAAAGGGTAAATTCACCAGTAATATTCATTCTGCAAACTTTTTTTTTAATTGAACCATCTAAATAACCAAAAAATAGGGAAATGATGCATCATTACCTTTAAGGAATATGAAATTATGAGCTCTAATTATTAAAAAAAAATTACAGAAATATAGCTGTCTAAACACAACTCAATGTTATAAGTCCAAATAGAAAACTGCATGCAAACTATGGATGCAATTATATAAAAAGATATACAATCTGGACACCACCAGAGGGTCATATGCAAAAAAGCAAATGGCTGCTTTAATGTAGTGGGGTTACGATGACTCCCCACCACCACCACCACCATCTCCAGAATGTATTCACTTTAACGTCATGGTTATACTTTTAAAACAACAACAAAAGGGGACTGGGGAAGATGAAGAGAATAGATTAGTGTAGATGACTCGGGTAAAATAAAGTATAAAACAGAGGTAACAGTAGGGTGTTTAACTAAACCAAAGTTACAGACTTAATCTCCTCCAACCAGTTACTTCTACCAATGCTGGATTTTCCTTAATTTGTTCATCTTAATCTCAGCTTCTCAACTCCAGGTCTTCACACATGTTGTTCCCATTTAGAACCCTCTCCCTCTTCCTTTTCACTTCACCAGGCCTTGGCTGGAATACAACTGCCTACTGGTGGCCCCCCCACTGCCCTCCTGTGGCTCAGTCCCCTTGTCCTACAGGCCCCTCCACTTCCCTTTCTGGATTAATAATACTGTGCTGTGTGAGCGGTTATCTGTCTTCCCCGCTAGCTACGCTCTGGGAGGCCGACAGCCATGTCTGTTTTGAACTTGTACTATGTCCCCAAAGACCAACACAGCTTCAGTACACGTGGAGGTACCCATTAAGTATGTTAGTACTAAAATAAAAGCATGATTATTTGTTCAAAATCATATAATCTCTTCCTTTAAATTTGTTTTAAAATCAGCCTCAAAGAGTACTCTTAAAACAATTTAAGAAATTAATTTATAGCATCATGTGTCTCAAAGCTATCTAAAAAGCAAGGTTTGAATCTCTCGTACTTTGCAATATCCCAATTTAATTTTCTAGCTTTCAATACATCTTGCAACTATTAAACTTTAAAAGAGACATAACCAGGGCCGGCCAAGTGGCGCATTGGTTAAGAGCTGGCTTGGGATACCAGAGGGCCCCGGTTCGGATACCACATATGAGGGCCAGTGACACTGCCCTCTACAGCTAAGATGCTGAGCAACAGCTCAACTTGGAGCTGGGCTGCCGTGAGTCGGCGGCGACTGCATAGGCTGCAACCTCTGCTGCAGTGGGTTGCCATGGGCTACCATGTGTAGCCAGCAGCCAGCGTGAGCGACCATCCAGAAGCCGGCAACTGATCTGCCTCGCCAGGGAAGAGCGCAATGATGGTGCCAACTTGGGCCAGTGAAAGCAACATCCTCCACAACTAGACTGAAGAACAAAACGACAGCAACTTGTCTGTTCCCCTTCCCCCAATTCCCCAGAGCTGTTCCCATCCCCCAATTCCCCAATAAAAAAAAAAAATCTTAAAAAAAAATAAATAAAAAAGAGACATAACCATGGATGGTAAATATCCTGACATTTCACATTGAAATCTAATATAATCCATAAATCTCTAAAACCTAGTGAGAATCAGAGACTTGATATGTCCATTTATTCTATTTTTAGCTAAAGAAAATTTACTAGGACAAAGACAAAAGAAGCACCAGGTTATGAGAAAGGCAAATCCTTAGTGAAGCAATCTCAGTTTATACAAGAACTGCAGCTGGTTAATGTTAGAAAACAACTCAGTCATGCTCTACCTTATACCTTCACAGCATTTGTTCACCAACATCTTGAGATGTTTGTCAACATAATTTAAAACAGAAATTATGCAAAAAGCAATTTCTCTTGACAAGAGTCAAATGTCTCCTTTCAGGGTCATCTCATATTCTAGAAAATAGCTCATTGCATTTCTCTCAAGCGTCTGGAACAAAAGCAAAACAGAAACAAATAAAGCAAGAACAATAAATCCAGTTCTTATGCGAGAGATTTGAATCCTATTTCAATTAAAGAAGTGGGAATTTTTTCTGTTAAAGAACTAAGTGGGAAGAAAACCGAGAGATCGCCATGCATCTTCCTTTCTTTCCCAGACAGGCTTCCTAGAGGAATGCCCCCAAACCAGTCCCACGTTAGGACAGCTCTCACCAGAGAACGTCTCAGATGGTCCTAACCTGAGGGAGGCTCTGTGAGCCAACCGGTCTGCCTTTTTCAAAAACACCATATCATGGAAGACAAAGAACAGTTCTGAGGGCCTGTTCCAGATTAGAGGAGACTTAAAAAACTTGACAGCTAAATGCCATGCATGAAAAACACTCAGTTGGATCCTGTACTGGGTGGGCAGAACTGCTATAAATTATTGGGGACTGTCAACAGTGGGAAAAGAATTGTAGACTAGATAAACACAATTTATCTATTCAATAATTTTACTGTTGTTACGTAAGAGAATATCCTGTTTTTTAGAACTACACGCTGAAATACAAAATGGGTAGGGGAGCATGATAAATGCAACCTAGTCTCAAATAGTTCCAAAATAAATAAGTAATGTGTATTTTTCAAAAATACATACTCAGAAATTTTGAACACAAAGAATTGACCCTAGTGAAAGAATAAAGTTGGACTGGTTGGGAAGAGAGAATTAAATGGTATCAGAGGTAGAATTTCAGCTGCTGAGAAGGTACACATTTATCAGAGACCAAGGTGATTAGAAAGGAAAACTTCTTAGATGTAGATGTCCCTTCAGGACGCAGCTCAGCACGGAGCCTGAAGGGCGCACCTTTCCACTTAGACCAGAAGCTTTGCTAACAATTTTTACATCACATTTTAACAGGAAAAGGAGTAATGACTCCACTTCTATAATACAAATCAAACATTGTTAAGTAGCTTTCTTAAGAGCAGAAACCCTTTAGTAAGGAATCATTTGCAACCAAGTTCCTTTTAACAAAGTCAGTTTGGGTAAGCTAGGCAGAAAGGAATCTTTCTCCTTCCTGGGCAAAGCACGCCATCCATACACACAGGTACATGTACCTATAGGTACATATAGGTACAAAGTTCCTATTAAAAGTTTATGGTTGATTTAAAAAAAGAACGCTCGCAGTGGCCCTATGGCTTCCAGGTGTGGTAACCTGGACAAAGCTGGTGGGCAGCCTTCAAGGCAGCGGAGAAGCAGCTTTCCCTGTAAGGAGAGGTTCTACTACCACTGCAGATGCCCCTGAGCAGTGAGGGAACCCTTTCATATAGCTTCCAGGTTGCTGCAGATCAGAAGCATGTCTGAAAATAAAGCAAGCCAGTGAAATTCATCTTAGTGATCAAACAGTCTGAATCAATTACTTGCCATATAAGCTTGTGTTGTTACAGTTAAAACAACAAGTTCGAGCATGTTTGAAAATCAAACTCAAATGTGTTGTACCATCATTGTCACAAGTAAACAAATTAGCAACGTTCCCCCAACAGCGGTAATACCTAGTTCCCACTGTCCTACTACAGGACACATCACACTTGATCTGTATCTACATATCAGATAAAGACAATAACAGAAAGTTATTGCCTAAGGAAAATACACAAGACCAACTATTAAATGTTTACATAAAAACTTAATACATGTCTACATATTTGTTTTTTTCAAATTTCTTTTAAGTTATAGTCAAGCAAACGTAGTCTGCCTCACTTTGCATTTGTTAGAACCTAACAAGGGGGACACGGTAAAGAAGCCAGGCCACTGGCCGTACATAATGTGGCAGGCTAGCAACGAGGCCAACCTAGGTCTCTGGGGCTCTGGGAACTTGAAAAAGATTGTTGTTGGGTAAGTTACTCTCTCAAAATGAAATTGTAAAGAGCTCCCATGAAGAACAGTGTATCTTAAAACTACAAGAAAGAGGTCATCTGGAGCACTCTAGTTCATGTTGTACTAAAAAATTTTAGTTGAACTTGATTTACATACCGAGTATATCTACATTATGCAATATATTGTAGATCTAAAAGAAAAATGTTAATGACAGGTCTACAAAAGCAACAACAGCATAATAACATAAAGTAAATGGTTTGAAATTTTAAGATTTAACTAGCAAAAATAATGTAAAAGCTTTACTGAGGTTATACTACTACAGTAATTTACATTTGTACTAAGAATTTAAATGAGTTAGTAAAAGGCAATTAGATTTTCACAGAAAATGTTTTGTTTAATTACAAATCAATTTCTTTATAGACAGAGAGATAGGGTGTGTGTGGGTGTGTGTGTGTGTGTGTTAGAGAGAGAGAGAGAGAGAGAGAGAGAATCAAATGGACAAAATATATAAACAATTGGTAAATCTGGGTAAAAGTTATATGAGGAATAATTTTGGGTACTATTGTTACAACTTGTTGTAAGTTTGAAAAATAACAAAACAAGAAAACAAAATAACGTAAACCATCTCCTAATAAGAACTTAAAGTAATATAACTGACTATACTCTATAAGAAATGCTATATTAAATTCACATTTAAATTCCCCATAGTATCAAACTAAGAACTACTCACTTTTCTGCAGCAAGTGGTCAAAAAGATAAATTCACTAAAAGCAAAGTATATTGCAATTTAAATGGTCAGTATTAACACAATGAAGTGCTTTAAACTAAGAAATTGCTCTCCTAAATTTTCTGAGAAGCACTTTTTGCTGACATTCTTTATCATCTTACCTATGCTTTATTGCTGCCACAGTTCTGAGAGGTTACACTGCGTTTTTCAACAGGGATGCTACCCTCTGCTTTGTCCTGCTCACTAAATGGCAGTAGGTTCCCCATTAACTGTGACAACCAAAAAGTCTCCATACATTTCCAAATTCACACCTCCCCCACCCCGACATCAAGAATCACTGATTATTCATTTGAAGGATAGTTGACATTTAAAACTTTATATTCCAAAATCTAAATCTATCCAACATAAATGAGTCTTAATATATCACATGGATACTTGTTATACTTTACAAGGGGATTTCTTTCAAGATTCCATTAAATGTAGACATGCCAATATTTAAAATACAATTCAACTTATAAATTTTCTTTAACTTCTGCCCAACTTCTCAGGCACAAAACTATTCAATAAAACAGGATATACACCTAGATAGGCTATTGTCTTAGAGAGAAGTTTTAACCAATACTTAGGGAAAGTCTTATATTACTTGTGGGGAGGTTTTTCTATTTAGTAAGACTCACAAGAATCCTTCTGCTACCACTAAGGGATTTAGCAATCTACTCAATTATATATAACAGTGCCTGCTCTAACAAATGTTAAGACAAATTGTTCTTCACTTCAGCATGAACTTTTAGTCCACTGCTCCAGTGAATAAAGATATTTACTCCTCCTCTATTGGAAAACCACAAATACACTATATCCCAAATTATCCACTGCCATTATTTTTTCCTCAGATAAATGAGAAACGTTTCATATCTAGAAGTGACCTCAAAAAATTCACTTCGTTATTTAGGCCAAAGGGCAGTATCAAACACTCCAAAACAATAGATTCACCCTGGCCTGTCCAGTCAAAAGAGAATCAACATCCAGAAAGACTCTCTTAGGAAACATGACATATAATGAATGAGTACAGAGAAAAACTTTCCTGAAGAAAGTGAAATAAAATCCAGAAGATTAAAATTTTTAAATAGAGCAGATAGGCTTTACATTTTTTAACTTAAAACTTGGGAAAAGAAAATTAAGTAGTACCCTAAATAATCACTTTTCTTTGTTTGTTGGTACCTTTTTGGTTTTTTGGTTTTTTTTAACATATGCCACCAAAATAATCACCTAGAAGTTATATGGCACAACACAAACTACACTTGAACAAAGATCCATTTCAAATTACAGCCACAGTTTAAATTAACACCTTTATTCATCTTTGGCACCATCTGATAAAATTTTGAACAAATCTGATAAATGTTAAGCATTGCCAAATATGCGAATGCAAGAAAACAAGAACAATTTAAGTAAGGAAAATCAAAAGGCTTTTTGTGGATTGTAATAATGTTAACAACCCACAAGGAAATGCACAGCATCATGGCGGCATCATATAATCCGTTTTCCACAAGATACATATTCAGCTTCAGAACTTATAAAGGTCTAGGCTAGGAGCTACAAAACACCTAAAGCATTTAACAAATTCCGCAGGCCTTATAGTTGGGGCATCACAACTAGTGCATCAGGCAGGGTGTGGAGAGACTGGATCCCCTCAGCTTCAGGGCACTTGGGCACAGGTGGAACCTGGCCTGATATGTCAGAGGCAGTCGCCTCCAACCCCAAGCATCTCCATCCCACGTTTATCCCACGTGCTGTACACCTACAACCACATGTCCTGTGCCGCTCACGACATGGCAAGGGCTGGGAAATTCTGCCGAGATACACCCACCAACACACAGTATCCAACCTTTCCTCCAATCTCGAGAGAAATATTAAAAAGCTTTTAGTTACCCATCCTTATCACCCATATCTAGGTTTGGAAATTCAATCCAGACTTTCATGACATACACATATCTTCCTATTTTTTAAGCTGTACCATGCTGCTCCCATTTTTTCAGAAACAGGAACTCTGGTACACGCGGTTCCCGTGCCCTAGAAACTGCAGCATAATGTAACCACAACACTCCCTGGCCTATGGCTACATGGTCTACTCGACAGTGATTTCTATCACTGGACAAAAACCATCAAACTGGCAAAAAACGAGACGGAACTCAAAGTCTATTTCAAAGGGGGCATGAAAAGAGCTGAAAACTAAGAACAAAGCTAGACAAGGGAAATCCTGCCTTTTTACGAAATTTTTAATTTACATCTAACAAAAATGTCTGCTTATCAGAATAATTTTTCCAGAATGAAATCTTAAGTTGCTTCCCTAATAGAAGCCCTACAGGACAAAGTCCAAACTTCCTGCAATATATATGACCCTGGACCCTGATTCCACCTTCTCCAGCTGTTTCTTTCACAATCTCCCTTCCCCATCTTTATATACTCCAGAATGTTCCACGACCTGGTGACACCTGCATGGAGTCAAACCTTCCTGCCTCTCACACCGCCCTGCCTACTTGGATTTATTCCTCCTATGCCATACTTCTCTCGCTCTCTCGCTCTCTCTCTCCCCTCTCCCCCCACTACACACACACACACAGAAGATTAGCTCAAATTTCACCTAGAAATCATCATACATGGAACCACACACTAAGGACATTACATAGGAACACCCGAATCTATGCACTATTTACCCGAGCAGCAGTAAGTGCCAGGAACAGTGTTTAGCACTACGAATAAAAGCCTTTGCCCTCCAGGAACGTACAGATTAGATAAGAACAAATAGGCAGGTGACTTTGGTACAGTGCGCCAGGTACCAGAACAAGGCAAGCGGAGCGCCATGGAGAGGAAACAGAAAGGGCTCACCTAGTGAGGGAAGTGGAGCGAGGATGCCAGACAGGGATGCTGGGAGCCAGGGAACTAAGCACAAACTGATTTTTTTTTTTAATGTGAAGGACTTTGGTCTTCATTGTAACACCAGTGGTTAAACCCCCAATGGCATTGCTCATTCTTTGTGGTTCCCCTGTTTTTACAACAAACACAGAGAAATTCCAGATAAAATATAAAAACAAATCACCAAAATGGCATACCTAGCCCCAAAACATGTTTAACATTTCTATGGATTGGAAATCTAACAGGAACATAAAGTGTGAGGCAAGCTGAAGCCAGGACATCGGCTGGGCTCTGAGGCCCGAAGCAGAAAAAGGCAGCAGGAGGTTGCTCCTATGGGGTAACTGCAAATACAAGGGATCCACGTGAAGGGGGTAAGCTGTCAGGCTTTTCAGTTAAAACCAGGGACAGGCGTGACACTCCTTCGTTATGAAACTAGACTGAAAAAGACTTTTGCTAACTGCACTCAGGCTACAGCTTAGAAAGCTACTGACCTAATGTCAGCTGACTCAGTTACCAAATCTGTGATATCCCCAACGTCACCATGGGGCCCGGGCTCTAGCCCACTAACACAAGACCTGATTCTGATCTGGGAACTCCAAAGCCAGACAAGAACTACTGCAAATCATCTAGACCAGCAAGGAAAATCACAATAAGAGAGAGAGATATGGAGAGAGGAAGAGAACAGGGGGTTAGAGAGATAAAAGAAAAAATTCCCATCAGAAGGTGCTTGTGAAAGTACAGAACACGATAAAAACAACAAGATCAACAACCACAACATAAATTCACTGAAGACAAAATAAAAAATAATCAAGTGATCTGAAAAATAACTTTAAACATGTAAAAGATCCACAAGATAAAGAAATAATAGAACAGGAAATTTTTTAAATAAAAACAAACAGAAATTAGAAAATAACTAGTGGATATAAAAAAGAACCTGTTAAAAATGTTGCAAATGAAATAGAGCCAATGTAATTTACAAACAAAAGTTGTAATGGTTCAGATACTTTTTAGTAGTTGCCTAACAAGTCCCTACAGGGCACCGAGTTCTTAAGGGCAGCTGTGCACATGCCACTGCTAGAGGTTCAAAAAGCAAAGATACATGGGACCTGTCCTCAAAGGACTCGTCTTCTGGAACAGGGATGCTAACAGAACACCAAGATTACAAAGTAGAACAAAATTTTATTCAATTTCAAAACTGTAAACATTTTTAAGTTAAAAGACTTGACATTTATCTCTCTTCGTTTTCATGATCTCCTATTACCACCTTTACTAGAGGTGGTGCTTTGCATTAAACAGTCTCACAAAACTGCATATGAATGGAGCTGAAATAACAAAAGCTGCTTCTTTCTTAATCTATATTTGAATTCATCTAGCAGCTATCCTTGTTTATTCAAAGTACACCACTTAAAAGTCTAGAAAATCAAAGACCACTTCTTGCAAATCTTGGAAAGTACTCAATGATTTCACAATAATAGCAGCTTCATTTTCATTTATCAAATGCCTAATTATTTAAATTGTTTATAATAAAAGCTATTCTGTTCATATTAACCCTCCATCGGGCACAACTTATCTCACAGATTCACTGCATACAAAGATGGTGCTATGAACTACATCTTTAATGTACTAAGTCACAAACACAACTGGCAATAGGTTACGGTAGACGGGAAAGATACGAAAGCAATGAGTCACGATAGTTAACTGCTAGATATTTGAAAATTTGTGTGCAATGAATCTGTGAGATCAGTTGTGTACGATGGAGGGGTAAGGTAAATATAATCAATATGAATAATATGTGACAAGTTTTAAACTCGCTGATGTTATATTCCAATAAGGAAACGCTCACTCCATCCCAAAGTTTTCATAATAAAAAAAACTGTACTTAAAAAGTACATCAAGGGCTGGCCGAGTGGCTCAGTTGGTTAAAAGCTCACTCAAGAGTTTCAGCTCTGAGCAACAGCAGTTCGAGTCCAGCCCGAGCTGAGCAGCCACTGAGCTGCCAATAGGTAGCAGGATGGCTCAGCTAAAAAAAAAAAAAAAAAAAAGTACATCAAAGCAGTCATAGGATTATGATCAAGTAAAATCTTAATTCTTCCTTCACTCTCTGAAAGTAAACAGTTAACAAAACTCCAATTCTCCTGTTCGCAAGCAGGAGTGGATAGAAATGACAGAAAAGATTACATATACAACTGAGAAGATGAAACCTATTGGGTTGTCGGAAAAATCATGACACATGTTTGCAACAGATGGCACTAGTTCATTTTTGGAAGTACTAGAGTCATTCACATCTATGTTATTCTGTGTCATTTGACAACTGACAGTTCAGCTTCATTCTAAAAAAAAAAAATTGAGCGACTTGGTTGAGTTTTGGAGATTTTACAACAAGTTGAAGATGGAAGACCAAACTGTATTTTTGCCATATTTTACTGTTTTACTTCCAGAAAGGGAAGAACGCACGTCAAGCTTCTGAAAAGTTGCATACAGTTTACGGTGACTGCTCTACAAGAACATCAGTGCAAACGATGGTTCATGAAATTCTTTGCTGGTGATTTTGATCTTAACCACGCTCCTCAGTCAGGGAGGCCCACCAAGGTTGATGACGACAAAATAAAGGCATTGATCGAGTCAAACCCACGTTACATGCCACGAGAGATTGCAGGAATATTGAACATCCATCATTCAAGCATTCACGACCAACTGAAGAAGCTGGGATATGTAAGTAAGCTCGATATTTGGGTTCCGCATGAACTCAAAAAAGTTCATTTGATGGCACATATAAACATCTGTAATATGCTCATTATACGTGAGGAAAACGATCCTTTTTTGAAGCGACTAATAACTGGTGATGAGAAGTGGATTGTTGACAATAATATGATGCACAAACAGTCTTGGTTCCAACTTTTGAGGTGATGATTCGCCTCAAATGACATCGAAAGAAGACATTCATCAGAGGAAGATTATGCTCTCAGTGTGGTGGGATTTTAAAGGTGTCGTGTTTTTCATGCTCCTACCAAGGAACCAAACAATCAATGTGAATGTGTACTGTCAGCAACTGGACAGTTTAAATGAATCCATCATCCAGAAACGTCCAGAGCTTGTTAATTGTAAAGGAGTTGTGTTCCATCGTGACAATGCAAGACCACACACTAGTTTATCACCCATCAAAAACTACTGGAGCTTTTTAAGAGCTCACTCAAGAGTGCAAGCTGTGAGCAACAGGGTCGCCGGTTTGATTCCCAGCCCGAGCTGAGAGCAGCAGCTCAGCTGCCAGCAGGTGGCAGGATGGCTCAGCTTAAAAAAAAAAAAAAAAAAAAAAAAAACTACTGGAGCTTGGATGGGATGTGTTGCCACACCCACCATACTCTCCTGACCTTGCGCCGTCAGACTTCCACTTGTTTCACTCTCTTCAAAACTCCTTGCGTGATAGAACATTCAATTCAGATGAGGCTGTAAATCAGCACCTTGTTCAGTTTTTTGCAAATAAAGACAGGTCCTTCTATGAACGAGGAATTATGAAGATCACTGGAAGATGGCAAAAGGTTTTCGAACAAAACAGGCAATATATCATTGATCTTTGTTCTTTATATAAATAAATGACCTTTGAAAAACACAGACAAAATACATCATGACTTTTCAGACAACCCAATATATCAAATTTGGTAAGTCTATAGGATAGATTTGGTTCTTTGTCCTATCACGTGCATTGATAAAGAGAATTTTCTGTTTTCTGTTTTTGCTTAAACATATGTTATACAATGATCAAATATCACATAATAAAACCTCTGCTAATTATGGTCAACTGCAATTTTCCCCCTTCATACTTCTAATGAGTCATGTTCCAATGGCTACTCAATAGAAAATTTTAGATAACAGAACTATAAATCAGCCAAGAAACTAATGACACAGATACATACACACATACAGACACAGGCGCGCACACACCTAACTTCTTAGAATAAACCAAACACCAAAAAGTATCCCCTTGGGGCCAGCTGAGTGGCTCAGTTGGTTAAGAGCGCGAGCTCTGAACAACAAGGTCGCCGGTTTGATTCCCCATGGGCCAGTGAGCTGCGCCTGAGCTGAGCTGCCGCTGAGCTGCCAACAGGTGGCACGATGGCTCAGCTGGTGAGAGCACATGATCCTAACCAACAGGTTGCCGGTTTAACTCCCGCATGGGATGGTGGGCTACACCCATCCGCAACTAAGATTGAACTTGACACCTTCAGCTGAGTGGCCAGGAGCTGCTGACGGGCGGCCGGATGGCGACTGGACTTGGAGCTGAGCTAGCTGCGCCCTCCATAACTAAGACTGAAGGACAACAACTTGGCTGTTGCCCTTCCCCAAATCCCCAACACTGTTCCCCTTCCACAATTCCCCAATAAAAATTTGAAAAAGAAAAAAAAAGTATCCCCTTGTTTAAAGCGATATGTACACAGTACTGGGCTGAACCAACCAGATTATCCAATCTCTGATGAAGTGACATAATTCCAACTTGTCCAGTAACAATTTTTTTTCTTTTTTTAAGTACAACACTGCAAATGCTCCCAAGATCACTGAAATGACACAAAGGACACTTACTCATGACTGGAAATGTCTCTGTATGTTGTCCCAATCGGATATTAAACCAAAATCTGCTGTCCAAGGATTCTCAGAGGAATACATGTCCTAGTCAGAAAACAAAGAAAAAGAAATCATATTTTCTAAAGACATTTAAAATTAAGTTTTCTAAGAGGAAATGAAAATAATTCAGTTTAAAATTTTTCTATTTCCAAAAGAATGCTTGGCGTCATCTAAGTATAAAAAAATTACCAATCTTTAGAACATCACGATTCCATTCATATTTTCCTTTTTCTGTAAGAAGTTACCTCAAAAGTAAATAAGATGTACAAAGCAACAGAAACTTATTAAGGTGCCCTTTGTCTTCAGTTACTAAAAATTTATTCTAGCCCTCATTCCCAAATAAAGAAATCACAGAAAGAAGGCACACCACCCAGGGAAAATATAGCACATCACACCTGCTAAGTTTATTTTGATTGCAGATAAATTATTTATATAAGTCATCAAATAAAGATCACCAAAGTTATTGCTATAGACTTTCTCTGATGGGCATTTTCCTCACAATAAAAGTAATGTAGTTTCCTTTTTTAAAAAAATTGAAAACAGCAGCAAATAGAAGAAAAATTCTCTCACAACACCATGCCACCACGTTTCCTTTCAAGGAATTTTTTGTAAGTATTTTACAGACATACTTTATAAATACTACATACAAAATTTTGCATTTGGTTCTTTTCACTTAAGTATAACAAAGTATTACCTTGTATAAGTATAAATACAAACCTAACCCTTTGCTAAGATTTACATTATAAATCTTCTCTTCATTAATACATTTTTTAAATGAGGCATAAATACTAATGCTGCACTTAAATATAACCATGGATGCATAAATACATCCCCAAATCTAATATATGAAATCCCACAGTTAAGATCAGATTCGCCACAAAATTTACACTTGTGCTACCTCATGTGTATCTTCCTTCACAAACTGATAAGCTACTTCTTGCAATCACAAGAAATGCTGGTTACTTTATTTTTTAAATCAATTAAGAAAACAGCATAATACCAAGGACCTCTGCTTCGAAAACAGATTAAAGTTACAGTATCATTTTTTAAAGAAACAATGCTTGCCACATCTATATACTTTACTCATATCATGTAATAGACGTGAGAAGTATAAATCTACAAGGTGAAATTTCTGGGCCGGCTGAGTGGCGCATTGGTTAGGAGTTGACTTGGGACTCCAGCTCTGAGCAGCAGGGCCCCGGTTCGGATCCCACATGAGGGCCAGTGATGCTGCGCCCTCTACAGCTAAGATGGTGAACAGCTCGACCTGGATCTGGGATGCCATCAGTCACCGGCGACGACGTAGGCTGCAGTGGGGCTGGCCGGCAGCTGGTGTGAGTTGGTGTGAGCTGCCGTGAGCAGCCGTCCAGTGGCCAGCGACTGATCTGCCTCAGCCAGGAAGAGCGCAATGATAATACCAGCATGGGCCAGTGAAGCAACGTCCTCCACAACTAGACTGAAGAATAAAAGGACAGGACCTTGTCTGTTTCCCTTCCCCGATTCCCCAATGCTGTTCCTCTCCCCCAGTTCCCCCAATAAAATCTGTAAAAAAAAAAAATTCTGTATGCATAGCACGGCCCAGACGCTGTAATTAGCAGTGGCATATGATCACAGTGCTGCCATGAAATCACCTGACCCCCATCCCACATACTCTCTTCTTTATCTATGCAGTAGATGCTATTAACTGATTTTCATCTCCATATAAGCTAATTATCCCAAAGGAAGTAAGAAGTTAAATGGAAAAATCAAAAACGTGTTATCTACATGTTAGTTTTAAAATACATGATCAAAGTTCCCACTACAAATATACTTTCTGGATGGTGAGTCTATTAGGTTTGTTCGCCCGCCCTGGGAACTCCAAGGTTGAACGTGCTGGCTTCCGAGCTTGCTAAGGATACATGGGAAGGCAATCCTGTTACAAAGACACAAAGTAGATTAAATGTTCACAGACAGCCCAGGAGTTCGTTCACTTACACTTGTACAGTCTAGTCTCTTTGCCCACGGACTTTTCTCACAAACACTGGATTTATAACCTCACCATCTGAGGTGATAAATGTATTTTACAAATATGCAACCATGCACAAGTTGGTATTAATGTAAAATGTCATGGAGTGATTCTTAGAAACGTATTTTAAAATTTCTTATAACTGAAGTCCCTTGTTCAGGAATCTTCATGATAATCACAGCTTTAAAGTGTAGAGCCTTCCATCTATTGTCACAGGTAGTCAACCAGTTCTTCTAAGCAACTAGGCAGCTCAGTGGTGCGTAAGACAAAATTTTCACACTCCCTTTCTCCACTCCTATCCCTTCCCACTGGACAAACAAGGAAGAAGAAAGATCTGACTTTCTGTTTTTCAAACACCATCTAAGAGGGAAAAAGGACGTTGTCTTAAATCCACAATTTCACATAAAAGGCATACTGGGGTATTTCTGCAAAATCTGGCCTTTCAACTCATTTTCCAGGAACTCGAGCCACTGCTGTTTACTCTCATTCTTATATTTTTATTCTTTTATAAACTCTAATATGGGTTCTTTCAAGTGACTCCTCCAAGTTCTGTGGCCAAACTTGATATGCCGGAATGGTAAGGCTGCAGCAAGCCTAAGGATAACCCAAACTGACAGGGAACTCGGGGGTTTAGTTAAAAGGAAAACGAGCTCTACCATATCCTTTTCTTTACTGCAGCCACTAAACATGGCCTAAAAATAACTCCTGCCACTTTTAGATACTTAAAACCTATGAAAACATCTAAAAGAATTTCTGGTTTTTATAACACCAAATAATTTATGCTAGAACTAATTCAGCACACCCAGTTTCAATTATTTTAAAATTTAAATTTAACAGCATTATAAACCACAACGTATAGTATCAACACATATCCATGAATGCATAAACTCTATGGTTTCTAATAATATTCTTCCCGGAGACCAAATTAACGTTAACTTATTTCATTGTACAATAACTTCTCCTATGGAAAAAAATACACAAAGAACCCCAATCTCCACTAACAACCGATATGATCTCTATTTTTTCTACTCTTATCACAAATTATACTTTTAAAAAATCAAATGTAATCTTGATGACACAATGCTAAGTGAAATGAGCCAGTCATAATAGGACAAATGCTCTCTGATTCCACTTACATGCAGTACCTGGAGAAAAATCATAAGGGCAGACAGTAGAAGGGGGGAGGGGAGGGGGTGACAGGGTACGGGAAGGGGGAAGGGGAAGCTCATGGTTAATGGGTGCAGAGTTTCAGTCTGGGAAGATGAAAAAAGTTTTGGAGATGGATGCTGGTGGATATACATCAGTGTGAATGTACTTAATGCCACTGAGCTGTACACTTAAAAATGGTTAAGAGAGTAAATCTTAGGTATATTTTACCACAATTAAAAAAAAAAATTTTATAAACAGAATCAAATTTACCTCTGGTTCCAAAAGAGTAAGTGAATCCTAAAGTGACAGAAATGTATTACAAAGAATCAAGACATTTTTATTAGTATTTTAATCTTTTAGCATCCTTAAATTCTTTGTAGAATTAGAAGGAAAACAAAGTAATTATTTAATTGTTTCTCCTCATCTTTAACTTCTTGGTCAATTTCTACGTGAAGACCTTCTAGCACTCCGCTGTGAACTTTCCAATTTTTATCATTCACGATAACTACTTCTCCAACTAAAACTAAAGCTGTCAGGGATTTTTGTTTCTGAGGATCAAAAGGTTTGTGAACCATCTTGCTACATGACACCTAAAAATGCTTGATAAAATACAAGAATTATCCTTTTAAATGCACAGCAAAGCTCACAGGAAACTGAGTGAAATCAATCCTCAGAGATGAAAACCAGGAGCAGGAGCAGAGAGAAGGGTAAGGAGGCATGGATGCCAGCAATTGCCCAGAGACATCTGACAATCTCCCATAACCAAATTACCAAGTCAAATACTGTAGCCATTAGCCACATGGAGCTATTTAAATTTAAATTAATTAAAATGATGAAAATTTAAAATTAAGTTCCTCTTTCGCATTAGCCACGTTTCAAATGTGGCTACTGGTTGTTGGATTAGCACAGATAAATAATATTTCCATCATTACAGAAAATGCTATTAGAGAATGCGGAAGAGCTTTCAATATTAACAGTCATGCACGGGGCAAAGCCAAAGCTTCATGCTATTATATAATATGGGAAGTCAGGCACACAGATAAGCACAGAAAGCCTGGCACCTGAAGGACTAGATCCTCAATAAAAAGAATAAACTGAAAAAGAATACCCCAAAGGGAGACTAAGGAAAATTCTCCCGAGTCTAGGTTTGAGTTTTGGCAAGGGAAAGTTGTGTTCCCTGGAAATCTGTAACCAAACCAACCTTCACGCCAGCTTCAAGCTCAAATCCAAACTACTTGTATGTTGTGAAAATTTTCAAACCTACCAATTAAGTGGCCCTGGGTTAACAATCTTTTTTTTTTTTTTTTTAAAGATTTTTATTGGGGAATTGGGGGATGGGAACAGCGCTGAGGAATTGGGGGAAGGGGAACAGACAAGTTGCTGTCCTTTTTGTTCTTCAGTCTAGTTGTGGAGGACGTTGCCCCACTGGCCCAAGTTGGCACCATCATTGCGCTCTTCCCAGGCGAGGCAGATCAGCTGCTGGCCTCTGGACCGGTCGCTCACTGCGGCTACTGGCCGCTCACACTGGCTGCTGGCTACACATGGTAGCCCATGGCAACCCACTGCAGCAGGGACTGCAGCCTATGCCGTCACTGGCAACTCACGGCAACCCAGCTCCAGGTTGAGCTGTTGTTCAGCAACTCAGCTGTAGAGGGCAGTGTCACTGGCCCTCATATGTGGGATCCGAACCGGGGCCCTCTGGCGTCCCAAGCCAGCTCTTAACCAACGTGCCACTCGGCCGGCCCTGGGTTAACAATCTTGAACTCTAAATCCCATCTGGGAGAAAGCAGTCTTAACTCAGGTCTCATAAGAATTTCCAGATTAAGTTACAATAAAAATGAGCTCAAAATTTAAAACTATGCATAAGTAAGATCCAACGGAAATCAGTAGTTTTTAAAAATCACAATTTTTTTTAAAAGGGAAAGACAGTATAATGTTTCAAAATACAATATAAAATGGCAAATATGGACAAGAGAAGGCAACAGATTTGAAAAAGAATCAAGTGAAAAATAGGGTCACAAATTAAACTCCAATGGACAATTTCAGCAAACTAGATAATGCTAGAGAGAGAATTAAAGAACCAGAAGATATCCCTGAAATTATCCAGAAAGCAACAAAGGAAGACAGATAAAAATATTGGGTCATAGGTAAAGTCATGACGTATTTTTCTATGTTTTTCAATGCAAAAATGCGTCATGACTTTCCCGACAACCCAATATAAAGATTAAAAGTAAATTAAAACAGATAAAAATATAAGATTAAGAGACATTAAAAGTAGATTAAAACATCTAATATGTATATCTAATTAGAGTTTATAACAAGAACATAAAGAATGCAGGAGAGACAATATGCAAAAAAGAATAGCTGTGAATTTTCCTGAATTGATGGAAGGTACGAATGTACAGATTCAAGTTCAGCAAATTCCAAGAAGTATAAACAAAAAGAAATTCACACCTAGAGACATCATAGTGAAACTGGGAAGCGATGAAGAGTTCTTAAAAGCAACAGAAACAAAAGGCAGAAGTTCACAAAGGAACAATTAGACAACAGCTGATTTGGCAACTGCAACAAAAGAAGCCAGAAGACACTAGAATAGTATTCTCAAAGTTCTAAATTAACCATTATGATATAATTAAGTACTGAACTAAACTATTTTTTCTAGAAAAAGGGCAAAATAAAAAAAATTTCAGACACAAACTGAGGGAATGAATATACTGTAAACAGATTTTCACTAAGGATGCTTCTAAAACCATAGTTCACAAAGATAAAAAGCGATGCCAAAAAAGATGGCCTGAAATACAAAAAAGAATGGTGAGAAAAGAAAACTGCAAATATAAGTAAACTCAAACAAATATTAGAAGTATAATTTCTAAATCAAGAGTTAACCAAAAATACTAAAATACTGAACAAAACCAGCATGCAATCTAGAGGGAAGTAATAGGAACGAAAATGTTCCAAGTTTCTAATGCTGTTTTTCAGGAGAAAGGGGGAAACACTGTCTTTTGTTCATGTGTCTTCCTTCACTCACTGCCCTTGATGCTTCCCTGGGGGAGGACTACACGCCCCACCTCATGGATTGAGGTCCAGACCACATGACGTGTTGGATGGAATGTGGGCAAAGTGACATTCTAAGTCCTAACTGGAGGCTTCCATTAAGAGCCCTGCGTCTGTGTGCTGTCTTGTGCTCCTGCACTGCACCCCAGGTAGCTGCTGGTCCTGGCACATAACTGAACCCAACCCACAGCTTAGGGCCAAACCCGGCCAAACCCAGCCAACCCCAGCCAAACCCAGCAGAGATTGCCAAGCTTGTGAGCTAGAATTAAATGTCCGTCGTGGTACACCACTGAAGTTTAGCCATGGCTTGTTACACAGCATTACCACAGCAAAATATCTCTAAAGCAGAGGGTAAAATATTAACTTTAAATGCAAATTAAATTCGTGAGCTTTAATATTACTCACTAAATTTGTACACATACACACATACACATAATGATACCATTTATATAAAGTTCCAAAATATGTCAAATTAACAATGTTGTTTATGGACATATACATATGTAATGTAGCTATAAAGAAAAGCAAGAGAATACTAGACCCCCGAGTTGAGGCTGATGGCTTCCTCGGGACAGTCGTGAGATGGAGGAGCAGTAGGAGGGAGATGTGATCCAGGAGGTACTGGTAATGTTCTATCACTTAAACTAATGGAGGGGATAGGACAAGCTTCTTACAATCGACCCTATGTGACACACAGTACAGAGTTTTTTGTATAAATGTAACATTTTATATTTTAATATGAAAAAGCTAAATTTTCCAACAAAATTCAGAAATGAAATGATTATAAATAAAAGTAACATATGTAACCACATGTATAAAGGAGTGAAATGCATTTTTAATCTTTACACCATAATTAAGAGGAAGAAATAGTTGTAGTGATTCATTTATTCTTTAAAAGTAAAAGACAAATACCAGTGATAGCCAATTCCACTACAAATTGCAAGAGAGCTTTCCTGTGAAAAGACCGATGATTACACATTATCCACGTGTAGAAGCAGCTGGCCTACCCAAAGAGTCGCACCATTTGTGCTGTCTGATCACTGAAGCTTCTGATCTCACCTTGACAGCTGTGTAATCCAAGTTCATTTTCTAGTAGAAATTCCTAGATCCTGTTTTGCTAAATTGCTATTTGTTGAACTGCCATCCTAAGTAAAAGCTTAAGAAAAATTCCTTCATTGAAGCATTATTTGTAATAGTAAAAATGTTATAAACAACTTAAATGTCCAATAATGAGGGACTGACTGGATGAATTGTTAATTTGTATGTAACAGACTATCATGCATCATCTTAAAATGTCTCAAAGAAATTTAACAAGGAATGAATACTCTGCAATATGCTTTATGTAATCAGAAATGATGCGTCAACCAATTTGAATGTATTTCCCAAAAGGCTTATAAACCAATACTTAAATGATTAGTGTTCAATTTTTAAACTTAAAAGATAATATAGGGTCGGCCGAGTGGCGCGGTAAGTTGGCTTGGGATGCCAGCTCTGAGTAGCAGGGCCCCAGTTCGGAACCCACATGCGGGCTAGTGATGCTGTGTCCTCTACAACTAAGATGGTGAACAACAGCTGGAGCTGGGCTACTGTGAGTCGCCAGCTACGGACAGTGTAGGCGGCAGTGGGGCTGGCCGGCAGCTGGCATGAGCTCTCATGAGCTGCTGTGAGCCACCATAAACAGCTGTCCAATGGCCGGCGAGCAACTGCCTCACCCGGGAAGAGGGCAATGATAATACCAACATGGGCCAGTAAAGCGACATCCTCCACAACTAGATTGAAGAAAAGGACAGCAATTTGTCTGTTCCCCTTCCCTGGTTCCCCAAAGCTGTTCCTCTCCCCCAATTCCCCAATAAAATCTTTAAAAATAATAATAATAATAATATAAAATGTATTATTCATTCAATAAATATTTATTGAGCAGCTGCTACGAACCAGGCAGTGTTCTAGGGTCTGCAGACACAGCCATGAACAAAACAAAGACTCTACCCCCATGGAATTTAAATCACAGTAACACTGGTACCTTCCTTTCTTAATTCAGATTCATAGTTCATTAGTTCAAATACATACATAAGGGCAGATTCCCAGGTAATGTAGTCTCATTCCAGATAGAAAAGAAATAAATAACTTTAGTTAATATTAAAGTCATTATTCATTGCCATGGAAGGAGTCACCACTGTACTTTCTCAATTCTTGGGCTTTCTATAAAAAATTCTGTCTGCAATTTATACCTCCTGAAACACAATGCTAAATTCCCAACTTTAAGTATTTTCCAGGCTCAAGAGAAGTGAAGCAAAGCTATCATTGCTGGAGTGAAAGGAGGTTTGTTTATCCTAGTCACTAAATCAACAAAGTACTTCCTGCTAATAAGATCAGATAGCGAAATGGGCAAAACAAGAAATCTTTTGGTTTCCTGGGTTTGCTTACACATGTATGTTAATGAAGCATCAGATAAGAATGAGGTCAAATTTCCCCTTCTACAGGTAGAATGTAAGTTAGGTTTTCAGAAGGACTTAGCAAATTCTAGTAGCTTTACACTGGTTAACATGTAAACTTCTAGGTATTTAGGAAAACTGATGTCCTTTCCAAGGCTTCCTTATCCATCTCAGTGAGAGAGGCAGGGCCCTTCAAAAGTGGCTTCTGATTGGTTTACGTGCTATATTTGCCTAATGCACTTGATACATCCTATCAGAACCAAATGAACATAATGCCTGAGCTCTACAAATAAAAGCTAAAATGAAGGATGCACTATCTCTGACTTGCAGGAGCCTGGCATCATTTAGAAAGGCAGTTAAGAATTCCAGGCTGCCAGCTATAATACCAAGCACTAGTGCAGACACCATGAGGAATATAAAGGAAAGTAGGCCTCATTCCAGGCCCTCTCTTCAAGGAATTTATATCTAATTCTAAACACAAGAGTGTATCCATCCACCCACTCAATAAATACTAATTCAGTCATACAATAATGCAAAAATTTCTCAAGGGGCTTGAGATACCTGGCCCCAGTCATCCTGCACTAACAGAAATATTCAGGACAAAAATACTAAAAGAGCCGGAGTGAGATGGGAGTCAAGAGCCTCAGCTCATGCAAAAGCCCTATACTGAATGAAAATGAGGAAATTTATGGGCAAAAAATATACATATTATAGTCCAAGAAAGGAAAACTCATATAGGATGTCAATAAAATTGGAATTCAGCAAGTTAATGGCAGACTATGAGCCTTGCAAGAAAACCACTCAACATGTAGAAGTCCTAGATACAAATGATACAGCGCTGTCATTAACCCGCTCTAGGAATTCAGACCAAGTTCCTTTACTTCTCTGAGCCTCAGTTTCTTTATCTGTAAAACAAGAGTTAAAATTTCTAACCTGTTTACTCCTCAAGATTATCATGGGAAAAAAATGCTTTGGTATGCTAAATATCTTATATATTTGATACATGTATTAGTACTGATCCATTTTTGCTCTTATTATATAAAAGAGTTGAAACATAATTTTTAAGTTCTCTTTCTAGCATTGTTAAGATTTATAACCTAAAAACTAATTTTAATTCAATGGGTAACTAAGAAAGAGTCTTAAGTCCTTTGCATCATAAGCAGGATAAATCAATTAAATTATTGCAGTAAACCAGGTGTGAACTGAAACAAACCAGTCTAAAATATTGGTTTAGATTCAAACGACACTTGGAAAAAAGTCAAAATGACAATTAACAGTGAAGTAATCAAAAGTAACTCTAAGTTTGAGGGGAGAACCCAGATGACATTCTTTTGGCAACCCTCAGTGACAGCAAATCATTAACTTTGGAGGAAAGCTTTTTATAATAGAAAAATACTTCTATTTCCCAAGCAAGTCTGATAAATGAGTTTATAATTCAAACTGATAATAAAATGTTGGATGAAAAACAAAATGTGATACAAATTGATAAGGGATGGGGCTCAATATTCCCAAAAAGCATTTTCTAAAAAAAATTTCTCTCCAGCAATTAATGTATTGGGTTGTCAGAAACGTCATGACACAGTTTTGCAACGAAAAACATAGAAAAAATTATGTCATGACTTTTCCTACCACCCAACAGATAGTCTGCTAATGGTAACAACTCCCAGCACTAATTTGAATACCTATTCTAAAATGCTGCTGAACAAATTAGTCTATCACTTCACAATCAGACTCTTCTACCCAGTCCCTGTGTCCCAATAAGTAAGCACCTAGGTGGGAAAGTAATACAAACACGTGAAGTTAAATGAAAGACAAGATAAGGGACCTGCATTCCCAACAAATCCAGACCAGGTATTACAGATCAACCCTCTTGCTTGAAGACAATAAAAACTATACAGAAAAAAATATACTAAGTATATTTTTAAATCATTAAAAATATCAGAGGGTATAAATTGGTACAACCACTTCAGAAAACTTTGATAGTTACTACTAAAGCTAGATAGACAGATAGAGATGATATAGATATGAGGTCTGACAATTAAGTTCACGAACACATCCTAGAAAAAGTACTACATACCTCATTGCTGAATATAACTACAGTCACCTTTGAACTACTCCCCTTGGGAAGCTATGCACCAACGCCACTGCTTAGTCCACCCTTCAAAGCAATTTTTAAACTCTTTTTCTGGAATGGTCATCAGAACTGTCATCGTATTACCCTTGATGTCCTGAATGTCATCAAAATGTCTGCCTTTCAATATTTCCTTTATCTTCATGTAAAGAAAGAAGTCACTGGGGGCCAAATCAGGTGAGTAGGGAGGGTGTTCCAATACAGTTATTTGTTTACTGGCTAAAAACCCCCTCACAGACAGTGCCATGTGAGCTGGTGCATTGCTGTGATGCAAGAGCCATGAATTGTTGGCGAAAAGTTCAGGTCGTCTTAACCTTTTCACGCAGCCTTTTCAGCACTTCCAAATAGTAAACCTGGTTAACTGTTTGTCCAGTTGGTACTAATTCATAATGAATAATCCCTCTGATATCACAAAAGGTTAGCAACATCATTGCAACAAGTTCGAAATTTAATTGTCAGGCTTCATATAGATACAGAGAGAGAGAGACATATAGATATATAGATACAGCTATTCATATCCTACCTGTTACTCAATAATTTTATTCCTAGAGATATATCCAGAAGCACGGAATGCATGTTCAGCAAAACACATGTATAAGAATGTTCATAGCAGCTTTATTATAATAGTCCCAAACCGAAAATTATCCAAATGTCTATTAAAAGGAGAATGGATAAATAAATCATGATATAGTAATGTATTAGGCTACAACTATGGCAGTTTGTGTTTCCAATAACAGTCACTGCATTATTTCCGGTCTCACATGCTTTTCCAGAACCTTGCCTCTCCCCAACAGGAGGCAGAATCTGTTTCCCATCTCTCTAAACTTGGGTAGGCTCATAACTACCTCAAAGAATAGACTGCAGTGAAAGTAATATTGCATAAGCTTCAAGGCCAAGTCATAAGGAGCAATATAGCGTCTGTCTGGTTCACATGCTCTTCACCCCGCTCCTCAACCCATGTGGGTGGGACACTTGCCCTTGGAACCCAGCCACCATGTAGTGAATATGCTCAGGCCACATTTAGGTGTTCTGTCATCAACCACCAGACATGTGAGCAAACCTTCAATACTAGGCCCAGCCTTCAAGTAGCTTCAAACCAAATGAAGAAGAGACAAGCATTACCCAAACTGCAGATTTGTGAGGAAAATAAATGTTGTTATCATTGAAGTCACCGAGATTTGAGGCAATTTCTTAGGTGCCACAGTAACCAGAACAAGTATGTGACAATAAAAAAGAAACACTACTGCTACCTGTAACAACATAGCTGAATCTCACTGATACAGTACAATGTCGAAAGAAAGAAGCCAGACACAAGAGAGTACATACCATATTGATGAAAAACTAGGAAATGCAAAGCTAATCTATGGTGATAGAAAACGAAGGAATTGTTGTTACCTGAGGCAGGGGAGGAAGGTAGTTTTGATTGGGAAGGAGTGTGACAGAGCCTTCTGGGGTGACAAAAATGTCCTATATATTGAACTGGGTATGATTATATACTTAATTACATTTATAAAAATTCTTCAAAGTATACATTTAAGATTTGTGCCATATATAGCCCCTTAACTTAAAAGGGGGTGAGGGTAACAAAGGGCTAACAGGATAATGAGGAATTATCAGCTACAGTCTAAGAGGTAACAGAAATCCAGAATGGGGAACATGGCACCCTGGGGCTTCTTTACTCCTGGAAATGTTTGCCTAATCAAAAGAGGTGTCTGAGAGGCTAAACTTGCACTTAGGCAGTCTTGCAAGATAGAAAGACAAAATATCAGCGTACAAGATCACCAAGGGAGCCATCCCTTGCTTTGGAATAAGACCTCAAAAAGCTGAATCCCATAAGAAGGGATAGCCCAGAATAAAACTAAGCCAGCCCTTGGACAGACGCTCTAAAAAAAAAAAAAAAAAAAAAAAAAAAAAAAAAATCTCAACTTGATAAAGGTGATCCTAAATTCCTGGCAAAAGCAAAAGAAAAATCCTTATCGAAATCTATAATTACTTCTAGAAATACTTTTTCAAATACAATGAACAGTAGGCAATCACAGATAAGCAGGCACACAGATGAGATTCCTTGAGAAATAACAGACTATAGAAAAATCCTGTAGGATTCTGGGATAGAGTATATATGCTTACTCTGTCCAAAGAGATATGTGCAAAGATTGGAAATTTTGATATGGTATTAGAAATTATAAAAGTGGCATAGTAAATTTTAAAAAGAATCGAATTGAACCTTTAGAATGAAAAGTACAATAACCAAATTAAGAACCCAGAGAATATATTTAAGAGGAGATTAGCTAGAGATGAGGATGAATTTAGTAAACTGGAGGACAGGCCAAAAGAAAATATCAAGAACAAAAAAGAAACAAAAATAATGGAAAACATAGAAGACAGGTGCAATACAGAGGATTCGGTGAGATCCAGCATTGTGCGTAATTGATAGTCCAGAAAGATTAAGCAAGAGAAAGGGGAAGAAGCAATATTTGAAGAGGTGACAGATGAAAACTATACAAAATTGATAAAATCCATCAAATCACAGCATCAAAAGGGATATACTCCAATCAAGAAAAGGAAAAAGAGAGGAAATCATCTGATATTCAAAAACAAAATCTTTAAGACATCCTGACAAAGAAACAAGTTACCCACAAAAAAGCAATAAACTGCAACTTACTTCTCAATAGAAACAAAGCCAAATATTACACAATAATCTCTTCTTCAAAAACTAACATAAATATACTCCTATGTATTGTGTATGTATCTCCAATCTAGAATTCTATACCTAGCAAAAAGTATTTTTCAAGAATGTAGATGAAATAAAAACATTCTCAAACAATCTGAAAAACTGTCAATACTAGATCCACTTTAAAGAAAATACTAAAGAGTGTTCTTCAGGCAGAAGGGAAATTATTCCAAATGGCAGGTCAGTAATGCAAGAAGGAATGAAAGAAAATGCAGTAAGCCTAATTGAATAATAAAAGCATAAAACAACAGAAAAATATCTTTGGGGTTTAAAATATATATACATGTATGTTTATATGCATTTTAAAACATGATAATAATGAAATAGGTAAAGAAAGGAAATTGACTTTAATGTTTTTAAAGCTCTTGCATTATCTGGAAAAAGAGTGAGAGTCTCAATTAATATTACACTTTGATAAACTGAGAATACACATTAGAATTTCTTAGACAAACACTAAAAGAATAGTAAGAGAATAATCCCAAGCTAATAAAAAGGAAATGAAATTGATTTTTTTTTTAAATCAATCCAAACAAAGCTAGAAAGAGAAAAAACAGAATGTGAAATAGTGAAACAATTGATTTTTTTAGTTTTTAAAGATTAATATCAATAGTTATTATTTGCCAATTCATTAATTTTTATAATAGGCACTGGCAAAATACACAGAAATATCTAACACACACACACACACACACACACACACACATACCTAACCTTCATAAATTTCTATCTCCTCATCTATTCAATTTTTTACACTGTGACTGACTTTTTAAAATCTTATTTCACCTTATCTTTTCTTATCTTACCACAGATATGCTAATGAGCATTAAAATATCCAAAAGCCAAACAAAAAGAAACTGGGACAAAAAGCCTGGAGAGGCTTATAAATAATGCAGTAATTCCATAGTAAAATATTAATTCACCATTACTGATCTATATAACATTACTGAAATAAATTAAGAAGTTTAAAATGATATCTTTCCACTTATTTCATGAAAAACCTTACTCTAATATTTTTTTAATTCACTTGCTAACTCAGCGAAAGGAAAATTCCAGGATAAAATGATAACTTTTCCTTCCCTCATCAATGTCAGCAGGAATAGGTGCAGTGTGTACTTCTTTCAGAGAATAATTAAATACTCTCTGTAGAGCCAAAAACACTTAAGCAAACAAGACACGAAACTCCAGTCACTCTTGATCTTCCTAGGAGCAAATGAAACTACCCACCCTGTAATAATTTTTTTTTTTAACTTTAGGGTGGATTGATACTACTACTTTGTGAGTAGGTATTTTAAATAAGGTACTCCAAGCTCTTCCAAGGGAATATGTCATCAAAACTAAAATACTACAGTGATGTCATATAGTATCGCTGCAAAGAAATCAAAGGATCTTTTATTTAACATTTTTTGCCAGTTTTACAGATATAGAAACTTAAGTAGCGGTGCCAGAGTTACAACAGTAGACACCAATGTGTGCAGTCATTTCCAGATCTAGTGCGGTTAGGCAAATATCCTTCCTCCCTTCCTGTAAAGCCTATGGAACAAGGCTGAGCCTCTTCGTTCAGATGATTCAAGTACGGTGCCAAGAGCTTTCTCCATACAACTCACGGTGGTTGATTCCGTGCTATGTAGAGCACTAACTTGTATACACACTCATTCTTACCTAACCTTCAAACAGCCTCTTCAAAGACTGTGTACATGCTCTTTTCTCATCCTCAGTGTCCCACCCACCTCCCTTGTTCACCTACCATCCCCTCTTCATCCTTCAGGTCTTACAAGTCACTTCCTTAGGGAAGCTTGCCCTGCCATCTCCAAATCAAGTTCCCCTCGCTGTAGGTTTCAGAGCTCCCTGTCCTTTATTTCAAAGGACTCTCTCACGCCCCCTGTTGTTGAAAAGAAGGCACCTAACACAAGGTCCTGTGGTACACAGAGAAGGCGCTCAAGAAATACTTGTTGAATAAAAAAACATGAATTTTTGATTCCCCCAATTTTACAAAGAAAGAAGCTTTAAAAATGTAAATTATTTGCATGAAACAATATAGCCTGGAAACAGCACCAACCCATTGAGAATCCACGTGTCTGTGACTAATTCCCATGCTCTAATCCCCGTGTACTACAATGAAGTGTGCTGGAAGTCAAAATTCTTTCAAATTAATATTCTTTGTATTGACTTCCACTGTAAAAATTGAGACACTTTTTAAAGAGGGAAAAAAATGAGCCTCTAAATACAAGTAAATCATATCTAAGAATGCAATATGCCTTCCAAAAATCACACTAAAGGGGCAAACTATAACTTTCTGCTAATAAATGGTCAGTATTGTTTATAACAATACCACTGCACTAAAACAAAACAAGAATGGTTAAAAGGAAATTGCAAACATAAAGCACAAAACGTAATCACTTGTCTCTTTCTAGCAATACCCAAAGTTTTAGTGTTGTTGCTAAGGCTTCTACCAACTTCAAATTGCCTTTGCATTCCTAGCGCTTTGTAAACAAAGTAATTTTGCTTGTTTTCAATTTGCCACTAGCTTGAATTTACTGGCCTCTTTTTCACCCATTTCTACTGGCTACAAAATGTAACAGTAACTTGAGAGAGATGAACACTGGTGGCAAAGGCTGACAAGGACAACCTCTGCTGGGCGCCGGAGGCCCAGACTAGATCTGCATGCCAGGAAGTTGTCTTGGTTCCCAATAATGCTAAGCATGACCAGTCCATTAACAGACGGTGTAAAAGCCGTCACTTCTACTCACTGGCATGTGTAACCAATGGCAGTTGTCCTCACCAGGAGCTCTTTCATTTCAAAACACTGTTAAAACTGTAATGGGCTATCCTTACCAAACACAAGTATAAGAAAAAAATGATAAGTCTCACTAAAAACAGTAAGTAGGCACCAACACCCAATTGCACT
>NW_017731621.1:1148883-1149665 GCF_001890085.2 Hipposideros armiger | reverse complement strand
ACTTGCAATTAAGACTATGGTTTTCTTTAAAAATTAATTTCTACTTTTATTAGTATAATTTTTCTTTTTTAATTAGACGTATTTCAATTGCCTGTGTAAAATACAACATAGGGTCAACACTCATTTTAAGTGATAACCTCGACTTTACTATTATAAAAGAACAGCAAACTCAAAAGTATTTTTCTTAATTTTAAGGTCTGATGGAGTGAGAAATAAAAGCAAACAAACCACTGTTCATTTGATGCTGACTAGTTTAATTCTTAAGGTGACTGCACAAAAGAAAAAACTACCCTGACTTCTAGTTCTAACAGCGCTTCCCAGAGTCAATGTTATGAGAGGGTTGGCCAGAGTGATCTCAAAAGTTGTGTCCAACTTTTCTGAGCTATAAAACATTAAATATCTATCCCAAAGACTTAATTCTCTTTATCGATGGATTAATATAGGATTGAAATCATTTTCTTCCAGCAAGCAAAATATTAAGATCATGTCCCCATTTTTTTTTCCCCCACTTGTGTCACATTATTTCCGATGCTGGGTATTGTCCCAAATCCAAAATCTTCCCCAGTCCCATAAGGGACTCGTTTTAACTCACGTTGAAGTCTACTGACTACAAAGCATCTGTGGATTAGAATGGGGATGGAGGGGAGAAGCGGGGAGAGTTTAATCTTCAATTTATAGACATGCGCACCCATGGAATCACAGACTCCTCACACTTTCTGGCATTAAAAGACCTACGAGTAAGCATTCTCACGCATTAGATACGCCGCACCATCACACGGCTG
>NW_017731621.1:1146526-1147773 GCF_001890085.2 Hipposideros armiger | reverse complement strand
GCAGATTGCTTTGCAATGAATGGTAGGCCCTCACTTAGTGGTTATTGAATTAAATTGCCATATTTGTGGTTGAGCTCTCATCATTTAAGGAGACCTTGGGAACCACAGAGACACGCAAGAGATGTTACTCAAGGGACATGGCTGCAAACTTCATAAACGAGGACCCCAAGTCACTAGTGAAATGAGTTTATGGGGATTTGGATGAACGACCATGCCACAGGCTTATTTGGCAAAATAAAGTGGAAATTTCAGATATGTTTTTCCATAAATTATATGGGTAATTTTTTTGAAACTTAATTTTAGACTTAATTATGGGCCTCATTGACTCAGTTTCATGTTTCAATAATAGCACTCTGATGCTATAGTATTATTAAAGTTCAGAAATCCCCACATTTTTCCCCAAGTCAAAGAGTCACCAGTGAGTCGTGTCACCTCAATGTAAAACCTGTATTTGTTCTTAGATATAACTTTAGGGGCTTGCCATAATTTTTATTATTAAGCATCTTAGAGGTATTGTTAAACTATAAATACAGATTTTTATCTTTCTTGCTTACTACCATATCTCCAGGGTAGTGCTTGACATGTGACAGGCATGCAAATTCACTCATCTATGGCATATAATAAATTTAAATTTTATGTCAATGATTTTAAAGGAAATAAAGGTAGAATCAGGCTTCCTCTAAATCAGGGATGGGCAAACTTTTTCTTACAGGGGGAAGATCGTAAACATGAGAGCAGCCATAAGCAATATATATGTAAAATAATGAGTGTGGCTATGTTCCACTAAAAAATTTTCCTATAGAAATAGGTGAACTTGACCCACAGGGCCGTATTGTACCAACCCCTGTATAATCATATTTAGATTATATTCACTCCATGGTTATATTATAATAACTCCAACATGAAATGCCAGGTATCAAAATACCCTTTAACTGAAGAAGGGGTAAAAACTTGGTATCAATAAAGACCAAAAAATGAAAAGACACATGGAGTAACAGTTTGTGTTACCAGTTAAAATATTTCACAAATACCAAAGGTTTAGAACTACAACTCATGAATCATAATGGAATAAGATAGATGGATATTTGCATTTCTTTTGCAAAAGTTATATGTTACACTAATGCAAATAAACTTAAAATGTTGCCCAAAGTAAAAGTATATGTTTAAATGCCCCCACAAGATGCCATAATAACTAAGGCCAGAAGTACAATTTGTGGTGAGGACATAAGAACAGAGGACATAGAGAA
>NW_017731621.1:1138089-1144751 GCF_001890085.2 Hipposideros armiger | reverse complement strand
GTCTCAAAAGTTTGACGACCCCTGGGCTAGATCATAAGAAGTCTTACAGCTTCTGCCTGGGTCTCCAGAGCACTAACCCTCCCAGAACTTGGTCACCATGGTGAAAGAAGTCAAAGCCACATGGAAAGGCCACATAGTGTCGGTCTGAGTGGACCTTTGCTGAGTCCCCAGGCAACAGCCAGGATCAATTGCCAGCCATGTGAGTGAGCCATCTTGGATGTCCAGCACATCAAAGCCATCAGATGCCTTGAGTCCCAACTGTGTGACCCCACGTGAAACCTCATTTGAGGACATCTCAAGTGAGCCCAGTCAACACATGGAACCATGAGAGCAATAATAAATTGTTGTTTTAAGCCACTGAGTTTAGGGTGGTTTGTTACCCACCTACACATAACTGGAATAAGATGATTAAAAATAAAATGCTAAAGCTATGGTTAGCTGTATTTTAGCTAAAACCTTAATAATTAAATAACTTTATCAAAATGAACAGAAATGCTGTATAAGTGGGTCAAGTTAGAGAAGAACAAGATGAACTGTAACAGATCCTGAGGTATTCCAGGGCATGTTTTCACTACTAAGTTGCTGATTTTGTCTGGTTCTTTCCTTTGAGGTAGAGTGATATGCCAGGCATTTAAAATAACATAATGACCTTAACCTTCTGGTGTCTGCAAAGTAAATATACTTGCAACTACATTTGACTTGAACAGTTAGGAAATAAGTCCTTGCCTACCAGCTTTGGCTTAAAAAAGGAAAGGAGGGCTCACAAAGTAGTCAGACTAAAGACT
Organism: Hipposideros armiger; assembly: GCF_001890085.2. Lineage (NCBI taxonomy): Eukaryota > Metazoa > Chordata > Mammalia > Chiroptera > Hipposideridae > Hipposideros > Hipposideros armiger. The sequence continues at coordinate 1,143,966 of NW_017731621.1, read as the reverse complement.
ATTAGAATAAGTCAACAGATGAAAAGAAGTATTGTTTAAATCTATTCGACTTCTCTTTTCTTTTGGCTAATACCTTGTGAAAATCACAGGTCCATAACTCTTAGGCTGTAATTTTGAAATCCACAAAGCTCTGAAAACCAAAAGTGTTTTTCCTAAGTTCAGCACCTAAACTCACTTGGTAGCACCTGGCTCTTTCTGGCCTTTATCTTATTTGATATGAACACCCATCTCGTTGCAGAAATGGAAATGCGTTTGATTACAAGGTCCTGCCCCAGATCCCATTTATGCTGCCCCACAAGTAACATGCAATACATGTGCTGCGTCTCCCTTCCAAAAACCAAAACTTCTGCATTCCACAACACTTCTCGTTTCAGACCTAAGACAAAGTAGGCTTCATTGGAGGCCTGAAGCAAACTTTTTGTGTAGGGGGAAGGGCAGTACAGTGCAGAACCACTGAACACTCCCTGGATCCAGATAGCCTGAGTTCAAATCCCCACTCCACTGCTGGCCCCCTCTGAGACCTGGGTAACCCTTTGCCTCAGTTTCCTCCTCTGAAAAATTGGAATACTAATAGAAACTATCTCACAGGGTTTTTAAGAGAACTAAATGAGATTATGCGTGCAAAATGCGTAGCCCAATGACTAGTAGTTAGTAAACGCTCAACAAGTATTAACTCTTATTGTATGATTATTAAATGTAAACTTTTTATAAATCCACTAAGTCTAATAATATCTCAGGGATCAGTGAAGAAAAAAGGAAGTACTCAGGTATTACCAGCAGCAAGGTACTTAATACAGGGACCCAGATGTGTACAGTCTTTGGAAGAGGTGGATGGGTGAAGGTTGAGAAGGAACCACCACTAATTTTCGGGTTATTCCACATCAGCTATGGGTGTGATGTCAGGAAGCGGCTGTCCCCACAATCAGAAATTGCAGGAAAGGGCAGCAAATCACTGCCAATATCACAGCTGCCTTGCAGCTTAGAAGCTGGTAACTGTCGGGGCACTCTTTGGAGTCCAGCTTCACTGAAAAACATTATGTCTGTCAAACCCTCGTGTCAGCCGCTGCGGCTGGAGAAAGAATCACATGCTCCCTGTGCTGTTCACACCCCATGAGTGCCTCTTGCTGGCAGACCCTACACCTTTTCAGAACTGTGTGGCAAAGGACTCTGGGAAATGCAGCCTCTGCAATGCACACAATACCCACATAAATAATTTAATAATGTAAGTTCCCTGTGAAAAAATTTGCCGTCACGGCTCTGTGAGGTAGACTGGAACTGTAGCATAGAGGGGGTCTTATGATGTGTGCACGGCTGCAGGAGCTGAGCAGTACTCAGGTTCTCATACTTCCCTTCTTGAGTGTGTTTCCTTATGCCAGTCTCTCCTATTTAACCATATGAGTTCTACTTTTCCCCCTAATCCATTACTTATCATTTTACTTTAAGTCAAAGTTGACTCACATTTTAAATCAATTTAAAGAGGAAATTTTGCATCACTATCTAAAGCATAATGCAAGTCACTAAAGCGGAAAACAGGTGTCACGTAACATAAACGGAAAATAGAAGTAAAAATGAACACGCTGAAAATAAAATAACGATTTTAAAGCCACTTGCATAATGTTGCCCACAGAGAACTCTGAGCCTGAAGTCTGCTCTCTGTTGAAAATGGAGATCTGTGTATGTCAGAGGTGTTAGACATACTAACAGCAAACATCCTAGCTGCAAATTGAGACGCTCTCACTGGTACATTCACAAGGATTGAAAGGTGACTAAAACCTCCTAAAAGAAATTGAATTTCTCACTATGTGAGGCAGTGTTATTTAAAGCATGGACCATGTTACCTACCATCATTAAAACACATCCCACACTTTGGGTAACACTGCTTTCTGCCACATCAATTTTGAAAGTTTAGCTGAGAATCACAGTATTTATTAATTCAATCTTGAAAGCTATTTGGTAGCAGAGTATACAATGCATGTCAGTATGTCTTGCTCCTACTGGTTCATTCATACAAGATATTTTTGTTGAGATAAAATTCACAAAACATAAAATTAACCATTTTAAAGTAAACATTTCAGGAGTATGTTGTGCATTCACAATGTTGTACAACCACCACCTCTACGTAGTTCCAAAACATTTCATCACACACACCCCCGCCCCCCAAATGAAACTCGGCTTCCAGTAAGCAGTACTCTCCGCTTCCTCTCTCCCCAACCCCAGCCAACACTGGTCTGCTTTCTGTCCCTAAGGATCTGCCCGTTATGGATATTTCTTATCAATGGAGTCACACAATACACAACCTTTGTGTCTGTCTTCTTTCACTTAGCGTGATGTTTTTGAGGTTCTTCCATGTTGCAGTATGTACAATGCTTCATTCCTTTTTATAGCTGACTAATATTTCATTGTAAGGATAGATCACAACTTGTTCGCCCATTCCTTCATCGATGGACTTTTGGGTTGTCTCCACCTTTTGGCTATTGTGAATGCTGCTGCTACAGACACGCGCATACATGTATTCATTTCAGTACCTATTTTTTAGTTATTTTGGATATATATTTACGAGTGGAATTGTGGGGTCATGTGGTAATTCTATGAGATTAGCTATCTGGAGATATTAATTTACCCAAAGCATTCCTGTGAAATTTAGAGCATGTCTTAAATCCAATTTGATGAAATGTAACTAATTCAAACTAAGTAAAAGCTGAATATAAAATAAATCCTCAAAATATAAAGGTAATAGTCTACATGAAGTCTTGAAAAAGAATAATCAAACGGCAATAATTTGACATTATTCACCCTTCTCCATCAAAGGTAAATACTATACCCAGCAGACATGTGTATTTCTACAAGAAAAGGTATACCATATAATCTTATAGAGATGTTTTGCCAAATTCTATCATGGCTTTGCTGTATCATCACTAAAACCCCTTTAACTCCCTTTACTCTGTTTCCATGTTCTCCAAACAAGTTTCTTGTTGCTATTAGGGTCCTTGGGTAATTTCTTAACAGAGAGAGGGGGGGGGAGAGAGGGAGGGAGAGAGAGAGAGAGATCTGAATGGAACACAAAAGAGTTTAAACCATTAAAGATTTTATATTGGTATCTTAAATTAATACAGGGCACCAAAAGTAACAAGATGGTTCATCAGTAGGCCAAGCTGATACAACACTATGGCCAAGGTCAGATATCATAGTCTAGAAGAGTGTCTAGAGGTGGGCCAAAGCCAATAGTCCGCACCGAGAAGTCATGCTGCTGCGAGGGACAGCACTTCAGAGAGTAGGCAGGTGACCTCTGGTATACACTCAATACCTCTGTTCATTCCCATTTGTTCTCCCTTGGAATTTAGTACAGTCTTTCTGCAAAAGCTATCCTGTCTTAGCTGTGTGAAGTCAGGGTTTGTTAACATGGGGGGCAGGATATTCATGGAGAAAGTCCCCGTGGCCATGGTGGTGAGATGGTCATCACAACAGAACCCCAGGGAACAGCGAAATGCCCATATTCCATGAGAGGTTGTTTGGTCCTGCTGCCCGTCACACCCCAAAGCCCCTAAGCTTTCACCTCTGATACTTCCCACACCAAGAATGTAGGAGTTTTGTGACCTGATTTATAATCAGAAATGATTGCCTTACAATCTCTACAAGAAACTCTGAGGCTTGAAAGTATCCAGCGGGAAATAGGTTCGGACAGGAATCTGACAGTACCGTAGTCAAGGCACCAGTCTAAACCGAGGGCTGGGTCCTGAGAGGCTAAGATGTAGGCTAAGTGGGGCATAGTCATGAGTGGGTAGAGTCTACTGCACACTCATCAGACCCATCTCCTAATGCAGCACACAGCCATGGGAACTTCCCAGGCCCTTTGCAGTTAGGTGTGGTCACGTGACTGAGTTCTGCTCAAAGTGGGCAAAAGTGATATACACCACTTCCTATCCTGGCCCACTGAGACCTCCCACAGGCGGTTCTCTATGCTCTTTTCTCTTTCCAGGGCAACAATAGAAATCAAGTGTGGAAAGTGGCAAATGGAATGAGCCCGGGCCCTTGCTCTCTGCTGGAGAAAATGACCACCCAGTTTTACCCTTCATGAGACATAAAACTTTATTGTGTCAAGCCACTGAGATTTGGAGGTTCATCTATTGTAGCAGCACACGTTACCTGATTTTGTTTGTTTACAACAAGTGAAAAGATGCCCAGAGAAGCTGGAAGAGATAATCATCAGCAGGAATGCATGTTGCAATGCAGCTGTCAGGTGCCTCACAGCACAATCCTCTGTTTGGTCTCCTTCTCCGACTTCCACCCTTTACCTCACCTTCTATTCATAGCCAAGGTTCCTGGGAGAGAAGTCGACATGTGTTTTCTCCATTTCCTCACTTCCCATTCATTCTTCTTTCCATAACATCTAGATCTTAACCCCACAATCAGCTGAAACTGCACCTATGCCCTCGTAGCCGTCAAACCCAACCGAACACCTTTCAGTACTTATGCAATGGTTTTTAATATGCAATAATACACAGACTTTAAGAAATGTAATTGATGTTTCCCTCTCTAAAAATTAGTCTGTTTCAAGATAGTCTGGGGAATATAATAAATAATGTTGTAAATATTTTTTAGGGGACCGGATGGACTCATGTCTTGTTAGGGAAACCACTTCATAGTCGGTGTACAGGCCTGACCACCGCACTGTATTTCTGAAGCTGATGTTGAATAATATTGTATGTCAACTATAATTATATATACATATAGTCATGGGACGTGGAGTAGAGAGTGGGAATAGAGTCAATGGAATTGTAGTAGATAAATATGACATCGGGGGTGGGAGGGCAGTAGATGGAGGGGAAGGTTGTTACTTTAGAGGGGTGAAAAGGATAACTATTTTTGCATTCTTCTGTACACCTGAAACTAACAATAAAAAATAAATAAATAAAATAAACAAAAATTAGTCTGTTTGTAAACTCCCATTCCCATTGCAGGAAATCCATCTTAGCCATTATTGGGGCTCCCTCCCCAGGTCCTGGGCCATACAAGTTTCAAGAGGGTTTTAGAAAGTACAGGACATGGAGGCCAGGTCTTTAGTTCATAGAAGTCCAAAGTGACATGCTTCTTGTCCAGCCCACACTCTTCCCCTGGGGACGAATGGCTCCCCTGCTTTTGCTGTAAGCTGGGCACAGGGGGTGCTGTCTAGACTAGAAACCTTGGTGCCTCCTCCCTAGATAGACTCTGCACCTGCCACCTGCCCAGGGGTCCTAAGGGGCATGCCCCTGACTCCACTGTTCTGAGATTCCACAGTCTTTGTCCATTTCTCCATCCCTCATGACACTCTCTCCTCGCTAGCCAGTGCACACACGATTATGCAGTCTCCTGGGACCCCTTCCTGTGCTCTCAAACGATTCAACTCTTTTTGAGCCCCTTGGGGAGCGAGGGAATCCTTGCTCATCAAATTCGAAATCCCCGCGTGGGCAAGGGAATGGTGACGATATCTCCCACAGACACTGCACTCATGAATTAAAGCCTCAACAGGTTATCTTGGAGCACATGCCTTGCTTGAGCTCTCCGAGGTGGAGACAACTTCCCTCCCTGATAGCCTCTGGTCCTTTGAATCTGTGAACATTCTCTCTGACTTCCCTTCTTTCTCCCTGGTTATTCTTTCTTACTCCTCTTTGCTCATCCCATCCCTAAATCAATGGTTTCTTTTTCATTCCTAAAAGTACTCTGGAAGATTATGTACTCTTCCTTGTCCATTTTTAAGTTGACATTTAAAATTTTTTATTTTATTTTATTTTTTAACTGGGGAATTCGGGGATGGGAACAGCGCTGGGGAATTGGGGGAAGGGGAACAGACAAGTTGCTGTCGTTTTGTTCTTCAGTCTAGTTGTGGAGGACGTCGCTTCA
>NW_017731621.1:1121416-1135704 GCF_001890085.2 Hipposideros armiger | reverse complement strand
CGATGGTTAAGAACTGGCTTGGGATGCCAGAGGGCCCCGGTTCGGATCCCACATATGAGGGCCAGTGACACTGCCCTCCACAGCTAAGATGCTGAGCAACAGCTCAACCTGGAGCTGGGATGCCATGAGTCGCGGGCGACAGCATAGGCTGCAGCCCCTGTGGCAGTGGGTTGCCATGGGTTACCATATGTAGCCAGCAGCCGCAGTGAGCGGCCATCCAGAAGCCAGCGACTGATCTGCCTCACCCAGGAAGAGCGCAATGATAGTGCCAATTTGGGCCAGTGAAGCAATGTCCTCCACAACTAGACTGAAGAACAAAAATGACAGCAACTTGTCTGTTCCCCTTCCCCCAATTCCCCAGTGCTGTTCCCATCCCCCCAATTCCCCATAAAAAAATCTTTAAAAAAATAAAATAAAAATAAAAATAGGCAGAAGACATGAAGACACATTTCTCTAAAGAGGACATACAGATGGCCAATAGGCATATGAAAAAATGCTCAACCTCACTGATCATCAGAGAAATGCAAATCAAAACCACAATGAAATACCACCTCACACCTGTCAGAATGGCCATCATCTGTTGATTTATTAATCAACAAACAACAAGTGCTGATGAGGTTGTGGAGAAAAGGGGACCCTAATGCACTGTTGGTGGGATTGCAGATTGGTACAGTCACTATGGAAAACAGTACGGAGGTTCCTCAAAAAATTTAAAAAAGAACTACCTTATGACCCAGCAATTCCACTCCTGGGTATTTATCCAAAGAAATCCAAAACACTAATTCGAAAAAATATGTGCACCCCTGTGTTCACTGCAGCGCTATTCACAATAGCCAAGATACGGAAACAACCGAAATGCCCATCAATAGACAATTGGATAAAGAAATTGAGGTATAGCTATATAATGGAGTATTACTCTGACATAAAAAAAAGAGTAAAAAATATTTTTTTATTGGAAGTTGCTATGGTCTAAATGCTTCTGTGTCCCTCAAATTCATATGTTGAAATCCTAATGCCCCATATGGTGGTATTTGGAAATGGGGCTTTTAGGAGTGCTCCACCCTCATGATTGGGATTAGCGCTCTTACAAAAAAGCCCCCAGAGAGCCCCCTCGCCCCTTTCACTATATGAGGACACAGTGAGAATATGCCATCTATGAACCAAGAAGCCCACACTGACCACCAAATCTGCCAGCACCATGCAAGACCTTGGACTTCCAGCCTCCAGAACTGTGAGAAATAAATGTCTGTTGTTTATAAGTCACCCAGTCTGTGGTATTTTGTTATAGCAGCACAAATGGACTAAGATAGAAATGCCTCTCTTAATTTATGGAACTGGATATATATATATATTTCCCCCTAGTTTAGTCATCTAATGGTAAATATTATTTCTCGCTAGAACAAGACAGGGTTCAGCATCAATTCTATTCTCTTCTTATTTTTCATTTTTATAGCTGTAAGCTCTGAGAAACCTTATTCATGTAAAAAGTAGATGGGAAAGGGAAAAGTTGTTTTTTTTCTATGTATATAGCAATGTCCCTCAAATCTTTGAACTCTTTCTGAGTTATGCGAGAAATCACAAGCATAGTCTAGAATCATAAACTACCTGTGATGGTTTACCAGCTGACAACTCAGCAAGATCCACTGCAATCCTGCTGAATGCAGAGCTGGGGAGTACTGGCTGGCAGGGGCTTTGTTACTTAGTGATGACAGTCTCTCACTTCCTCAGAACCAGCACCAGTATTTCCAATTGCCCCTTTATTTGACGTCCTAGAGGTTTTTCACCTTGCAGGACAATGCAATGTGGTGCTACAAAAAGTGTGCCTTTCTTCAGGGAAGTGGAAAAAGGAGACATTGTCCCCCATCCCCCAACCCCATCACAGGTGTGTTCTCAGACAGAACAATTGAAAGAATGATTAGAAATGGAAGCTGAGGGGCTAGAAATGGATTCCTTTAAAACTTCCACACTCATATACCCCTTAGAAACTTTTCACACACCCCTAAGAGTACTTTATCCCAGTTTAAAAACCTCTGACTTAAATAACTAGTATTCATTTGAGTTCAGCCTCAGGTCATCCTCACCTCTTGTAGTTCTACACGTTCTCTGTATGTGACCTAATCCACAACTTTGACTTCAGCCCCCATGAATGGCTGATAACTCCCAAATCTATCCTCCCCAATCAGACCTCTATCCTGAGCCAAAGAACCATGTATTCAATTGGCTGTTCAACATCTTCACTTCCCACTCTTCTGACTTAGGTTTGATATGCTTTCTTATATGTATAAACGTATTCTATCCTAGATTTATAAAAAAAAATATTCAACCCCATAAATTGAGTTGGGAACTAACTAGCTAGCATTTTTCTATTTACTCTCTACAAAGTGCTCTCACCTATATACATGTGCATGAAATACAAAGTATACAAAGTATATATGTGACTCTTACAGTAAATGCTTGTATTTTACAGATGAGGAAACTAAGGCTCAGTGAGATAAAGTGAAAAGTCAACTACTTACCAAAAAACATGAAGGAAATAAAAGATTTATTCTCTGCCTTGACTTGGTTGAAGAGAAACTACTTAAAGATATTAAAAATCAAGCTTGTGCATACTAGGAGCCAAACCACTGTTCAGGTAGATGAGACATTTTTTTCAATAGTTTTAATAAAAAGTAAAATATATTTACAAGCAATGCAAAGTCACTGCATCTCATTTCCTCATAGAAATATGAAAAAAAATTAAAATTGGTTGAGAAATAAATTAACTTACTCATAGTACCTAAGACCCAAAACAATTTGAACAATATCAATGATTTAGGGGTTGTTCAGCCAGAAACAGGAGGTGAGATGTGTCACTTCCTTGGCTTCCTTCCAACAATTTAATTCCATACAAGAGAGAAAAAGTAAGGTTTTCCCATTTCTTTTATGGATTGTGTATTTGAAATAGTCATTCATTGAGGGTACATTTCCTGTCTTGAGTATGGTCCTTGTGGATTGTGGGGGAAAACAATGCCTTAGGCTCTACACATCTTGAACAAGTGTTGTTTGTAACATCCCAGGCAAAGGAGCATTTTGGGGGACCTCTGAATTCCCATACCACCCAAAATATAAAATCTTATCTTTTTCTAAGACAATGGTCAAGAAGTGATCAACCAAGTCTTTAAAAATATACTCATTTCCTCTTTTTTTCTTTAGTTGTTTTCATATTTCTAGTCTTTGGATCTTATTTCTCATTTGCTGAGATATCTCTGCTGTTTATTGTTTTATCTTCACACATAAATCAAACTTTCAGTTTCCTTAGTCATATTTATTGCTCTCACTTTCATCTCCACTGCCTGCACCTTTCTGGACTTTGGATACATAACCCCAAGCTTTTGTTGTTGATAACGAATTAGGCCCACTCTATTCCCATGTGTTTTATCTGGCAAAGACCTGCAAAGGTAAAAATGCAGTCAATGAACAAGGGGAGGTGTGCTTTGAGTAACGAAATGGACGCATTCCAGGCCAACCAATTTCAAATCTTATTTTGTGCTTCAAATCTTTGACTCCACTTTTAAATTGTAAATGATGGCAGAAAAACAGTTTCAATTTTAAAGGAGCCAAGGGGAAACTGAGGGTCACCAGGGCCTGCTAGAGTCAAGTGTCCCCAACCCCATCTCTGGACTTAGAGCTGCTTCTAATGTTTCCAGGCCAGCTAGTGGTGGGTCCGTTAGGAGTGCGGAGCTCACAGAGCCAGGGGCAGAGGCCCAGATGTGAAATATGCTTCACACTAATTTCCCCGATTTTGTTACATTCTGCCACCACAGGCTCCCTGGCTTCGCTCCCTAAGAGTGTAAAATTAGATTGTTGCAACCTCAGTGGCACTAAAAGTACACAGAACATTACCAATATCACGGAATGTAATAATTTAGAACATTTTGTCATCACAAAAGTCATGCTTATTGTAAAAAAATTCAAACAGGTGGGGAGAATGAAAAGTCAAAATTCCACTTCACACACAGGTCCTTCCCCCATAGGAATTCCCTGTTAAGGGTTTGAGGCGGATCATTTCATATCTTATCTATTTCTATACATTTACAAATACGCATATAGTATATTGTTTTTAAAAACCTAAATGGCTTACCATGTAATTTAGATTTTCATTTAACAGCACACTTTAGAGCTCAATTTATGTCATTATATGTAGGTCAACTTCATTCTTGTTAAGAGTTGCATAATATTCCTCATGTACCATAATTTATTTGACTGTTCCTCTATTGGTGGACGTCTAGGTTATTTTCAGAATTCTGGTATTGCAAACAAAGGGGCAAGGGGCGTCTTGTACATAATTTTATGCATATCTGCCAGAATTTCTGCAGGGCAGATTCAAAGAAGATTCATTGGACCACTGGATACTTGCATTTAAATTTCGATAGAATCACANTACTTATCTATTACAATTCCATTGACTCCATCCCCACACTCTATTCCACGTCCCGTGACTATATGTATATATAATTATAGTTGACACACATTATTATTAAACATCAGCTTCAGAAATACAGTGCGGTGGTCAGGCCTCTGCACCAACTATGAAGTGGTCTCCCTAACAAGACATGAGTCCATTTGGCCCTCTAAAATTTATTTACAACATTACTGATTATATTCACCAGACTGTCTTTTCTATCCCTGAGGCCATGTTGTAGTTACCAATTTTGAACAACCTCTTTTTTAATAGTTGGCATTTTATGGTTTCTTTTTCCCCTTTGACATCATATTTCCTTTCCCACAGAATTTAACCCTAATGTAATATATTTTACACTTTATAGCCTTTATTGATCATTCTCTTTCTTTCTGGTAAAAAAGTACAAATTAAAAAGTGTTTATGTTTCCCATAGTCATAAGCCTCTAGGTGCTAAAGATTTCTTCTGGATTGAGTGATTATTACAATGATTATCGGTATACAATTGGTCAAAATAACATAAAATTTATCTATTTGATAAATAATCATTAAAAATAAAAGTTGCTTTGTTGATATGTAATTTACATTCAAAAATTTTTACCCCTTTTGATGAGTTTGGACAATTGTGTTCAGTTATATAACCAACACCACAATAAAAATCAAGATAAAAAACATTTCCTTAACTCCAAAAGTTCCCTCTTGCCTCTTTGCATGCAATCCCCAGCCCTTATCCCTGGCCCCAGACAATTACTGATTTGCTTCTGTCCCTAGAGTTTTGCCTTAAAAAATATTTTTTTAAATTAGTTTCAGGTGCATAAGACAACATAAAGATTAGACATTTACACCCCACACAAAGTGATAACCCTCCTCCCAGTCTACTACCCCTCTGACATCATACATAGCTGTTACCATCCCATTGACTATATTCTCATGACCATATATATTTAGTTATAGTTGACATTACATCCCATGACCATACATATTTTATATCCCACGACCATATGTATTTAGTTATAGTTGACATTCAATATTATTCTATATCAGCTTCAGGTATACAGTGCAGTGGTCAGGTATCTACACAGTCTATGAAGTGATCCCCCCACCCCGACATAATCTATATAACATTATTGATTATATTTCCCATATTGCATTCCACATCCCCATGACTATTCTGTGACTACCAATTTGTACTTTCTAATTCCTTCACCTTCTCCCTCATTCCCCAACACCCACCCCTCCATCTAACAACAATCACCTTTTTCTCTGTATCTCTGAGTCTATTTCTGTTTTGTTTGCTAGTTTATTGTGTTTTTTATATTCCAAATATAAGTCAGATCATATAGTTTCTGTCTTTCTCAGTCTGACTTATTTCACTTAGCATAATTTTCTCTAGGTCCATCCATGTTGTTGCAAATGGGATTAAAGACTTAAATGGAAGACCTGAAACCATAAAACTCCTAGAAGAAAATATAGAAAGTAAACTCTCAGACATTACCCTTAGTGATATGTTTACGAATACATCTCCTCGGACAAGGAAAGCAAAAGAAAAAATAAACAAATGTGACTACATCAAACTAAAAAGGTTTTTCACAGCAAAGGAAACCATCAACAAAACAAAAAGACATCCTGCTGAATGGGAGAGGATATTTGCCAAAGATACATCTGATAAGGGGTTAATATCCAAATTTTATAAAAAACTCATATAACTCAACACCAAAAAACAAATAACCCAATTAAAAAATAAGCAGAAGGGCCGGCCAAGTGGCGCGATGGTTAAGAACTGGCTTGGGATGCCAGAGGGCCCCGGTTCGGATCCCACATATGAGGGCCAGTGACACTGCCNCCATGAAGGTATTTAGGGGAATAGCATCTCAGGCAGCTACGCAGAGGAAACCTAAACAGGAACAAGCCCAGAGAATCTTGATCATCGCTCAATATGGGCACTCAGTACCTCAAGCCAGAAAACGCCAAGTTTCTTAGCTGACTTTTCCTCCCTTCCTGATACTCCCCACTTCAGCGGGTCAGGCTCTCCAGCCCCAACATTTTCTGCATTTCTGCATTGCATTTGACAAATGTCCAATAAATAGTAATTAAGTAGGGAACAAAGAGATAATGTTCTAAGTTTTGTAACTCAATTATTTACTACACCATGGATCTCAAAGAAGACTCTCAAAGCACATTTAACTGATCTGTTAATGGGTGGCCTCCTATGTTGCCAAACTTCACTACTATTGTGGAACCCTTTTCTTCCGTTGATTTCACGTCGTGTCCTTTGGAGACTTGTAAATAGAATTCAGTGCACGATAGGAGAATGAAAGAAATATCTCACTCAACCTCCGACAGAAACCAGCCAAGTCAGTGTGTTGGAGGAAGAAGGAAGGCAAAGAAGGAATGAACGAGGGGATTGCAAGGCCTTTCAGAAGCTCTGGTGTGGCCCGGAAACCTAGTCAGCGAGTCCAGCTTCATTTTGTCCATCGTCCAGGGAGGCCCCAGCGCTCAAGGACAACCTGGCTCAATAGGAAGGCTCTGCACAGTGAAAATAATGAGGCATACAGGAGAGCTACAATTCATACATGTTAACTTAAAAACACAAGTCATGAATCATCTCTATCCCCGTTGGAAGCTATTAAGGAACGTGGAGAAGGATAAAAGTAAAGAAACAAAAATTAGGATTTCATCTGTCGTGACTCTCAGTCATTTATTATCACCCAGCTATACACACACTTTAAAAACCACAACAAGCAAAACTGCCCAACTGGAACACACCTTGTCGCCTTAATTAGATTGAGTTTTATCTTACCCAGGACAGAGAAATAGTAATTTTTAATCAGAAAGGAAAAAAAAAACCCTATCTCTTCAGGATATACACTTCTCGGCACAGATTAAGGCACGNAAATAGAACAGGTGTGTTTTCCCCAATTTTCATATAAGACCCAAAGAAATTGTCCAAGCCGGAACTAGCACCCAACGTCCCTGCTTTCCCACAGAACAGAAGGAACCTCAGCCTCTGGCCAGCTGGCCTCCCCATCCTGGCCTCAGTGCTTCTTATTAGGCCATGCTGGGTACAGGTGCTGATCTTACATCTTGTCTGCTGTCAACGCTGATCTGCTCACCGGGACTGATTGTGCGGCTCACACAGACCTGGGAGACATAAGGGTGACGCTGAAGTGCCAGTTGGCAAGTCTGCTGCTTCAGGGAGACTGCCAATCAGCCAGAAAGGCTTTCTGCCCTGGATATGTTACTGTTCCTCCCTGACATGTGGCTTTAACTAGAAAAACTTTTCCCCCCAACTTTTTATTTTTAAAAAAAATCTCTCATATAGAAAAGTGGACGAATGATACAAGAGCCACACTCCCCACTGCCACAGTCTGCTTCCTGTCCTGGCTCTCAGAAAGGCTGCAGGTTGAGCCTGTCCACTACCTCTCCCCCTCATTGTGTTGCAGCCTCTTCTGGGGGTTCTTGGAAAAATGTATCTAGTGCTTAAGCTTGGCTATGCCTTTTTGGTTGGATCACTTTGTTCTATCTGTCACTGGAAAAAAAATCTGTCACTCAGATTCAAACAGTTGTTGACATTATACCTGCCATATTTGCCCTCTCCTCCTCTCCCCTTCTTCCCCCCGCCCACTTCTCTCCTTCCCTCTCTACCCCTCACTTCCCTTTCCCTCCTTTCCACCTCTCCCTCTCCTTTTCATTTGAAACCAAGCTTCAGATACCAAGGCACCTAAAATCTTCTGCATGTATCTTCTAAGAACAACCAAACATTCTCCTACACAACCATAACCAATAACGTCATCACACCCAAGAAATTTAACATTGATACGATGCTATTACATAATGTGCAGTCCAAACCCAAGTGTCCCACATTGTCCCTTAAATGTCTCCCATAGCTCTTTCGCAATCTAGGACAATAAAGGCCATTACAGTTCACTTGGTTCTCATGCCCTCCTCAGACTCCTTTTATGAGGAACAGATCCTGGACTTTTTCTTTATTTCTTTCATGACATTTTTTAAGAGTTTAGGCCATTTGCCTTGTAGAATACCCTACAATCCACATCCATTTGATTGTTTCCTCATGATTAGATTCAAGGGAAACACTTTGGGCAAAATGCCACATGGTGGGCTTTTCATGGCATCACATCAAGGAGCACCTAATAACATATTGTCTCATGATGGGTCATGCTAATTTGGTCACTTGGCTAAAATAGTTTCTGCCAGATCTCTCTCTATTATAAAGGCATATTTTCTCATTTACAATTAATAAGTAACCAAGAGAGTGATTAAAGTGAGACTCTGCAAATTGTGTGACTATCCTGTTCCCCAGCAATCTTTAACCCAATGGTTTTAGAGTCATTATTACATTGGTGCCTGCAAAAATCGTAATTCTTCTAATTCTGTCACTCTGCTACATGTATTAGCTGGCATTCTTCATAAAATTGTCCCTTCCTTGCACACAGACCTTTTTAGTATCACTATAAACTCACAGATTTTTTTGGTAATTCTGGGTTTCCTAATCCATTGCCATTATTTTTCCTTTTAGTGCTCAAACTGTCCCCCAATTAACCCAGCAGAGCCCCTTCAAGCTGGCTCTTCTGGATTTGAACACATCTCCCATTATCAGGGCCAGCTTCCTGGGTGTGCGATCCCTGCTACATATGCCCTGCTCTCAGAAAAGTCCCCCTGCGTGGTTCCATGCTCTGCTGTTGCTGTTGGGAATTTTTTGCCAAGCAACCTCCGCATTCTCATGTTGCATTGGGCCCTGCAGATGATACAGCTGGTCCTGCCCGCTGGGCTTGCAGCGCTGTCTTGCTTTCCAGCATGAGCAGACGCAGACGCTCCATACACATAGCACTTTCCCTGTCCCTGATCCGAAATCAGACAACTTATTGAAGGACCCTGATCCTTGTAGGGGGAAATGGTATTTAGAAACCAAGATCTGAGCACTAACATGTGCATTGGTCCTGAGGTGACATTACTTCAAGGCGCTATCAGTGGTGATAACCACAGAACCCCCAGCACCTAATGACTGTCCAAACCACTAAGAGATGACCAAAGTAGCATGGCTGTAGGCAGTCTAAGGCCAGGTCCGCAGGATGACCCCATCCCCTCCCTTAAATGCCTGCCAGGAATGTTGACTGTTTGTTCCAGCCGACACCCAGACCACTTGCTCAGAGCATGTACTAAAAAGGGCTTCTTATAATCGTGGCTCTTCCCTCTGACCCTTTGAGGTGTACACATATCTCCTATGACTCAGAAGTATCTTTCTCAAGGCCCTGCAAGCCATTCCTTTGTAATGTCATCATCAGGAAGGACGGGCCCTGTCTCCTAGTCTCCGTGGGAGGACAGAACCCTCACTTTGGCCTTGCCAGCCGGCAGGCACAGCCTGCCTAGTCACACCACACTGACCAAGCCTTTGCGATGCTGTGCTTGAGCCCCCTGCTCTCTCTCCCCATCCCAATCCTTCCTTCTGCCTTTAAAACGCCCAGTCACTCCGCACAAATCAGTATGGATCTCAGCCCTTTCCCTGCTCTCAGTAGTTACTAGATAATATCTGTTTTCACAGGTTTAACTAATGTCTCACTCTGTCCTTGATAGTGGATAGAACTGGAAAACCATGAATTCTTACCAAGACCTCCATTTCTAATCCAGGAGCACAGCATTTCTCCATTCTACATTACCTACCTCCTCCTACAGTGAGAGCCTTACATCACCCCACACGATCGAGAGATGTACTCATTGCTGTGTCCTATAATTTACATAAGAGTTTCAGCATGGTGACACTAATATCACTATCAATTACCAGCTCAGTTCACAAACCTCCTGTAGGTCTCTTTCCCTTAGAATATATCCCAGTAGTCAGAATACAGGGTTCAAACATCACTTGACATTCTTAGCTCTGTGTTGTTCTGCCATTAAACCAACTTGCTAACTATTAGATTCCTTTGTTTCTGCTTGCACTCAACATTAAGGTGGTTGTATTTAATCCTCTTTGATTTAATTTTTTGAATATTTAAAATATTTACATGGTTCAAAATTCAAAACTGCAGAAACAAAGATACACTCACAGGTGTCACTGATACTCTCATCCCTATGCCTTCCACTCTGTTCACACCTGTGCCTATAGGTGATCATTTTCACTTGTTTCTGGTTTACCTTTACTGTGATTCCTGTGAAAANAGAGAGAGAGAGAGAGACAGACAATCAGAGAGGCAGGGAGAGAGAGAGAGGGAAACAGACAGACAGACAGACAGACACAGAGAGAGAGACACAGAGCCCAAGAAGGAAGCTGCAGTGCCTTCTTATCATGCGAGTGGCAGATCTTCCCTCCTACTACATTTCATTGGTCACACAGACCAGCTTTGCTCCAACATGGGAGAAGCTACAAATGCATGTGAGCGCCAGGAGTGGGGATCATTGGGGGCCATCTTGGAAGCTGCCTACCATGTAAATACAACCACTGTGGCAGCAGAAGTATCCCACACAGATTCCCTCCCCAGTTAGGAACATCACCTCATGTCATGGTGAGGAAACTGAAGTAAGGGAGAGGCAGTGACTTGCTTAGGTTCTACATTCGTGAGCGGCAGCACTCCTGCGCCAAACGGCCGCTCGGTAAATGCATTTGTGGATGATCTTTGGAAATCATTTGTGTTCATGAAATGAAAAAAGAAATTATGATAATAGTGTATTCCCATGCCTAGGAATGTCACTAATTTTTTAATATACTGGATAAAGTAAGCTTACAATTAAAACTCCTCTCTAATTTTCTCAAATACGGTTAAGACTCAGTCTGAAACTATAGTTTCTAATATTTTCCAAATGTTCATGAAATAGTTTTTTTATATGCCAAAGAAGGCTAATCTTCCAAAGAAATCTTCAATTTGGGGTCGGAGGAGTTAAGAGGATGCGAATAATAGCCGTAAGTTTACTTATCCTGCTGATACGGCCCCAGGACTGTATAGCCATTATCTCATTTAATCCTCCAAGAATCCAATGGAGGTGAGCATTATTATTCTTTATTTGCCAGGCAAGGAAACTGCTCAAAAAGATCAACAAATGGCTAAGTGGCAGAGCCAGGACGGGAGCCAGGTCTGCTTGAACTTAACCTCTGCTCTTCTATGATTCGGGCTGAATTCTTCAGACGAACAACAACAACAAAAAAAGCAGTAGGAGTTTTAGAGAAGAGTTTAGAGAGGAATTTTAATTGTAAGCTTACTTTATCCAGTATATTAAAAAAATACTGATGCTCCTAGGCATGGAAAAAAAAACCTGCTTTTAACCTAAATACACTATTATCACAATTTCTTTTTTCTTAGTTCTTTAAAAAAGGCTAAAAGGAGAAGCTCTGAAGAAGACCGAAAGGATTATAATAATCCTCAAAGATGAAATAATCATTTTAATCCCCAGAAATGGACTGTGTACCAAACAAAGACTTTCCCTAAATTGATAAACTTATATAAAGATGTGATTATGAGTAATGCTCATTATGGGTTTTTTCACAGTTCGTGGATGGTTGTGTTATCTTGACACAAATACAGCGAGACATCTCATTGCATGTCAAACATTTAGAACTGATAATAATCTGGATACATAAAATCTGAGTAACCTTGAGTGCCAACTCTCACCCTTTGCATGTCTATTTTGACACAGCCATCCCTATGTTCATAGCCATCAGGTCTCTGAGGCTGACTTACCTAATTAGCATTTTTTAGTTCCATATTTATTCTAGTCCTGCTAAATGCCTAAAACTGATAACAACCTCTATCACTGACCACCAAGTATGTAACAGACATAGTTTTAGGCATTTTAACTACATGACCTCAGTAACACTTCTCGACAGATGAGAAATCCAAATGATTAAATTAAACAACTTCCCAGTGCCAAAGCTAGTAAGCATGTCAATCAAATCCAGAGTTATCTGACTCCCAAACTTATGTTCCTGACCCACATCACACTGCCTCCCATTAGGGCTTTGATGTGGGAAGGTTGGTACGTATATTCCTTCAACAGTACTGGCACCTTATTTTGAGCAATGGTGAATTAGGATATCTCTCTTTTCTCCCATTCCCTCTACCATCCAATTTCAATGTATTATATGTTTTTAGTCCTTTTCTTTATGCCTTTAAGAATGTGTCGACCATGTGAAACCACGCTATAGAGATGAAGTTCTTGTAGCAGTTTGATTGGAGAAAACTTGTGGGAGAATTGAGTCATCAAAATACACATGGTGGTATAAGCAAGTGGTATAAACTCTAAGAGCAGTTCCCAGCATTCAGCTCCGTATTTACATTGTGAATGATGTAGATAAAAAATTCCATGAAGAGAACACATGCAGCTTACAAAAGATCACTAATGGGCATAGTGAACAACAATCAATAAATAAACTTTGTTAAATGACATTTTTAAAAAGTTTTCCCATAATAGCCTATCTCTTCTAAATAATGGATAGGGGATATAAAGTAAACTTTGCTAAAAGGAAAAATCCCAACAGAGACCAATGGTAATTATTCAAATGGTGGGAGTAAGCTCAAAATCAAAATAACCAAACCGACACATGAAATCTCAACCACATAAATAGATTTTTCTACTATTAAAGCCAATAGCAGTGATAGTTCAGCAAAACAATACCATCTGTCATACTGAATGTTGATTTCTATTTTATGAGTTTTGTAGTTTTGCTGGTACTTAATATGCCTTGATTTTGTCCTTGTATAAGAGCTATACATATAGGTTTATATCTGGTTTTAAATATTTAAATGGATGTATTACCAAAAATCTTTCCATTATTAAGTGAGAAAAACCCAAACCAACCTGGATGTGTTTATCTCTCACAGCCCTCACATCCTGGCTTTAATCAGTGTCTTGGCCCAATACTTCATATACATCTCTTCAACTACGCCTCACAACCAAATACTGTTACCCATGATTCTGTCCTCCGTCCTCTTTTCTTCTTCCTCTATGCACTTGGACTTGGGAGAACTCATCCACTCATGCAGCTGTAATGACTGTGAAATGACTCTCTAATCTCTAGATTACTATCCACCATCTACTTAAACCCTCATTTCTGACTGTATGATGGACACCTCTACCTCCCGTGTGATGTAACAAATGCTGATACTCTCTCCCTGCCTGTCTCTGCCTAGCTGCCTTTCTCTCTTTTTTTTTCCTTCCCAGTGAGATATTTTCATTATAATTGGCTAAGGCCACTGTCTCTTTCCTCTTGGATTTTCTCTCCATCATACTTGCCCTTACACAGATTCCACTGGAATGGCTGTGGCACTTTGGATTCCAGCTCAGGACAAGCTGAGGGAGGGATGCATCTTACTGGGTTTGGCAGGACATACCCACGTGGTACGCAATCACTTGGGTGTATGGCTATTGCTGGCCACCCTGGTGATGGGATGGCTGCCATAAATGTCCCTGCTGTCCATTAGGCTGATTCACCCAGAAGATATGTCATCATATGATGTGCATGTGTCCTACTGCACCCAGGCCTGAAGGGATACCGGTAGTGGAAGAAAAACAAGTTTGAAATGTGCAACCGGTTCTCACTAAAGCCCAGTTAGAAAAAAAGTCCTCTCCTGTTAAGAGTGCTCACTAATGCAGCAAGATCATTTTAGAAGCACTGCCTTCTCCCACCCCCACCCCCCCCCTTTTTTTTTTTTACAGGAACTGGGTGAAATAGGATGATCATAAAATCTGTGTTTATAGGACACAAATTGAAACAGAATGACAAACAGCAAGTGCATCTGTAACAGCTCAGATATGAAGAAGCCATCTATATTTCCAGAATAAAAATCTACGAAGTAAACTAAGATAAATCTATGAAATAATGTTTTGTCTCACCTATTACCTT
>NW_017731621.1:1107794-1114101 GCF_001890085.2 Hipposideros armiger | reverse complement strand
CGTTCCTCATAGGAACTGTCAAACGTCTCTCCTTTCTCTTCATTCTCATTCTCTCTCTGTCTCTCTCCCTCTGCTTCCAGGCCTAGTTCTCCTCTGAGTGTCTCCCACACCCTTTTCCCCTTAGAGGAACTCAGCCCACCCCTGTTCCCAGATTCCCCACTGTGCACCCCTGCCCCCCCCACACACAACTCCCTGTAGAATGCAGGCGTGCTGGACACGCTGTTTTCTACTCAGATCCAACCTCCATCCTTTCCCACCATGCTCTGCGCCCAGGAAGGCCAATCTTGCCCTCTGGCTCCCGGTTGGGTTAGGTAATGTAAAGTGCCTGCAGAAGATGGGGCGGGGGCTGCAGAAGGGGGAGGTGGGGGTCTATTCCCCCCTGTCCCCAAGGCTTCAGCTTCTGTCTGGTGGCCCTTTCTCCAGCCATAACTCTTTCACCAGGCTCTGTTAATCATCACCTGCCCTGGCCCCTTCAGGCCTTGGAGTGGTGACCACCCCCTTCCCACTGTTATAGCTCTGAAGGGCTTCAACACCCCTTGTGGGTTTCCTGAAACCCTGCCCACACCCTTATAAACAGTCCCTTCATTAAGTTCTACTCAGTTTCCACGTCAATATCCCAAACTATGTATTTCCTGCAGGGGGCCTGACAATATAGTGGGGAAAGGGCCTCATAAATACTTAGAATAAAATATATACACACAAATTTCTGACACATGCTACAACGTGGATGAACCTTGAAGACATTATGCTAAGTGGAATAAGCCAGTCACAGAAGGACAAATGCTGTGTGATTCCACTCACATGAGGTACCTCAGATTCATAGCACAGTCAAATCCACAGAGACAGAAAATAGAGTGGTGGGTGCCAGGGGCTGGGGAAGGGAGAATGGGGAGTTTAGTTTAATGGGCACGGAGTTTGAGTTTGGAAAGATGAGAAAGCTATGAAGATGGACAGTACTGATGGCTGCACAACAATATGAATGTACTTAATGCCACTGAACTGTATACATAAAAATGGTTAAGAAGGTAAATTTTATGTATTTCTTTTAACCACAATTAAAAAAGAAAAAGGGAAAACTCAAAATTCCTGTCACACACACAATAGGAATCTCTGCTTGAGTTCAGGAGAGACCCAGGCACCATAAGCCTGACCCAGAAACAATCTCCGGCTCATCAGAGGGTAAGAGCAATTTTCCGTTTCAGGTAGGGTCCTTCATAATACACTCTCACCTTTACAGTCTCCATAGCACTTCCTGCAGTTACAACCACATACATGTTTAGTGCCTGCTTTCCCCATGCACTGAAAGCGCCATGAACGGACCTGAAAGCGCCATGAAAGGACTAGTCAGTGTGGGCTGCTATAGCAAAAATACCATAAATGTTGGTGCCTTATAAATAACAAACCTTTATTTCTCACAGTTCTGGAGGCTGGAAGTCCAAGATCAAGGTACAGGCAGATTCAGTGCCTAGTAAGGACTAGCTTCCTGGTTCACAGACAGTTGCCTTCNAAGAAGATTCATTGGACCACTGGATACTTGCATTTAAATTTCGATAAAATCACACAGCAATTTATGA
The DNA here is from genome assembly GCF_001890085.2 of Hipposideros armiger. Classification (NCBI taxonomy): domain Eukaryota; kingdom Metazoa; phylum Chordata; class Mammalia; order Chiroptera; family Hipposideridae; genus Hipposideros; species Hipposideros armiger. Next base: position 1,112,527 of record NW_017731621.1, on the reverse strand, counting down.
TTGCCTTTTCCTTTTTATCTTTTAACTCACAAAATTTGATTTTACCCATATTTTACACATTTCAAGCTGGGAGAAATCATGCCAGTGTTTGGAGAGACCTTTGGCATTAGGGGTGTGTCTTAGGCCATTCAGGTTGCTATAACAAAAGTACCATACAATGTATGCCTTAAACAACAAACATGTGCTTCTTAGTTCTGGAGCCTGGGAAGTCCAAGATCAAGGCACCAGTAGGTTCAATATCTGGTGAGAACCCACCTCCTTGTTCATAGACAGCTGTCCTCTTGCTATGCCCTTATATGGCAAAAGGAGTGAAGGTCTCTCTGGGGTCCCTTTATAAGGGTACTAGTCCCATTCATGAGGGCTCCACTCTCATGACCTCATCACCCCCAAAGCCCCCACCTCCTAAGAGCATCACCTTGGGAGTTAGGTTTCAACATATGAATTTGGGGGGACACAAACCTTCAGTCTGCAGCAGGGTGGGACAAGTCTTCACTGAGGACTGTCCCAAAGACTGCAGGACATTTAGCATCCTTGACTCTGCTTCTTAAAATCCAGCAGCACCCTGTATGAGTTATCTATCGCTACATAATGAGTTACTCCCAACTTAGCACCTGAAAACACTCATCATTTGTTGTCTCACAGTTTCCATAGGTCTGGAATTTGGTTTGTGGGAGGCTTCCACTCCTCACCACATGGGCCTCTCCATAGGTTTGCTCATGACAAAGCTTTCCACAGAGAAGGGAGAGAGGGAGAGAGAGAATCAGAGAGAGAGAGAGAGACAGACAATCAGAGAGGCAGGGAGAGAGAGAGAGGGANATATTAATGTTTTGAAGCCACATTAATCAAGTTAATTATATTTAACTTTAATGGATTTTGTGACTATTAATATAATTCTTGAGATATTTTTGCAAGAGGGGAATTTTCCCATCCTGCTCATATATTCCTCGTTTAGCTTATGGTTCAGATGAATGCCAAATGGCTTTTAATCTTGACTTTAAACATGGTCAGCTGTCTCTGTTGTGATATTATAACCTGGTTCACAGTCTGAGTGTCACACTGGAGGCTCTTGGGAAGGTTTCTGACCTCCACCGGGATAATGAAGGAAATCCAAGACACCATTTCCTTGATTCCCTCACCACACACATACTTGCCAAACTTTACTCCTAGGTCCTGTGCCTGCTGGCTCTCTATCTTCTTATGGCATCTGATGCCAGGTAGTCTGGAAACTGTCTCTTATCGATGTCTTGGGCCTTCTGTCACCTCCTACTGACTTGAGAACATCTTTTGTTTTAAAAAAGCCAGCTCAATCTAGCTATTGCCGACTACATTCTCCTTTGGGCCCTTTCAAATTCCCAATAATGAAATCATTTCCCTCCTAGTTGACTAAGACTGGAACGGAAATACACAGGTGTGGGTACACCTCACGATGCTCCTTTCCACAGAAAGACGAGAGGGGAGAAGGGGGACGAGGGGCGGGGGTTTGCGAGCATTGAGATTTGCATGGGAAGAGCTTTCTGGACTGGGCCCCTCTTGAATTCGGACCTTTTGCCATATCTGCCGCAAGCTGTATGTGATGCCCCTCAGTACGATTTCGGTACTATTTTGGCGAAGGCTCACGCTGTATTCCAATAAGCTACCACTTTGCATTCTTTTCTGCGAGCTGCCTGTTTCTGCTCTTTGCATCTGACTCTTGCCCTGACTCTCACCTATGCCACATGGATGCACGAAATCTCTGGGCATCAGCTATAAAAGGAACCAAGTACTGACACATCCTACATGGGTGAAGCTTGAAAACATGACTGAGTGAAGGAAGCCAATCACAAAAGACCAAATGCTCTCTGATGCCATTTATCTGAAATATCCAGAACAGGGAAATTCATAGAGCGAGAAAATAGAAAAGTGATTGCAAGGGGTAGGGGGAGAAGAGGGATGGGGAGTGACTGCTTATGAGTGCAGGATTCCTTTTGGGGGAGATGCAAATGATCTCAAATTGATTATGACGACAGATACACAACTCTGTAAATATACTAAAAACCATTGAATTGTATACTTGTGGATTGCATGGTATATGAATTATATCTCTATAAAGAAAAAAACAGCTCATAATGAAGGGAGAGGGGGGAAGGGAAGAACTTGATATTAGAGGAAATGAACAATGAGATTTCAGAGGAAGATAAAGACTGGGGCTTTTTTTAAGAGAAAGGAAAAAATATGTTCTTGTAAAATAATAATAATAATAATAATAATAATAATAATAATAATAATAATAATAAGGGTTTTTCATCCAATTCTTGGAGTGTTTTCTCTAAAGCATGTCCTGGAAACTGCAGGAACCAGCAAGAGGGGGGAAAAACAAACCACATGGATCAATGCTGCAAAAGTGGAAAATAGACAAAGGGCAAAATTAACAACGGGATGAAACACACCAAAGCCAACAGTCAGAACACCGGGAAGCAGAGCGGAAGAGACAGCCCGGAACAAAGCGACAGGAAAAGAATTTTGAAATAAAATTTAAGTTAAATGGGACATGAGAGCCCACTTTCTTTCTCCTGGTCCCTCTTTTTTTCTTACCACCCCCTCCCCCGCCCACCATACACACCTCTCTCCCTCTCCCTCTTGTCTGTCTCCCTCTCCTCCAATTAGAGTCCCTATTCCAGCTCTGTTCACAACAGGCTCAGGCAAGTCACAGGCCTTGGGGACACGCAGGAGTAAGCAGTGGCACAGCAGGCATGAGCTGCCACCAACACCTATGAGCAGCAGCAACCCTGGTCCTCACAAGAAGTTTATTCATGGAGCTAGGAAGGACCCAATTCACAAAGTAGCCGGGAAACTCCCTTGATGCCAGGCCAATCGGACTCTTACAAGAGCAGACAGTTTCTTGGAGCTGGTTCTCTCTACTTCCTCTCTCACCAAACATCTGGTCCGGGCACTAGACCTTGAAGCAGGAAGTCCTGAACTCTTTTTAAAGCTGTGACATGTGGTCTGGGGCAAATCCTTTCTGTTCTGCAGTCACGCAGCAACTTTTTCTTCTGGTTTGCTCAGGGTGGCAAACATTATTCTTGCTGGTGCTCTGATTCCCACCCTATAACCCTGAGACTTGGACAGGGAAACCAACAGTCCCCATGTCATAAAGTGAGTCACTGGGTCAGGCCAGGATTAGGACACTTCAGTCCCCAGAGCCAGGTCTCATAAACAGGCCTAGTATAAATGTCAGGGTGACACTCTGATAGTGCCTTGTGAGGGAGAACATAAAGCTACAAAAGATGATGTATTAGTCTATTCACACGTTGGTTTTTTCATGTTATTACACCTGTTTTATTGTGAGAAACCTGAAGCTTCGAAAGGTCAAGTTTCCTAAACTGAAACAAATGACAACACGTAGCTTTTTCTGATTTCAAATCTTATCGACCTCCCCTGAAACATCTACGTGGTCTTTAAATAAAACAGTACATACAGCCACATTCCTCCCTAACAAATATGTGTTACACTTTTTTTAAAAAAATCTTTAAATGGTGTAAATGTAAACAATTCTTTAAATTGTAGAAATTTACTCTTTAAGAAGAAAAATCTGACACAAAGCAAGGTGCCATATAAAGACCTGAGAGAGTTTGGGGTGGGGCATAGGGACAGGGAAAGGCTCTGCACCCTTCCTGTTTTATTCGGTTCAGGATAACAAGGCTCCAACACAGACCTGCAATAACCTGATGCCAAGAACAGGATGACCTCACTCGTGTTTGTTCAGATCTGTGCACAGCAACTCATTCTGGGACTAACCATGACCTGGCTTTGTAAATATGATTTAAATTTTCCAGCACAGGGCATCAAATCAGACCCTCTAAGGAATCATGCATTTGAAAATTAAAATTTTGACCCCTGGAAAAAGCTTTAAAAAAGGATTACCACCCTTCCACCCCTATTCCACCAACCTTCTACCACGTTCAAGAAATACATAATCAAGGAAATAATTTCGTGTGGTGTTATGCCACCAAGATGTATTTATTAAGTGTCTCATTGCTTATGGTTCTGGGCTAAGCAGTGTGTAAAGGGAATTGCATCAAACTGGCCTCTCTCGCTCTCTCGTTTTAAGCCCTTACCATGTAAGGTAGACAGCTCACCTGGACAAACAGGTTCCGGACACGATGACAGCAGATGGGAACTTGAAAACATACCAGTGACTGGACACTGAAGCATTCATCTGGTCACTGTCAGTGTGTTTTCAGGGTGCAGAGCCAGGAAGGAACACATGGGGCGTATAGCTGCCGGGTTTCTGAGGAACACTTGGCCTCAGCTGCAGACACTGCCCACGCCAGTAAAAGATACTGTTAAAGATACCGAGTCCATCTCCTGGTTTGCAGAGAAAGCTGTGGGACGAGGTGGCAGGCAGTAGGGAGGAGGTTGGGGTCCCAGCTAGGATGGAGTAGGAGAGGGCAGAGGGCTAGCTGCAAGGGTGGGGCCAGCAGAGAGCAGTGAAGCAGAGAGGAGCCAGGCCAGGGGAACCAACCAGGGAGCAGCTGTTGCTGACAGCCCCACCCATGCCTCCCAGCCCAAGGGATTTCTCAAGCCTTCAGCTGTGCTCAGAGACCAGAGGTGGATTCTAAAATGCTTGTGATTGGTAAGAATGGGGAAGTGGAGGGTCTAGGTAAAGGCTCAAAGTTGTGTTTTAGAAGTCCAGGTGTCAGGGCATGAAAACACGGCCTGCTTGGAGGGAGTGCTGATAAGTGACAGGATCAAAC
>NW_017731621.1:1103198-1106149 GCF_001890085.2 Hipposideros armiger | reverse complement strand
AAAATAGAAAAACAAAACATGAAAACCACTTAAATCGCCATCATGTTTATTATAATGTTTAAAATAGAAAAACAAAACATGAAAACCACTTAAATTGCCATCGTTAAATTTGGGCACGTCCATGGAATATAGTGTAGCAGTGAAAAAAGAATGAAGTAGATTTTTTTATGGAAAAGACCACATAAATAATGCTACGGAAAGATCTCAAAGACATGTTGGTAGCCGAAAGCCGTAACAGAACACTACACGAGCATGACATTATTTACAAAAATACATCCACAAAACTATATATTTCTCCATGTAAATATAGTCATGCAAATGCATATAAGAAAACCTGGACAGATTCATACCAAACTGATAATAACGATTACCTCTAGGGAAGTAGGTTAGGGATTGGGGAATTAAGGGGGATTTTTGCCTTTATCTGAATAGAGTTTTCGTTTACAATGAGAATGTATTCGTGTGTTATTTTGCAAGTAAAAAGGAATTTTAAAAGAATGGAGAAAAGGAACAGAGCATCTGTTTCCATGAGCCAGTCAAATAAATAAAGAAATAGAGTTGACTGACAAATTGTGTGTGCGGGATGGGACTTCTTCTCAAGGAACTAAGCATGAGCATTCGCTTCAATCCTCTCCCTCATGCCCTCAACCTCCAGAAATGGCTGTTTGACACATGGGTCCCACACATCCCTCTTAGCTGGGTGGCCCTAGCTATCTATTCTGAAGCAATGTGGTACCCCACACCATGATCCGACCCCCTCAGAATGAGGAATACACACACCCAGGAATAATTACTGTGGGAACTAAATAGCAAGAAACCTCACATAATGCGATAATTTATAGCTCCGAAATTCAATGTCAGATCATTTGTCTTGACTTTTCCAAGGGTCATTACACAAAGAATTCAAAGGACCTCATTACCACACTACTAAACCTTAGTGGATCTGTGGGATCTATGGTTTTAAAACAGAGACTGGAACAGTTAGAATGTTCTGAACTGGCATTTGAACAAGTCACTGACTAGAGAATTGGTGAGTGACAAGGATGACAAGAATACAGCATCTCCCCAGCCTAAGAATTGATAGTCATAGGAAGTAACACTGGGCCAGACCTTAAAGACTAAAAAAAAAAAAAAAAACTAAAACAAAAAACAAATGAACAGCAACAAAAACAACCTAAAAAGGAGACTAGGGAAAGGACGAAACCTGGAAATAAAAAAATAACTACATGTACGGTGATAGTATCATTTTCCTCAGTATATTCACCTTCACACTTCACTCTTACTTTTGTCTTATTTTTCCCACATGGGAGGTTAAAATGGTGAGGCATCAATGAGCCCTTCATCCTCAGAGAATGCCTGGCATAAAATATTAATCACATCAGCTTTTATTTTCTTTAGAGAGGAACAAAACAATATTTTTCATTTCAACCCAGCTAACATGAACGTTTAAAAAATATTTGCCTGGCAAAGATTACAATCACAGATGCACTGAGCCGAGCAGCACCACGTTGCCTTCCTCATTAATATAATGAATTGTAACTTCACATGGAGGTTCATGTTCAAGGACTAAGTATACTAAAAATGGCATTATGGTCTCGACTCTATTGAAATTATAATGAGAAAATATGATCATATGTTGATTCTGAGTCTAATTGGAAAAATATTCTTCTGTATAAATAATGTGCCTACTGTAGCCCACCATTTATAGGATCTTGGTAAATGAAATAAAACCCAATTAAAATTCTGTTGTCTCAGTTGTTGAATCTAGGTCATTTTATATATATATATATACACACACACACACACATACACACATGTATGTACATGTGTGGTAATATTCTGTTCTTTACATAGTTCTGTATGTTTGACAATTTTCATAATAAAAATTGGGGGAAAGTCTGTTGTTTCTTTCAAAATATTTCACATCACCCTTTCCTATCACCTTGTTCAGACCTTCAGTTGCTTGTGGGTAATGACTTCGCAGCAGGTTTCTCTGACTTTCTCTGACTCCACTTTGCAGCCCAGCCTATGTAATAGCAGCCATATGCCTCTTCTAATACAAGCTTTTATCCTGCCTTTTTCCCTATGGCCCCCCACAAAACACAGGACCCTACTGCCCAGCTCTCCCGGTTCTCAGCATCGAGCCCCTCCCTCCTGTTCCACCTTAGTTTCCCATGACCCATGGGCTGGTCTTCCCACCAACCGTGTCTCTGCCCACGGGGCACCCGAATGCACTTCCTATAGCCTTCACTTATCTAAGCTTTAGCATTCAAGTCCCATCCTAAGTCCTGCTTCCCTACTTATTCCTTGTCTTTAGCACCTGAACTGTCAACATTCAGAAAGAGCACAGGCTGCCACTTGGATGTAAACTTAGCATTTCCATTAGCAATAAAATTACCACCTCAGTGGTGCTCTCTCACCTACTTAAAAACCATGAAACAAAAGGAACAAGCATCAACGAACAGATGTTGATAGGTAAATTATTTATCGATTTCAATGTAACGATGCTTCTAAATCTAGGCCAAAGTAGATTCGCTAAAAATATGCGATCACGTCCTATGTTTGTTCAACACATTAGTGAGCATATGCAGACACCTTTCTGGGCACTTAAGATACATCAATAATAAAACATTGACCATATACCCTCACTGCATGTAAACTCTAGTGGGGGTGGAAAACATAACTAATGTACAAAATAAATGTGTGTTATGTAGTATATTAGAAGACGGCAAGCACAATAAAAAGAAAAAAAAGTTGGAAAGGATAAAAGGAACTTGAGAGTCCATGGTGGGGGTGTGTGGCAGGGGGGTGGGGAGAGCAACTTTAAATAGCGTGGTGAGTGTCTCAGCTCATTCGGGCTGCTGTGACAGAATACCATAAATTGGGTGGCTTGTAAACAACAGACGTTCATTTCTCACAGTCTGGAAGCTGGAACTCTGAGATCAAGGTGC
>NW_017731621.1:1097543-1101639 GCF_001890085.2 Hipposideros armiger | reverse complement strand
TGGGGAGCGTGTCATTCTGGGAGGACACATGCGTCCTGAGACATTAAACACGTAAAATCACAACATGACCTTAAATTATTTAAGCTTTTACATTTAAATTCCATTATAGTTAGTATTAGGAGAGATGTTTAGAGGGACTTGGCCTGGATGGTGGGCGTGAGTGTGCAGTGGGTCAGGCTTTCTTATGGGACTGATGCTTCTTCAGCTGAGACTGAAGGTAGAGTAGGCATCAGTCAGGACACAAAGGAGGCGGAGAAGGTTCCCACAGGGGGAAGGGACATAGTGCTGTGAAGGAACTGAAAGTCAGGTTTCTCCAGAGAACTAGAACCAATAGGATATATATAGAGAGAGGCTGACTGTAAGGAATAGGTTCATGTGTTTATGAAGGCAGACAAGCCCTGAGATCTGCGGTGAGTATCTGGGGGAGACCAGGAGGAGCCGATGGGGTAATCCAGCCTCAAGTCCAACAGACTCAAGACCCAGAATGGGGTGGGCAGGTTGGAAACCCAGGAAAAGAACAGCAGGGCTGCAGGGAGCAGACCCTCCCACCTTCACCCAGGACTGAGATCCTATCGGGAAAGTCTCTTGGTGCAGCACAGAGCACCAGGCAATAATGCCTTCAGAGCCTCGCCAAGCGGGGAAGGACTAACTGACACACCTTGGAGTATGTCAGCACCTTACCTAGAGATTCACATTTGGATGGCTGTCATTTATATGTGTGTGTTTTCACATTAACTTTGAAAATGTTCCTCTTAAACAAAAATCCACTCTGCTTTCTAGAGCTGGACTTCCCTCCCCAGGGCTAGGGACTATAGTTGGGGCAGGGTGACATTTTCCTAAACGCTGGCTCATTATTTTGCTTCTGCAATTGCACATCCAAGGATCAAATGGCACAGCCTGACCACATCCAGGAGGGGCGGGAATCCCACCAGAGGTGCCTTGAAACAAAAGAAACAACTTCAAAACCACATCATGCAATCTGGGCCTGTTACAGGACAGATGGAACGCTGAATTGTTTGATCCTATCGGCAGAACAGAGGAAGGAAACGTTTTTAAAATGAGATTATATTATTATTCCCCCAGTTCTTATTATGAAACCTTCCTGAAATGAACTTTAAATATCGGCAGCCCCTTTCATGGGAACGAATGGGATTCAGCCAGCAGGAGCTGTGCAGGAAAGTGGTTCCATTATAAAAAATGTAGAGAGGCAGAGGTTGAGATGAATAGTGGATCCCTGTGGGGTCTTTTGGCCAGGTGAAAAATCAGCCTCTATAACACAGCTGTGTGTGTTAGGAGGGGGCTTTTCGAGAAAGCTCTGTGCCCCATGTAAACATTAATTACGGGATCCTTTTTCAAAAGACAGCAATTGTAATGAATAAAAAGACTTCTGCATTCTTTGCCCTCAAAAGGAAACTGATTGGCAGCTAGTTATTGTATAGAAAAGAAAAAATATCCTGAAAGTTATGAAAATCTCCCCCACATAACATCAGGCAATCATTCTTTATAAGGCTAGGCTGTCTATACAGAATTTTCCAAAGGAAGTTGCCTGTATTAGTCAGCCCCAAGCCCTGCTGAATAAGAAAAAAAAAAAAAAGATGTTTGTTAGCCTTGTCTAGTCAAGTGACTGCCAGGACCAGCCAAGGGTTTGTCTACTTAGCCTAAGGGTCCTCCCACTCATATCTAAATGTTGGGGTTCCTCAAGGCCCTCTGAGTACCAGAGCCCATACCCAACTTTTTACCTGACATTACCACTGAAACACAGGTTGGAACACCTGAAATTTAGTGATCTTCCCAGTCCTCTTCCCCGTCCTCTCCAACTCTGTAAATGACACCTACATCCATCCACTCATCGAGCCAGAATTTAGGATTCATCCTCAATTCATCTGTTCTCATGGCCCAGCCCCCGGACTCTTCTCTACAGAATTACAAAGGATGACTTCTCGAAGCGTAAACAAGACCATTTCATTGCCCTGCTGACATCCTTCGCTGACTCTCCATTGCACATAGAGCAAAATTCAAACTCTTCTCATTAGCCTGCTAGACCTGCACGTTCTGGCCTCGCAATTTCTCCAGCCATTTCTCCTTCACTCCTTCCTCATTCAATGTTCCGGCAGCGTTGGTGTTTTTCAGTCTTTGAACACTGTTCCTTCCTACTCTGAGCTTCCATGTTTTCTGTTCCCTGTGCCGTAAACTTCACCACACACACATCACAGACCACCACTTTCTCTTTTCATTATTGGGGCTGAGCTGACTGTCACTATTGGAATTCGACAGCCCCCACTCCCCCAAAAGCACCCTTCTTCTCTCTCCAAGCTCTGAGCCCTTGAGAAATAAGTCAGAGAGGCCAGGCAGTTGGGGACCAAACTACCACCTTTATGACTGACAAAACTGATCTTGGAGAATGTGACTTATGATATCTGCAAACAACTGGATTCCTAATACTAACCTAGGTTCAAGCAGACCCAGCCACCCAGTCCCAGGCTGTGCTGTGTCAGGGCAGAGGGTGCCCAGAGCAGACCCATCTTCTCTGCAGGCAGGTTGGCTCACCAACTACAAACGCACTTTCTCTCTCTCTCTNAAAGGTTAGCAACATCATTGCAACAAGTTCGCGAACTTAATTGTCACACCTCATATAGTTTGGACATCCTGCCAATTCTTAGAGTCCCTTTATTCTTTTTTATGGCTGCATAATACTCCATTACTTACTTGGCTATTCCATGATTGATTCAACCAGCCTCTTATGGACAGGAACTTTGACTAGTCTTTCAATGTTTTGCTGTTCTAAGTAACGCCACCATCAATAGCCTTTTTCATATGTTGCTTTGCATTTCAGGGGATGTTTCGTCAGAGCAGAGTCACTGAGTTTGGGATGCTGGATCAAACAGAAGACAGCCCTGCTGACATCTTGACTTCAGACCAGTGAGATCCATCTGATGTGGTTTTAGTAATACTGTTAGATTCTCCTCCTTAGGAGTTGAAGTGCTTTGTACTCTTGCCAGCAATGCCTGAAATTGCCTCTTTCAGTTGTGGAAACGCTGATGTAGAGAAACATACCTGTCGCAGATGCCTGGGGTTGGAGGGTTTATTCTGTGGGTGTTGCCTATTGCCAGAAAGCCAGTCTTCTAACCCATCCCACCACAAGTTTGCTGTTTGTAGGTCCAACAAGACTGAAATGAGAGTACGTGCAGGCCACAAAGAACAACTAAATGTTTGCATGATGGATTGGACATTAAACTACCTGTAGTGAAAGCCCTAAACAGAGACCCTGGAGGCTCAGAAGCACTGGTCTCTCACAGGAGATCAATGGTGACACAAAAATCACAGACACTTCATCAAATCAAGGAATCAGGATTAGAGCAGCTTCATAAGGACCAAGATAAAAAAAAATAAAATAACACATCTCCTGCACACAGGAAATAGGCAGAAAGGCCTGACTCTGCTTCAGCCAGTGTGCTTTTTTAGCTAGTGTGAGGAAGTTGAGTAGTTTAATCAAAGCTCTCATCAGTAAGGTTTACAAGTGCAGCTTTAAATACAGTATTTGTGGTCATTAGAAACAGCTACATATTTTTAATCCAAAATTTAGCTAACTTCGCCTCAAACTCATAAAATTCACATGTATTAGTTTCCTGTTGCTGCGGTAACAAATTACCACAAACCTGGTAGCTTAAAACAGCACAAATGTACTATCTTACAGTTCTAGAAGTTAAAAGTCTGCAATGTGTCTTCATGGGCTGAAATCAGGATGTTGGAAGGGCTTTTCCAGTTTCTAAAGGCTGTGGCGTTCCCTGGCCTGTGGTCTGTTTCCATCTTCAAACATCCAATCAAGTCTTTCTCACATGGTGTCGCTCTGACACTGACTCTTCTGCCTCCCTCTTCCCCAGGTAAGAACTCTTGTGATGACATTGGGCCCACCCAGATGACCCAGCGTAATCTTATTTCAAGGTCAGCTCATCAGCAACCTTATTCTATCTACAAACTTAATTCCCCATTTCCATATAACCTCACATATTCACAGGTTCTGGGGATTAGGATGTGGACATGTTCGGGGGTGTGGGCTGTAATTCTGCCAACCATACCAGGTAATACTGGACTTTCT
>NW_017731621.1:1068061-1091418 GCF_001890085.2 Hipposideros armiger | reverse complement strand
CTGGTCTAAAGTGTCGTTTAAGGCCACTGTTTCCATGTTGATTTTCTGTCTGGAGGATCTGTCCATTGGTGACAGCAGGGTGTTGAAGTCCCCTACTATAATAGTGTTACTGTTGATCTCTGTCTTTATGTCTGTCAAAATCTGTTTTATATATTTAGGGGTTCCTATGTTATGTGCATAGATGTTTACTAGAGTTATATCCTCTTGTTGGATCGATCCTTTTATTATTAAGAAGTGCCCTTCTTTGTCTTTCGTTATGTTCTTCACTTTAAAATCCATTTTATCTGATATAAGTATCACTACTCCAGCTTTTTTCTCGGGTCCATTTGCATGAAATATTTTACTCCATCCCTTTACTTTCAACCTGTATGTGTCTTTTTATCTAAGATGAGTCTCTTGTATACAGCATATGCAAGGCAAACCCACTTTCTCTTTACTAGTGCAATTCCTTTTCCTCTAGGAAGCAGGAGGAAACCTGAGTGTGATCTAGCAAGGCTTCCTCTACGTGGAAGTTGAGAAGGAGAAGTGTTCCCTACTGAGCCACTCTTGCCCTCCCCCAAAATCCCCCCTAACGTGCCCACTCTGACTCCCCTCCCCTGAGCTGCACTAGGGCCTCAGTCTGGCTCTCCTGACACCCACAGCTAGGACAGGACTTTGAACAAAATGAGAGCCAGCGCAGATGCCCATGGCAGGCTGGGCCACGCACAGAAGCTCATTTCCAGAGAGCTCTGAGTGCGTCTCTCCGGCCTCAGCTAGAGGGTATAAAATGAAGGGAAGCACCATGCTCCTCAAACAAGGGCTTTGTGAGACTTTTTAACAGTCTGAAGACAGAAAAAGTATCGGCCAGACACAGGCTGCCCGTGACTCAGAGATTAAATGGTTCCATCCAGGTCGCAATGGCCTTGGCTTCCTGGTGACAAAATGGGCTCTCACACATTAAATGGGTCTTGTTTTAAAACAAGGTCTGTTGTGTTTGAAGTCTCTCCCCTCCAAGGAGACCTCTGCGGCCCCCACACTTGGGGCATAGTATGTCCACGGTGCTCACTGTTGTGCAGGCGTTATGGAGAAAGCATCATCACAACTTGTAATCTACAACCTGTCGAGCTCTGGTCTCACTCCAGCATTTACATTCTCTGCAAAGAGAATCCTGTGGTAGAGAACGCGGAAGAATGTGCTTGCATGTGGCACAAGCAGCCTGTGGGGGAAGTCTAACCTACCAGACTGAGGGCAGCAAGAGATGGAGTTATTAATACGTAAGTCACAACCTGGATGGGACCAGCGCTGTTTCCAGGACAGAGAAAAGCAAGCCCTGCTCTGGACTCCCACTCTAGGGGACCCTGGGGGCCAGGAGACAATCAGGGAGACAGCGCTACTCATTGCTACTCAGAAAGCCCCAAAACTACACATACAGACATACCCCTAATCTAGGCATGTAAATCTGTACAATAAATCCTTCAAAACTCACCACCGCCCCACTGTCATTCCCATTATGCCAAGTCCTTTGGTGGTTTCTTCCTTCTAAAGAGGCTTTGGTCTTTCTGTTAACCTCCTTCAATTTTACACAGCTGTCCAGCGGAGGATGGGATGCATGCCCAGGGGGCCTTCCCTGAGCCCACACCATTTGCAGGCATGACCCTGCATCTCAGACAATAGTAAAACGGTACCCGCATTTCACCTTGAGAGAGAACACTGGGAATGCCATTGCTTTGATAATTTGTCAGACATTTCTGAATTTTTACTCTGCCAGGCCACACAAGGAAGATTTTCTGGAGGAGCAGACCCTTGAGCTGAGTCTTAAAAGATACATTGGGTCAGGTAAATATTAGAGAGATGGGCTGGGGGAGGTTGGTGGATGAACAAAGACATAAAAAAGGGCAAAACTCTGAGCAGCTAAGGTGGAAATTGCCAAGAACTAGGAGGTGCGGTCAGGCCAGATCAGCCTGTGTCTTGCAGTTAGTGAAAGTGACAGGGTCAGATCTGTATCACAAGACCTAGAGCCAATGAGGAAGATAGATTTGCAGGAACCAGGACAGGTGACACAGACACAGGTAGGAAGGTTGTCACTACAGCCCACACTCCTGGGAGGCCTTATAAAGCCAGGGGTTTAGGCTGATCCATCAATGCTTCAGACTGGGATAGGCAGTGGCCTAGGGAGATTAAAAGGCTCTTTGAGGGTGAATGAGGACCCACCCAGGGACAGGAGCCAGGTGGGCCAGTGAGCAGCCAGCAGCTGTCTGAGGTGGCTACAGACAACAGCTGGTAGGCTCCCTCCTCCATTATGTCTATGAATGTTTTTGAAAGTCAAATTTCCTAAAGGTGTTTCAAAAGGGAAAGGATCCACTTCTGCGTGTACGCAGAAAAGCACCGAAGGCAGGAACTCAGACATTTGCACCCCTGTGCTCCAAGTAGCATGATTCACAACAGCCCAAAGGCGGACGCCACCCAGCTTCCATGGACAGATAAACGAGCAAGCAAATTGAGGTCTCTCCACACAATGGAATATTAGGGAAGCCTTAGAAAGAAGGAAATGCTGACACAGGCGACAACACGAATGAACCTTGAGGACATTATGCTGAGTGAAATAAAACAGTCACAAAAGGACAAATGCTATAGGATTCCACATAGATGAGGTCCCTAGAGAAGTCAACTTCACAGAGAGACAGAACTGAGAATGGTGGGTACCAGGGGCTGGGGGGCGGGGGAACGGGAGTTCGTGTTTAACCTGTACAGAGTTTCAGTCTGAGAAGATGGAAAGTTCTGGAGATGGACAGTGGTGATGGTTGTACATCAGTGTAAATGTACTTAAGATCACTGAACTGTATACTTAAAAATGGTTAAAACGGTTAAATTTATGTTATGTCTATTTTACTGCAATCTTTTCAAAAAGAGAAAGGGAAAGGGAATTAGCATTCACTGAGCACCTAGTATGTATCAGCACTGCCCTAATTGCTGGAAGTGCTTCCATTAATTTCATCCCAAACAAAATCCCCTGTGCAAGGCAGCCAGCAGCCACACCTGGTCAGGTGTGCAGAGGCCACCCTCCATTCTGGACTTCAGGCCAGGCCCTCTGGGGGAGGAGCACATACAGCATTATCTAAGCCCCTCTTCCCAGGCAGTGATCAAAACAACCATCCAAACCTGCCAGCGCTTCCTGAAAAGAGGCCGCACATTTAGCTGCGGGCTCTTTCTCAGCTGACCAGGAAGTGATCCACGCTCAGCCTGCCAGGCCTTGCCTTGCCCCTGCCTCTGGCCCAGATGTGGCTGTGCTCGGAGAGAAAGGGGTCCTGAGTTCCAGGAATCAGAGCTGTGTGTGTGACCCGGGATGAGGAAAAGATGGACAGTGGGCAGCCTGCCGATTGAGGACCTCCTGGGCCCCCTCACAGCCTTGATGGCACAGGTGGCACAGACACTTAACTGTCAGAAAGACAGTTAAGACAGAGACTCAAAATCCTTCCCAAAACAGCATCCTGGGGTCAGAACTGGCTCACAAGGTGAAACCAGCCTGCCATCCCTTGGTATTTGGCTGGCCTGGCCTTGGCTTTTGTTTCGACTTCTCCCAAAAGGGCTGCCTGGGCTCCATGCTCTGTCCCAGGCCCAATCTGGGCAATTGAGATGCTATATTCAGCCCACGTCTCAGGGGAGGCACTGAGCAGATATATCTCCACCTCCTAAAAAGGCACAAAGCTCCAAAATTAAATCTTCCCTCATCCTACCTATCTCCACTTTCCCGAGTCAGCTGCCGAGTGAGCATCACCCCTGCCTCTCTGCCCCGTATCACTAAGCCAAGTGATACAGAGCAACTCTTATATGACGTCCCTTTTAGAATCTCTGCCTCCCATCACAGAGGTCTGTAGCCTAGTCTGTTTCAAAGTTTGATGGAAGCCTCTTTCTTAGGTCAGTGGAATAACAATGAGCTTAAGCCTCTTGCACTTCCCTGCTTCAACTTAAGTGAAACAGAGTGGGCACCTGGGATAGGAGGCCATGTGTTTGTTCCCTCTCTCTCTCTCTCTCTCTCTCTCTCTCTCTCTCTGGCTTTCTCTCTCATACACAAACATACAAGTTTAGAACAAGGAACAAAAGAATCTACCTTTTAGATTCCAGAGCTGCTTGGTCATGGAGACGAGCACACCCTTGATGGCCATGGGCCTCACCCCAGAACCCACAGCAACCCAGGGACTGCGGGCGGTGGGAGGGCTGGGTCGAGAGACAAGGGGCGGCCCTGCCCTGGCCACTTGCACAAGCAGCTTTCAAACCAGATCTGCAGGCCGAGTGTCCTTTGTTCTTTTGGGCACCTGAGGCCTGTATTAAACCAGGGCTCCAACTGCTTCCTCTTGGAGGGGACAGACAAAGGCGACATTTCATTTAAATGAACCAGCTGCTTCACACCTTAAAAATCATACCTAATC
Organism: Hipposideros armiger; assembly: GCF_001890085.2. NCBI lineage: Eukaryota > Metazoa > Chordata > Mammalia > Chiroptera > Hipposideridae > Hipposideros > Hipposideros armiger. The sequence continues at coordinate 1,087,012 of NW_017731621.1, read as the reverse complement.
TTATGAGTCACAGCTTCTTCCTTGCCAAGTCATCAGGACTGTGGTTCCAGGGCTTGGGAAGAACTGGGGCAAAGTGTGGAGAAACCAGACCTCCCCACACATACCCCTCCACTCCAACCCTCCCCACCCCCGCCCCTGCCTCCAGGCAGGACCTACCTGAAAGACTCCAAAACAGTGAGGGTTCACTTTCCAGGCTGACTTCTAAAGACCTCTAGGGCAGTGGTTTCTACCTGCATTGTAGGATGGGGCTGAGAGCAGACGTGGTTTCATTTGTTATGGGCTGGAAACAGAGGGACAGCTCAACCTGTCCTCCCCAGCCAGTGGCTCTAACAAGCACCTCCAGCTGTCATTACCTTTTGCCAGTTGGACTGGTTGAGGAAATGGATGGCTTCCCCTCCAGCTGGGGTGACTGCCAGCCCCGGGGTTCTTGGGACTGTCCCTGAATGTCTTGGTCTGGCTTCTAATGCGCTTGATTTGTTATGTGAGTCATAGTCCAATTAAAATAAAAGTGGCCGAGCATAAAGAATGGAAAGAAAACACAGGAGGACTACACAGAAGGTACAAGGCAAGTGAGCATGTACATGGCAGGCATGCCTTACTCTAAAATCGCCACCCTGAAATCCAAATTTACAACACTTCAGTTATCTAGTATCAAGGCTGTTATACTCATTACAGAATGTTAATTATTTCATTTTGCCAAAAAAAAAAAAATCCATCAAACGTTTCCTTAAGGTCACTTCCCTAGTGAATTTTTAAATATCACTAAATCGTCAGAAACCCGATTTACATACAACTGTTTTGGACCGCCCTCAATTGTGAAAAGCAAAATAGTCTTGGATTCTGAAGTTACCTGCCTAAGCTTGGAAAACACCAAATGCTTTTGTAATTCTAGGTAATCATAAGCGCTCATTTGGCATGAAAGAACATGAACTGTAAACACCAGCTCATCAAAGGACTTCAGACGCCTTAAAATGGAAAGAAAACAATGCTGTCTGGGAGCCAGACCTGATAACGAACCACCTCACTGCAGGAGCGGTCTTCAGTCTCCAGCGGTTGATGCAGTCAAGGCTGCCACCTGGACGGGTTGGGGAGGCCGGTGGGGCTGGGCTCTTCCTCCACAGCCCCAGAGCTCACCCTGGTGAGCCACCGCATTGATCTTATGTTTAAAGCAATGTTGAGGTTTAGTATGACTGGGAAGAGGCACCTCATGGACCCCTGTTCCCAGTGGCCCTCGCCCACATCTGGCTCAGAGCTGGAACTGCCTAGAGCCAAATGGTAAAGCAGACAAAGTGAAACCGCTTCCTTCTCCTGCCCAGCCGAGAGTCTCACACCTGCCCTTCCTCCCATGGGCCCCAGCCCAGTCCTGTGTGCTCTGAAAGCTCAGACTGTAAGGAGAAGCGTGATGGTCACTCATCAGGGCGCATAGTAGCTGATCATTGACAGCTGTGCTGCTACCTCTCAGCGCAGCAGCCGCCTTCCTGACAAAACCTTGAGGAAACGAGTGATAGGTAATTTTATGTGTCAACATGACTGCGTCAAGCAAGGAATGCCCCACCACGGGTCAAACATTATTTCTGGGTGCGTCTGAGAGCGTGTTTTCAGAAGAGGTTAACATTTAAATCAGTGGACTGAGTAAAGCAGTTTGCCCTCCCCAATGTGGGCAGGCATTACCTCATCTGCTGAGGGTCTGGGTAGAACGAAAAGGCGGAGAGAGGGTGATTACTTTGCCCGAGCTGGGACAGCCCTCTTCCCCTGCCTTTGGACATCAGCACTCCTGGCTCTCAGACCTTAGGTCTGACTGTAACTGCACCTAACAAACAGCTTGCCTGGGCCTCCTTCTTACAGGTGGCATATTGTGGGACCTCTCAGCCTCCTGGATCGCATAAGCCAGTTCCTCATACCAAATCTCCTCCTGTATGTAGCTCTATATATCCTATGGATTCTGTTTCTCTGTAAAAGCCTTACTAATACAAAAAGGAATATGGCCTGACTAGAATTTCCGATGTCAGAAGGAAGAGGAGGTATTGGGGAAGGTGAGGGGTGAAGAGAAGCCCTGAAGTTACACTGAGGAGGTGACACCAAGGTGAGCCACACACAAGACCAGGCCAGGTACTATGGGAGGTGTAGGAGAAACCACTGTGCAATGTCTCAGGTCCTTCTGCTTAACCACCTTTGATCATCTACTCAACCAGAAGACAAGGGTAACCCAACGGCTGCTGCTGGCTGTGTCTGATGTGGCCTCAGTAGCATTCTATGTTGGGGGGCAGGGGCTCTGACTCCCAGAAGAGAAGACACCCCCTACAAAGGGGCTTTCTATGCAGGGTTGAGGGAAGTATCTCAGAACAGAAAATGACATCAGCAGGAGTCAGGCCAGCCCCAAGTGTGTGCCCTAATTGTCACCCTAGAAGAAATGCAGGTACTCTAGGCTTTGCCATTTAAACCACAGCAGGAATGGCTGGTTGGTGACCTCATTACCATCCTTGCCCAAAGAACCAGTTCCACCTGCTCACCACCCACAGCCTGCCGACACTAGGCTTGAATGCCAGCCCAGGAAAAGCCTCAGTGAGACCCAGTGCCTGGGCAGACAGGCCTCTGTTCACAGCTACATCAAGAAATTGTTCTTCTTGGGTGAGGAAAAAAGGTTTTCTGTGTTTATGGAGAAACAGATGCCTTCTGACTCCCAACTGGTATGAACTATCTCTTCCACCTGCTCCCTTAGTTGTTGCCCACAAAGTTGTTCTTGAAGTTGTGGGCCCTACAAGTTAGCCCTCTGGAGCCTGAAACCCACCACAGGGTCAGTCCCATCTTAAGGCAAGGGGCCAGCCTTTTGTCATCAGGCAGTCATTGTCTGCCAGCCGCCCTGCAGATGCGGAGTCCGCATGGCATCCTGAGCCAAGGGGACAGCTGTGCTGTTAGCAGCCGACACCGACTGTTAGAGGAGACCTGGGGAGACCACCTGTGCCTGTTACAGCATGAAGCATTCAGGGCATTCGAATTCTCTTCTGTTCCTTCGATTCGTTTTTTTTCCAGACAGATTTCTTCGTCTGTCACGTGCATGGATGTTTCTTTCTCCCTTTTTTCCCTTTATTAGTTTTGTACGTTTGCTGTTCCAACCTTCTGTTTCTCTCTTAGAGTGTGGTTGAATCCTCCGTGGCCTCCCTCACTCCTAATCTAATCACTTTTGTGTCCACTCTTCTGAGATACAGTTTGGCCATGGGGCGGGGTGGGAAGGGGGAGGGGAGGAGGGGTTGCAGTCATAGACACTTTTCAGCACTTGATAATCCTGAGAATTCTTAGGATTTTACGGATTCCTTTTCATATCCTGCTTTGGGGGAAGCGGAGGGCAGGAGTAGTTGGTGAAAGTGGAGGTAAGAGCTACCTTGGGTATCATGTTTCTTTCCTTGGCAACCACTTTTCGAAGTTTACAGTGTGGGATGGAATTCTTTTCCATGAATGATCACCAACAGTGAGGTTTTTTGTTGAATGTGACCAAGTTCTGTTGATTTCATTAGCTTGGGGAGAGGGAGACTTGTAGTCTGGGGATTTATTGATTCTTAGGAAAACGCAGTTCCCCTGGAGTTAGAAACCAGCATTCCACCAAGTAGGGTGTGGACAGCCGAGAAAAGGGCACAAGGCTGTGGGGTCACCTTGTGGCTCTGAAACAGTGGCCCCAGTGTCCTCAACACCCCCATCTCTGCCAGACTTATTCTCCCACCTGGAGACAGACATCCTCTTAGCCTCAACCAGAGCCAAGGAAAGAGGGACCTGCTTTCAAGTGAACTGACACCTGAGAAAAAGAAATCCTTTCATTTCTGTTAGAAGCCTCCATCCTTGAAACTAACCTCTCTACTCACACCCACCCATAGAGATGACTTCGCTGGCTGTCACCCTTGCAGGACCCTGCAAAGGACCCACATTTCTTGATTCTTCTGCCGGTTTCTTTTCCAGGCGCACAGAGTTTGTGTTCCCCCAGAGATACTCTTTCCCCAAGGCAGCAACATGTAATTTGGGCATTTGGGGCAAGAAATATGACAAGTGCCCTCAAGCCAATGGAACAAGTCCAGTTGGCACGGTGAGAGGAGGCTGGCCCCTTGTAGACAAAATGCTCTCCATGCACCCTGACATTTACTGTAGGTGACACAGGGATGGGGGTCACCTTGCCACCCCAGCCAGAGAGCTGCACATGGTGTAGAAATGGGAGAGGTGAGGTGCATGCTAAAGCAATTCCTCAGGACTTAAGAGTTTACAACTTTGTACAATCTTTTTAAACCATTATTTCAAAATCTGTACCCTCTGCAATTTGGGGTCCTGTGCTCTGTCTCCCTGCCCTGATGTGGGTTTCACACTGTGCAAGAAACTATAGGCCCTTGGGTCAGTTCCAGCCCCTCCAGGCACCGCGTTCTCCCCTTGAAGCCTAATTCCATATTCCCTTAACTCACACTCACACAGTATATAAAGTGGGCATGGGCAATCAATACCACACGGAGAACCAAGGAAGAATTGGCTCAACAGAGCAAGATCGGGATGCCCAGAGCCAAGTGCTGCGTAATGCTGGAGCCACTATTTGGCAAACCCACTTCCACGTCTGCCAGAGACGTGTAGACCCCCTCACCTGATTCCTGGCCCCAGACACTTCTGTGACAAGTGGTGACTCCTCCACCTGGCAGTGCCAGGGAGCCATCTGGTTCGGCACGTGTGGTTTGCGGGGTGCAGGGTTTAGCATGGAGGGAGCAGAAGGTGGGTGTCAGCCACGCACTTCCTCCCAGAAGAGGGGCAGGGGCACAGCACTGTATTCCACTGCCCCACTTCTGGCTTAAATTATATAACTGTTTGATTTGGGGGTCAGAATTCCTGCTTTATAATAATGTTTGCTTGAGAGGTGGTCGCAGAAATAGAGATAAGCAGACTCCCCCCTTTCAAAGGCAGCTCCCAGAACAGACCGACCCACCCCGGGAAGGTCCAGCTAGCCCTGTGTGAGCAGTAGGACGTGCTCCGGTCAGCATGCACATACGGTCACATCCCTTTTATTTTTACCCTTAATCACTCAGACCCTGTGTAATTGACAGGAAATCCATGTATCTTCTTCATGGGCTCTTTCTCCCCTTCTTCACTCCAAGAGATCCTCACCACCTGAGCAGAGAATACTCTAGAGCAGGGATTGGCAAACTGCGGCTGGCGAGCCACATGCGGCTCTTTGGGTACATTCCATCTCAAAAGTTTGCCAACCCCTGGAAGAGCCAATCCTGTCCGTCACAACAATTTAAAAATTCTTCGACAGCCATACAATTATTTTTACATAATCACCATTATGTGAAAAATATCCTTGAAACATTTTATAAATGAAACTATGATAGTTTTATTTTCATTTTCAATTTTACTTCAGAGCTTGCAGCTCGCAATCTGCAGTTTGCTGACCCCTGGAGGCGCTTCCATCTCAAAAGTTTGCCAACCCCTGCTCTAGCGTCTGCTGCCAGAAACTAGTCCTACTTGATCCCACCAGCATTCTCGGTCCACCACCCAGCCAGAGTCATGCACAAGTTACCTGGGCTCTTGGAGGCAGGCTAACCACTTCCTGGGAACTAACTCCAGCATGGAGTGCCACACACGTGAGCGCTCAGCTGAACTTGTTTCCTGAGGTGGCCAGAACACATGACCACCAACCGGGTGGCTTGGAACAACGAAAACATGTCCTCACAGTTTTGGAGGTCAGAAGTGTGAAATGGAGACCTTGGCAGGTCGGCTTCCTGGAGCCCTGAGGGGGAATCTGTCCCAGGCCTGTCTTCCAGCACCCCTCGGCAATCCTCAGCAATCCTCGGCTGGAAGCTGCATGGCTCCCGTCTCCGCCTCTTTGCACGGCCTTCCCTGGGCTTCTCCTCTTCTCCTCTACGTCTTATAAGGACATCTGTCATTGGATGTAGGGCTCACTTGGTTAATCCAGAAAGTTTTCATCAGACATCCTTAACTTCTTTACACCTGCAGACACTTTCTCCAAATACAGTCCTATTCACAAGTTCTGGCGCACATATCCTGTAGGGAAAACACCAACCCAGGTGTATTAGTTTGCAAGGGTTGCCATAACAATATACCACACACGGGGTGAAGGAGGGGACAGCAGACATGCATTTTCTCACTGTTCTGGAGGCCGGAAGTCCAAGATCAAGGTGTGGGCAGGGTTGGTTTCTCCTGAGGCTGCTCTCCTTGGCATTTTCTCTGTGTCCTCACATGGTCTTCCCTCTGTGTGTAACTGAGTCCTGATGGCCTCTTCTTACAAGAACACCAGTCATATTAGATTAAACATCACCCTAAGGGCCACATTTAACCTTACTCACCTCTGTAGAGGCCCTGTCTCCAAATGCAGTCACATTCTCAGTTACCAGGGGTTAGGGCTTCAGCATATGCATTCTGAGGGGACACAACACAGATCACATGAGGTGGTTTTGGGCACAGACCCTGCAGAAGAAGAAAACACACACATTTGTTCTCTGGTGCATCATCCCAACTCCAGTGCGCAGCCAACGCTGAGGACTCAGACCGCAGCGGTCCTCTCTACTGAGGGCCACCTCGTGCCGGGCATTGTCCTGAACTTCACATGCACCAATCAAGTGACAGTCTCCCTCCCTCTCAGGGGTCAGCTCTCCCTAGTGTACTTGGGAAGGCGCGATGGCAGAGAGAGGTGGGCTGTCCCCGGTGACCCGGAGCTCCCTGTCTGACCGCTTCTCCTGCTGGGTGTCCCCCTCTGTGCTGCCAGGGCCACTCCTCCTCCACTACTGACCACAGCTCGGAGGAACCTCGGGCTGCAGTCCCTGTGGTGCAGAGACGCCTTTGCTGAGGGGCGGTGAAAACTGGGCAGATGACACCTGTCTCTGTGGCCCCCTGCATTGCGGCACTCTGTAAAATCGTCGTCTTGTTAAACAAGTTCTGTCTGTTGGGGTGCTTTTGATGGTGTAAGATCAAAGCTAACTGAAAGTGGTTTCAGCAATAAGAGGGACTTATTGGTTCACATAAGTGGAAAACCCAAAGGTTGGTGGACTTTAGCCAAGGTTCGACCCAGCATTTCAGCAAAGCCACCAAGAACACACTTTTTTTTTTCAATTGCAGTATAACTGACATGCATTATATTAGTTTCAGGTGTACAACATAATGATTCAATATTTGTATGTATTGAAAAAAAAAAAAAACCTCTCTTTTCATCTTTTGTCCCTGTTTGTTTTCCCGGTACTGGTTTCATGCTAGGGCCTTCTCTTTGGCTACCAGATGGCCAAGTTTATCATACCCTAAGGCAGCGGTTCTCAACCTGTGGGTCCTGACCCCTTTGGGGGTCGAACGACCCTTTCACAGGGGTCGCCTAAGACCATCGGAAAACAAAAAGATATTTACATTACGATTCATAACAGTAGCAAAATTACAGTTATAGAGTAGCAACGAAAATAATTTTATGGTTGGGGGGTCACCACAACATGAGGAACTGTATTAAGGGGTCGCGGCATTAGGAAGGTTGAGAACTGCTGCTAAAGTAAGCTGCCTCAGCCCCACAGAGCAGGAAGCTATCCTTCCCCATCTGGATCAGAAGCCCTGAGCCTCATTCTGATATGGACCATCACAGGCCTATCTCTGAACCAGTCAGTGTGCCTCAGGGGAGGGTGGGGCTATCTTAGAAAAACAAGGACCCAGTTCTGGAGCTGGAGGGCACAGTAGAATATCCACCCCACCCAAACCACAGGGACTGGGCCGCAAAGGGAGGCTAGCACAGATGACTGGGGTCAGCTTTATCATTCGCTGCACAAGTTACTGGATTGTGTGGAAGGGTGTAGAAAACAAAGCAGAATGACAGCGTGAGGGGGAGAGTGTATGTAAAGAAAACCTGCCTTGTCTTCTGATCCAGGGGCAAAGTCTTGCAGGAATACCTTCACTGTGAGCAGGATGATGGTCCCCACGGACAGTCCACGTCCTAGTACCTGAGACGGTGACTATTCCACCACGTCCAGGAATACACGGCAAAAGGGACTTTGCCAATGTAATCAATTGACCTTAAAATAGAAAGATTATTGTGGATGACCTGAGTGGGCCCGATATAATCATATGAGCCCTTAAAACAGTCAGAAGAGGAAGTCAGAGAATGCCAACCCCAAGAAGGATTTGCTGTACCATGGCTAGTTTGAAGACGGAGGAGGCCACCTGAGAAGGAATGTGGGTAGCCTCTAAGGGGCTCCCGAGTGGCCCTCCGCTGACCGTAAGCCAAGAATGAGGACATCAGCCCTACAGTGGCAGGGAACCGAATTCTGCCAACAATCTGAGTGGATTCTCCCTCAGCACCTCCAGAAAAGGGTCTTGATTTCAGCCTGGGAGCCCCTAAGCAGAGTGTCCAGCTGAGCCTGCCCAACTTCTGACCTACAGAATTATGAATGGGTGCTGTCTAAAGCCACACATTGTGATAATTTGTTATTTAGCAAGAAAAAACTATGACTACAGTGAGGTAGATAATTGTATCAGTCGGGATTCTCCAGAGAAGCAGAACCAATAGGATATATTGAGAGATATGGAGATTTGTTATGGGGACTTGGCTCACATGGTCATGGAGGCTGGAACTTCCACAGTCTGCCCTCTGTAAGCTGGAGACTGGGGAAAGCCAGTGGTGTAGTTCCAGCCCAGACCCAAAGGCCTGAGAACCAGGGGGCAGATGGTGGAAGCCCTGGTTCGAGTCCAAAGTCCCAGAACCAGGAACACTGGTGTCCACAGGCAGGAGAAGATGGACGTCCCAGCTCAAGCAGAGAGCCAATTCACCCTCCTATGTCTCTTTGTTCCATTCAGGCCTTCAGCAGAGTAGATGAGGCCCAGCCACAGTGGGGAGGGCCATATGCACTCGGTCAAATGATTCAAATGATAATCTCTTCCTGTAGCACCTTCACAGACTTACCCAAAAACAATGTTTTACCAGCGATCTGGGCATCCCTTGACCTGGTCAAGTTGACACCTATAATTAACCATCACAGCACTATGATTTCCCTGTTTTACAAATGAAGAAAGCAAGGCTCAGAGAAGTTAAGTGACCTTTGCAAAAGGTGGCACAGCCAAGAGGTGATGTGCTGAGTGCTTGAAACTGGGTAACCGGGCTCCAGACCCTGTACTTGTAACCGTTATACCATCCTGGGTCGTGAGGGGAAGTGTGGACTCAGCAACAACTTTGCAGATGGAGTGGGCAGGTTTCCTTGAGGCGAGAAGTCATCTATCAGGGTAGCAAGCATCCAGACCAGGTTTTCTGAGCATGCCTTACAGATCTCACTGGCTAACAGTGGATGCTTCATTCAAAGGTGGGCTCGCGCCTCAACTCCAGAACAGACAGCCTCTGAGGCCTTTGTGATGGAGTTTCTCCTCATTGCCCTTAAGCATGTTTAGGTTGTAGAAATGAATTGAATCTAGTTTGGCCATCTGATGCAAGCAGAGAATAAATAATAGCAGTAACTAACATCAAACTTGCCTTCTCTGTGTACCAGTCACTGTGCCATTGTGCCTGTTTCATTCCTTCTGTAAGGTAGCCCCCTGAGATGGATGAGGAAGCTTCTCAATGCAGAGGTGATTCGACTCAGGCTCAGAGAGGCCCAGCAATCTGTCCAAGATCAACCAGCCAGTAAGCAGCAGAGCTGGGCCCCAAAGTCCAAAGCCTGAGCCATCATACTATTCACCTGCCAGTTAAAGAGGGTGCTGACAGTTGAAGTGCGCCTGGCAGCCACCAGACGTGAAAGGGTCCTGACAGGAAAATTAAAGAGGGTGTGTTGACAGGTGATAGGGCCTGGCTCTGCAGTAGGGGCTAAGGAAAAGCTAGACACGAAGAATGTCATTTCTTTGCAGCACGAGGTAGCTGGCACAACACTGTTGTGAAGTGCTGGGTTCACAGTATGAAGTCTGGGGAGGGGTTCGGGGGGGCACATCACACTTATCCCAGAGTGCTGGTAAGAAACACAGAATCTTAAGCTCTCTTCCAGATCTATCGAGTTAGAAACTGTGGGGGTGTCACAAGCCCCCAGGTAAGCCACAGGTACACTGAAGTTTAAAACTTACTAGCTGTTATGGGTTGAATTGCATTTCCCCAAAATTCATGTCAGAATCCTGACTCCCAGTACCTCAGAATGGGACATTATTTGGACGGAGGGTCTTTACAGAGGTAATCGGGTTAAATGAGGTCATTAGGGTGGGTCCTCATCCAATATGGCTGGTGTCCTTATAAAAAGAGGAGATTGGGACATGAAGATGTGCACAGAGCGAAGATGATGTGAAGAGATGCAGGGAAAAGACGGCCATCTGAAGCCAAGGAGAGAGGCCTGGGGCAGATCTCCCCTCACAGCCCTCAGAAGGAAACAGCTCTGCCGACGACACCTTGATCTCGGACTTACAGCCTCCAGAACCGGGAGACAATCAATGTCTGTTGTTGAAGCAGCTCAGTTTGTGGTACTTTGTTACAGAGGCCCTAGCAAATGAATACAATGGCTGCACAGAGAGAAGGACCTTTACAACACATACATCCACTGTGGGGCTGGAGCGGGGGCACTGGGAACGTCCTGAGCCACAGCTCCACCAGGAATAGGGCTCCATTTTCCTCAGAGCAGGGAGCAGCATCTCACACAGAGTTCTTCGAGTGAAGTAATCTGAGGAGAAAAACCAGTGTCTGTTTTCTGGGGCAGGGAGGGAGAGATGGAACAAAAGGATCTGGCCCGATGAGCTGGAAAAGTGGGAGGGAGGGAGAGAGAAACAAGGATCCTGGCACATAATAGTTTTTGTTCATTATTTGTTCCTAACTCCCAGGCGGATGCCACAGGGGGTCTTCTTTTCTCAACCTGCAGGAGTCTGAAAAATAAGACTCTGTTGGCATTTGGAGCAAGCATGTTACTTTATAAAACAAGTGATCCTCTGAAAGTCTCCCGTATGGGGGCGTCCACTAGGTTCTCCAGGAGCCCAGGCTGCTGGTCCCACTCCAGAGTCTCTGTGTTCCCAGAACGGGGGCAGGGCTGGCAGGAAATGATCCCAGCCAATTACTGGGCAGCCTCTGGCCTCTCCAGTGTCCATCAGAGCTGTTTGTCCCCTCTAGAGTCCTTTAGGCTCCATGTCCTGGGAAATTTGCAAGAAGAGAGCAAATGGGGTGAGGGCAGGCGCACTCCAGATGTCCCTCTGGACTCAGGGCAGGGCCTGTAGCCTCCACAACGGCTGGTCAATAAATACATGTTGACGTGAGGCCCGGGGAGTACATGGCCTCTCAGACTGGGTCACTGCAGGCTTTAGGATGGTCCCCACACTGCATTTTTATATCTCACCCTCCTCAGCACTGAATTCTTTCCCTTCCAGCCTTAAAATTCCCCTGTTTACAATTAGCTTGACTTCCCTTCTCTCTCTACCCTAAGAAATTAAGATGCATTCATAGCACGCCGGCTGGAAGGCATCTTCAGAATCATGTTGTCTGCTCTAATGTTAATGATAAGAAAAACAGGGGCTCAAAGAAGTGAGGGGCATGGTCTCTGAGACAATTAATGACAGCATGGCAGGCACAGCCCAAGTCTCCCACACCCCTCTCAGGGAGCTTTCTATAACACCAAAGCTCAATTTCAGTCCCAGGACGCACAGTGGGAAGTGTTCCCAAGATGAGAGGAGTTCCCTGATCACATTTGTTTTCAAAACACCGCAGAGATGCCCAGCCCTTTCCTGCTCAGGACCTTCCATAAACTGTCCTCCTGCCTAAAATGCTCTGCACCCACCCCGTCTCACCTAGTCCACATCTTTTCCTTCTTCAGGTCTTATCTTGAACATCATTTCCCCAAAAGAAGCCATTCCTGATTCCCCAGACTGCATTAGGACTCAGTGATAAACGCTCTCTCCGGTAGCACTTGTCATGGTAACCGCATTCTTAGTAGGTAGTTAGCTTTTTTAAGGTCTGTCGGCTGCTAGCGTCTAAATTTTACAAGGACAGAAGCCGTATCCTTCTCGCCCCAGTGTTCCCAGCACCTCGCACAATGCCATACACACAGTAGGCAGTTTATAGATATGTGCTGATTTGACGGCTGAATTGGCCAATTAAGGGCTGAGAAGTTCTATTATACAATAAAGTAGCCTATATTACTTTGCTTTCATTTAGCATTTCCCAGACCTATTGGACCATGGCACTCTTTTCTTAAGAAATGATAACAATCTGAGGATCTAGACCTATCCGTATCACAAGGACACCCTTTGGGAAATACTGTGCTGCACTGTGCACAGACTGCCCCAAATTAGAGCTCTGAGGCTCCCTGTGGCCACGCCCCAGAGAGAACGTTTCTGACACAAACTACAACATGGGTGAACCTTGAGGACATTATGCCAAGTGAAATCAGCCAGTCACAAAAGGGCATAAGCCGGTCACAAAAGGACAAATACTGCACGTTTCCGCTTATATGAGGCATCTAGAGCAGCCAAATTCTTGGAGACAGGAAGTAGAGCTGTGGTTGCCAGGGCCTGGGGGGACAGGGCAAAGGGAAGTTATTGTTTGATGGGTATAGAGTTTCAGTTTTGCACGATGAAAAAGTTCTGGAGATCTGCTTCACAACAATGTGTGAATATACTTAATATACTTAATGGTTAAGATGGTAAATTTTATGTTACATGTCTTTTACTACAATAAAGAAATGCCTACAGAATAAAAATTCAGTGGTTGAACTAAAAGCACTTTGTAAACTGTAGCCCTACACACACGTAAGGTTTTAAAGGGACAGGTCTATCCCTAGTCAGAGAACAGGGCCTGCTATATAGCAGGCGCTCAATAAATAGTCATCGACTGACTGAATAATCTTTATTACCATTGTTCTTATTCACAGTGGGAGAAGAAAGGACAGTAGAGGGAAGGAAAGAAGCAGCAGAACCTCACCTGGTGAGCAGATACAGGACATTCAGAAATAGGATTCTGCGACCACCCAAATCTGTACCATTTGGAAGAAACGGTGTTCCTAGTGTAATGAGGTGTTGAAAGCATGGCCAATTCCTGTGGTCACACCCTCTCCCTCACCACCTTTTCTGCAGGGACAGGGGTAATAAGTAGGAGGGATTCTGAGATCCCAAGAAGGATAGGCAGGTGCTGGGCAGAGGGGGCTGCTCGTGCAAACTGGTGCCAATTCTGCATGGCCGGGCTGCATTCTGAACTATGTCTGGAGAGGCCCTTGGGAGCATCTTAGGGAGATCTCAGCACAGAACCAGAATCCACAGTCTGCTGTCTGCTCTGCATCCAGACCTCTTCCTTGCAGCAGGTGCAATTCCAGGCACCCAGCACAGCGCAAGCAGAATAACCTGCACACCAGGATTTTCCCTCCTGGAAGGGAAGCACTGGCTATGTGTAGCACCTCCGAGTCCCCCCTTGGCTGCCCATCACTTTCTGGCCCGCCTTGGCATCACCCCAAGGATGTGCGGGACATAGTCGTGCCTGGGGTTCTTTTGCAGTTTGCATGGACGCATCTCTGGTATCAAATCACTATAAACATCACTTTATATTCTCATTCCTGATGAAAAGGCCGCTTAAAAATATCACACAATCCTGGCTATATGTGTTCACTTTGAGAACTATCTGTCATTCCGGGCATCCAGGGACGCCCAGCTGGTCTGCTTCCCCTCGGTAGTATCGCTGAGAAGTCTGCCACATGAAGGTGTCTGTGTTTCCAGAGCTGGAGGGACAAACGACCGGGCTCTGCACTGCACTTGTATGAAACCACAGGAAGCAGGCGTGGGATTTGCATGCAGCCTAAACCAGGGAGGGAAGCTGTCTGAGCTCCTACCCTTCTGCCTGTTACACACACGAGTGAAAGGAAAGCCTGAGTGGGCATGCCAATCCGGGTAAACGGCTGCCCACGCATTTACACATTGCTGACAATTTACAAATCAACATCCATATCGGCACTGCAAAGAATCTGCCAGACTCCAACCCCACCCACGGGGAAAGGCAGCCCTGACAGTTACACGGAGAGGATGATATCCAGGGGTTCAGCAGGGATGGAAGCTTGGGCACCCCACGCCTGTCCCTTAGCCTTCCAGGACCTCCTCTCCCTCAAAATTTTTCCTAAGAGTCACAGAATGCGTTACACGTCTGCCGTTGGATGAGGTGGAGTAGGAATGTATGGATGTTTTTGAAAGACTTTAAGATACTAGTTGGAAAAAAATTCCTGCTGGGTTTCCAGGGGGCAGCTTAGGAGGGAGAAGTTTTCGGAAATAGGAGGTAAAAGCGATGCTGCTACAGGGGCCTGGGTCCCAGTACCTGAGTGGTATGTGTAGATATTTCCCTCTGACCTAATGATACTGTGGCCTCATACTGGGAAGTGTGGGGAGCCTTCCTGGGAGTCCCATCCAGGGGGCTGCAAGGCCCCCTTTAGCTCAGCACCCAGCCCCAAGCCCCAAGTAGTCTCGGCAGCCCAAGAGCAACACCCAACCCAAAACCTGGGTGCCATCCTTTGCCCTTCCCCGTGAAAATTTGCCTTAAAATTCATCCAAACCACAGGAGTGAGGACTTGACATTACAGAAACGCCCTAGACCAAGAAACACCTCTGAGGATGGGTGGAGTGGAAGCCGCATTTGGCCCCAAATGAAGAACTATCCTTCAGAAATGAAGCAGGCACAGCTGAGGAGGAAGGCCCAGCTGGCCGGGGAACAAGGAGGGAACACTGTGCTCCAGACACCGCCCGGCAAGCCGTCTGAGGCACCGCCTTTGTGTCAGGCCTCCCCACTGGGCCCTGTGCCTGCCAGCCCCAGCAGGGCTCACCACACGCCAGGGGCCAGTAGGAGCCAAAACAGACTGTTCAGGACTGTGACCCAACCAACCTCACAGCAGAGCCCTCTCTGTCTCAGCACAAAAGATGAATCAAGACCTCTGCCTGACAGTGTGCCCAATCTCAGAGAGAGAGAGAGAGAGAGAGAGAGAGAGAGAGAGAGAGAGAGAGAGGAAGGGATGGACAGAAAAGGGGAAACATACTAAGAATAACTTCTTTCTCCCACTGGTTTGGAAAGGGGGAAGCAACAAATGGTGACTGGAGAGAGAAGTAACGGATATCACCAAGCTTAAAAGAGGGGAAACTGCTGACGTCAGAGCCAGACAAAGACCAGCTGAAACCAAGGGGTACATCAGTTGCAGAGGAAACAGTCTGTAGGTCCTATCAGAGCGGAGAGAAGGCCAGGAGAAGCCAACCCCAGGGGGCAGAGGGTCAAGGCCAAAACCAAGTGAGGGCAGCTGAGCTGAGCTGACCTGGGGCCCTGCAGGGGCTTGGGGAGGAGACAGCCAGCCAAGAGCAAACAACAGAGTCCAGAATGGGAATCCCAGATTCTCTCAGCAGTGCGTCTGTGCCCCACTCCACAAAGACAGCAGGCAAGTGCCCACTGGAGCTGGACAAAGGGGGAGGAGAGGAGCCAGCGGGAAGTGGAGAAGACACAGTAAACTGTCATGGAAAATCTTGTGCCAGACACTGGAATTCACCTTCCAGGCAGAGTTTCCATTTGGGGAAAGCCACCCCAGGCACCCGGAGTGGGCAGTATAAAGCGAATGTGTCTCTTTGTCCTTGGGGGTGCTACGAGAGAACTTGAACAAGATGTGTTCGCTGAGAAGCAGACTTTTTGGTGTGGTGGTATGAAATGTATGTAATGGGTCACTCATGTTGTCACAAATGGCAGGATTTCCTTCTTTTAAGATTGAATAATATGCTAAGTGGAATAAGCCAGACACAGGACAAGTATTACATGATGCTGCATATATATATATATATATATATATATATATATATATATATATATGGAATCTAAGAGTCATACTCAAAAGCAGAGAGTGGAATGGTGGTTGTAAGGGCTGTGGGGAGGGGAAACGGGAAGGTCTTGGTCGGGAGATACCAGCTCTCAGTTATTCAAGCTGACTGAGTCCTGCAGACACACTACGCGGCACAGCGCCTGTAGCTGACACCACCATATTGTGTATTTACACTTTTGCTACCAGGATAGGTCTTACGGTAAGTATTCTTAATCACTATGAGGGGAGCTTGTATGTTAAGGTGTCCCCTCAAGACACCCCATTCAGAGTATCCGCATAGTCTCACTCTATTTTCTGCTGTCTAGATGTTATTTTTATGGCTTTTTTTAATGGAAATGTAACTTGTGCATCATTGTGATTCTTCCCAACTCTTGTTTCTTTGGAAGAGCTTCCTGCTGTTGGGCAGCATGCAGAATGTGTGAGATAAGATGTCCATCCCTCCCAATCCCTCCTGCTGTCAGCTGGCCAGGTGGGGCCTGAGGCAGATGGTCAGTGGCGTTGCCCAGTATACTCTACAATACAGTACGGATTACTGTTTCCTAGGTGTGCCACAAAATGGGAAAGGTCTAGGAGTTCTGCCTTAGGGTGTAACCTTCGTTTGTTCAGTCCTTTGGGCTTTGCCTCCTCGCATTCAAAGTTAGACTTTTAGAACTCTAAAATACTTTCCCTTTCAAAAACACTTAGCTTTTGCAAATGAAATGGGCCTGGGCTTTTAAGTCATGAACAGGACCATGAGTTTAAAATGTTATTTGAGCCTCAGTCAATTGCTTGGTTGTCTCTGGGTTATTCTGTGATGTCCCTTTGCTGCAGCACATGTATGAAAGTCACAACGAAAGGCACACGAGGTAGGGACGGGTACCAAGGGCAAACCTCTGACTGTCCCCTTCTGATATCCGGCCACACAGGAAAGGTGTAGTCACCCTCCCAGAGGGTGATTCTGAGGCTCCGCCCTTCCAAACCCAGAGGCCGCCTCCCTGGGCACTGCAGCCAAACTGTGATGGGCCAGTTTCCCAGAAGAAAGAAATAAAAAGAGAGAAGCACTCTGGGTGCCATCAAGAGATCAGAAAAGAGAATTAAGTCTCCACAGCAGGGTAGCATTGAGCGGGAAGGAATCTTTTTTTAGGAAGCTCCAGACCTGATTCACTTCCCCTTAGATGATGCATGCTATTTGAGGTCACTTGTTCACCCTTTCTGTGTTCCGGTTTCCTCTTCTGCAGAACAGGCACTAATCATACTACAGCAGCGGTTCTCAACCTGTGGGTCGCGACCCCTTTGTGGGTCGAACAACCCTTTCACAGGGGTCGCCTAAGACCATCGGAAAACAAAAAGATACTTACATTACGATTCATAACAATAGCAAAATTACAGTTATAGAGTAGCAACGAAAATAATTTTATGGTTGGGGATCACCACAACATGAACTGTATTAAGGGGTCGCGGCATTAGGAAAGTTGAGAACCGCTGTACTACAGCATGTGTTGTGGAAATGGATGAATAATCAGGGCCTCCCACAGAGCACAGAGGCCATGAAATGCAAAATCAGGAGCTGTGATGAACACTTACCGCTGGGAAGGGGGAGAGACATACTCAGACACCAAGTTTCCATGTTGGCTGTGGAAATCCCCTTCAAGGAAGGGTCTGTCCTGAAGGACACACTTCTGACAAAAGGAAGGGCAGGCAGAGCATAGTAAGTTTCTGTAATTCATGAAAGACCACTCTCCCCATCATGCATAGTGGCCTGGGATGTCTGTTAGGAAGAAAATCAAGCCCTTAGCTTGCTTTAGGCCAGCGGTTCTCAACCTTTCACAGGGGTCGCCTAAGACCATCGGAAAACACATATTTTTGATGGTCTTAGGAACCGAGACACCGCTCCTCTATCCGTCTCCAGGCCCACATGCAGATACACCCACATACAAGTTCCCGGCGACCCCTGTGAAAGGGTCATTCGACCCCCAAAGGGGTCGCAACCCACAGGTTGAGAACCGCCGCTTTAGGCTGACTCAGGGTCCTCAAGTGGTGTATTTGGAAGGCTCTCCACACATCTTCTGGTTTCACAGTCTTCATCATTTGAAGAAAGGGTTCTACTGATTTAAAACAAAGAAATGAATTTTAGATAGAACCCATATATCAGACAGATAAGAGCGGAGCTGTTTAGGCTGACAGTGAGGTTGGGACTGGACTTGGGCCTATCAGTACCACTCTCTTGCAATCCAGCCCTAAGGACCCTCCTCAGAACCCCTAAGGCTTCTCAAACACAGTGTGAAAACATCCTGACAAAGACTCTCTCCTTGACCAAACTCTACTCAGGCTCCCCTGAACTTTTCAACCAGACCTCAACTTTCAGACTTCCATGCGTATCTGTGTGTTATCCAGTTCTAGCAAGAATCCTGCTAAATTGGTTTAGCTACAATCTCTCATCCTCCATATCTGATCACCCTCAATATCTGACTAGGTTTCTCATCCTCCACCATCCCTTAGTTCAGCGGTTCTCAACCTTCCTAATGCCGCGACCCCTTAATACAGTTCCTTATGTTGTGGTGACCCCCAACCATAAAATTATTTTCGTTGCTACTCTATAAGTGTAATTTTGCTACTGTTATGAATCGTAATGTAAATATCTTTTTGTTTTCCAGTGGTCTTAGGCCACCCCTGTGAAAGGGTCGTTCGACCCTCAAAGCGGTTGCGACCCACAGGTTGAGAACCACTGCCTTAGGTAATGTCTGATCACCTGGCCTGCCTTCAGCAAGAATCCTGTTAGGGCAGTTTAGCCAGAATCCAGAGTCCCCCCACCCCTGGTGTTTCTTCCACCCACCCACCCCACCTTCTCCTTGGCTGTAAGTTCCCACTTGCCCAGGCTCTGTTCAGAATCGAGTCCACCTCTGTACTGAGGTCTCTTGTCTCCTATTGCAATAGTTGAATAAAATATGTTTTTTACTGCATTAAATACTGTCCAGCTCTCATTTTTCTTTAACAATCCCAATTAGCTTAACTCTCTCATTTGCTAGATGAGCAGACAAGCCTGGAGACATGATATTACTGGAACCTGTATATGCCTGGAGACATGCTATTACTAGAACCTGAATGTCTTGATTCCAGGCCCTGTTCATTTCCCTTTACCTACCACACCAGGAATGGTGGAAGCCATTGATAAGGGTGTCAT
>NW_017731621.1:1064222-1067446 GCF_001890085.2 Hipposideros armiger | reverse complement strand
GCATAAATTACTGAGATGGCTTAATTACTGAAATAGACATTTTGTAAAATGCTGTTTCTTAAATCAATGATAACCTGACCTCAAAGTTATAACATTTGGGTCTTTCTCTGGAGCCTTTGCTAATCAATCTGTGAACTGTCTGGAATGGTTAAACAATACAGAAAAGTTGTAGTGATTCCCAACTTCCCGTTCCCCCTGTGCCATATTTCCATCTCTGCCACACTTCCCTTAGTTCTTACAAATGCAGAGAAAGTCTTTAAAATACCTGAAAATTTGTTCATTTTACAAAGGTGTATGTACATGCACAATGTAAGGCATCCAGTGGGCATTTTAACCTTTGTGGAGCAAATTCAACCACATCAATAGGTGGTTTCTAAGTCTGATACAAGTTCATACCCTTTCTCTCTAAAACACCTGACAGTAGAGGAACAATGTTTCTGGAGGACAATTAGGCACTGGGTACTCAAATAGGCAAAGAGGCCATCAAATATGTCATATCCTTTGATCGAGCAACTCTTCTTCTAGGAATTCATCCCAGAGAAATATCAGAGATCTACAGGGATTTATGTAAAAGATTGTTCATTGTGGTATTATTTATAATATTAAAAATTAGGAACAATTTAAATGAGTGTCAAGAGATATTGGTTAAACAAATTATGGTAGAGCTATATGATAAAATAGCATGATGCTATTAAAGTCATTTGTAGAAGAATATTCAGTGTCACGGTAGTATTTAAAATTGTTAGGAGAAAATGCACGTTGTGAACATTATACTGTATTATTGCAAAGTTATATTGTATGTTATAAAATATACACATTTAGAAAATATATGTAACTTTGATACAAACTGGGCCCTCTTGTACTTTTCACAACCTAGTGATCATTGGCTCAGTTCCTCTTCACAACTTCCATGGATTGTGGAAGTTCAAAGCCTTCAGTGAGATTCCTGCAATTTCTAAGTGGGAAGGTGAGAGGTAAGACACTTGTGTTACTGTGGCTACACCACATTGACCCAGATGTGAATCTCAGCCCCATGAGATTTCCACAGAATATGATTATGCACAGGCACCCACACACACATCGACACACACACAATATAGCACCAAGCATCTTGGGGTGTGGAGGGAGGAAGTGGAAGGGCGGAGGACTGGAAAGGAGTTTCTATTTCAGCTTGTAAATTGCCCCTTCAAATTCGGCCAATGTATTCAGCTTAATCAAATTCAGTTTATCCAAGTAATTGAGCATGTAAACTTTTTTAAAATGTAAAAAGCACGGGATGGTGATGAGGGGTTAGGAAAGCAGTGGTTTGATACGTGTCATTTCAGGCATCTAAAGTGCCCCAGGTAGCAGTGTATTTGGCTATCGGTGTGTAGACATCTCTGGATTGATTCTAATTAATACTTTGCACATTTAGACCAATAGTAAAATAAAATAAATTTGGCCCAGATGACAGAGCTTTCTGAGGCCATTTCCTACATAATGTCCCAACATTAAAAATGGAAAGTACGTTATTCAAAAATAGAAATAAGGGCCGGCCGAATGGCGTGTTGGTTAAGAGCTGGCTTGGGAAGCCAGAGGGCCCCCCTGTTCGGATCCCACATTAGGGCCAGTGACACTGCCCTCCACAGCTAAGATGCTGAACAACAGCTCAACCTGGAGCTGGGCTGCCATGAGTCGCCGGCAATGGCGTAGGCTGCAGCCCCTGCTGCAGTGGGTTGCCATGGGCTACCGTGTGTAGCCAGCAGCCAGCGTGAGCGGCCAGCAGCTGCTGTGAGCGGCCGTCCAGAAGCCGGCAACTGATCCTCGCCCGGGAAGAGCTCAATGATGGTGCCAACTTGGGCCAGTGAAGCAACGTCTTCCACAACTAGACTGAAGAACAAAAAGACAGCAACTCATCTGTTCTTCTTCCCCCAATTCCCCAGCGCTGTTCCCATCCCCCAATTCCCCAATAAAAATCTTTAAAAAAAAAAAAAGAAAGAAAGAAAGAAAATTCTGGTCCAAACAAACTAATGAAAGAGATTTGCTACCAATATGCCTGTTATGAAAGAATAGAATAGTGGTGCTTTTTTAGGACACTTAAAGTAGATCTTCAAAACACCACATATATTTTTAAGAAAACAAAATCAGGGGATCTGATAGGTAACCGAAATTCCACTGTCTATCTCTCACTTATGTTTCAGCATTTTCTTATCTACATATTAATTTCTCCATGAAAGGAAAACAAAGTTTGAAAGGCAGCCTCCCACCTGCCCGCAGCCTGTCTTAGTCTGCTTGGGCGGCCATAACAAAATACCACAGACGGGTGGCTTAAACAACAGAGATTTATTTTCTCATGGTTCTGGAGGCTGCAAGTTGGAAATCAGGGTATGAGCATGGTCAGGTTCTTGGTAAGGGCTCTCCCCCTGGCTTGTAGACAGCTGCCTTCTCACTGTGTTCTCACAATGGCAGAGAGAGAGCTCTGGTCTCTTCCTCTTCTTATAAGGGCACTAACCCACCATAGGCGCCCCTCCTTCATGACCTTATAGAAACCTCATCCCCTCCCAAAGGCCCACCTCCTAATACCATCACATTAGGGGGTTCGGGCTTTGACATATGGATTTTGAGGGGACACAGTTCAGTCTCTAACACAATTCCCAGCCCTTCTTCATTTGGAGGCCTACAATGTGAATGTTAATATCCATAGTCTGTGATCATAGATAGGGCCTCTCGTTCAGGGAAAGTAGGTGGTGTGTCTTGTCTCATCTCTCTAACCATGTACAGTCTTTGGATTTGACTTACTAACTCTCTTACTTCACCAACTAAATCAATCTTCACGCTTCTCTCCTGTCACAGCTGGTCAATATGAACAGTGAGACAGAATTCAAAAGGAATCCCGTCTTCTTTAAAATAGTTAAGGAAAAAAAAAATCCACAAGTGGATTTGCTTGGTTAGGGCACCCCCACGTGTCTCTAATGGGAACTACCATTTAAGTTTCTTTGAAAAATCATAATCACTTTGAATCAATGATCCATAATAATTTTTGTCTTCACTGAGCATCTGCTGTTGCTGAAGCATCATGGTGGCAGATACTAAGGTGATTAGGATATATATCTTGCCCTCGAGAAACTCATGGTTTAGTAGAGAAGATCAGATATGCACAAAGAAATTTTAAAAGAGAGGCAGAAAGCATCAAATACCTTTAATTGCTACAGAGAAAGAGCTGTGAAGGCTGGAAGGAGGCAAAA
>NW_017731621.1:1042322-1062212 GCF_001890085.2 Hipposideros armiger | reverse complement strand
AAAAGAAAAGAAAAGAATAAAAGGAAGATGTGCGATTGAGTGAGGACAGAGGATGAGTTTGGATTGGGACCTCTCAACTTTGGGGAGCGAGGACAAAACCCAATTAGAGATATCTAGGAAGTGGGGAGAAACGTGGCCAAAAGCAGTGATTTAATTACATCTTGGTTCTCTAACTTCTGACCCAGCTAAGTTTCATTTGGAGAATGAAAGAGAAGATACATCTATCGGGGTGGGGGTGCAGGGGAAGGATTGTGATGGAGGGTGAGGGGGGTTGATAAGAGAAAGACAACATAAAGACACCCAGAGCCCAAGGTAGCTCTATTAATAGAGAAGCATAGAAATTCAAACAGAAGTTAGCAAAAATAACTCCCACCTAAAATTGTTTCATATGGTTATATATATATTTTTAAATGCAGCTCAAAATGGAATTAAAACTTGAATATAAGATCTGAAACCAGAAGAAGAAAACATAGGTGGTAAACTCCTTGACATTGGTCTTGGCAATGATTTTTTTTGGATTTGACATGAAAAGCAAAGGGAACAAAAGAAAAACAAATAGATGGGACTACATCAAACTAAAAAGCTTCTGCACAGCAAAAGAAGCCATCAACAAAATGAAAAAGCAATCTACCACATGGGAGAAAATATTTGCAAATCATATATCTGATAAAGGGTTAACATCTAAAATATATAAAGAACTCATATAACTCAATAGCAGAAAAAAAAAAACAAAGAATCAGATTTAAAAATGGGTAGAGGATCTGAATAGACATTTTCCAAAAAAGACATACAAATGGCCAACAGCTACATGAAAAGGTGCTCAACATGACTAATCATCAAGGAAATGCAAATCAAAACCACAATGAGCTATCACCTCACACCTGTTAGAATGGCTATCACCAAAACAAGAAATAAGAAGTATTCGTGAGGGAGAGGGGTTGGTAGAAGAAGGTAAAGGGGATCAAATATATGGTGATGGAAGAACCGACTCTGGGTGGTGAACACACAATGTGATATATAGATGATGTATTATAGAAATGTACACTTGAAACCTATATCATTTTACTAACCAATGTCACCCCAATAAATTTAATTTTTTTTTTAAGATTTTTATTGGGGAATTGGGGGGATGGGAACAGTGCTGGGGAATTGGGGAAAGGGGAACAGACAAGTTGCTGTCATTTTGTTCTTCAGTCTAGTTGTGGAGGATGTTGCTTCACTGGCCCAAGTTGGCACCATCATTGCGCTCTTCTCTGGCGAGGCAGATCAGTCGCCGGCTTCTGGACGGCCGCTCACTGCGGCTGCTGGCCGCTCACGCTGGCTGCTGGCTACACACGGTTGCCCATGGCAACCCACTGCCACAGGGACTGCAGCCCACGCCGTCGCTGGTGACTCATGGCAGCCCAGCTCCAGGTTGAGCTGTTGTTCAGCATCTTAGCTGTGGAGGGCAGTGTCACTGGCCCTCATATGTGGGATCCGAACCGGGGCCCTCTGGCGTCCCAAGCGAGTTCTTAACCATCGCGCCACTCGGCCGGCCCAATAAATTTAATTTTAAAAATTTTAACTGTTGGTGAGGATGCGGAGAAAGAGAACCTTTGTGCACTGTTAGTGGGAATGTGAATTAGTACAGACACTATGGAAAACAGTATGGAGGCTCCTCAAAAGATTAAAAATGGAACTACCTTGAGACCCAGCAATCCTACTTCTAGGTGTTCATTGAAAGGAAAAGAAAACACTAACTTAAAAAAAAATGTATGCGCCCACATGTTGATTGCAGCATTATTTACAGTAGCCACGACATGGAGACAACTTAGGTATCCATGCATAGATGAATGGATAAAGGAAATATATAACAAAATATATAATGAAATATTATTCAGACATAAAAAAGAAGGAAATCTTGCTTTTGCAACAAAAGGCATGGGCCTTGAGGGCATTATGCCAACTGAAATAAGTCAGACAGAGAAAGACACAACGGCCACATCATCTCACTTGCATGTGGAATAAAAAACAAACAAATAACAAAAACAAAAATGAACTCATAGATACAGAGAACAGATTGGTGGTGGACATTAACTAGACTTATTGTGGTGATCACTTTGCAACATATACAAGTATCAAATAATTATGTTGTTCACCTGAAACTAACATAATGTTATGTGTGAATTGAATAAAAAAAACAATAAGACAATGAACTTTAGAGCCACTCAGCCCTGCACAGGCCTTACTAGGTGCACACAGACTGAGAAGGCTGCTCCGTGAGAGGAACTTACTCACATCTACTCTCTCTTAATGTTTTTCGTTCTGTAAAGATCCAAAATTCCCCGCAAGGATCCCAAGGAAGTCATCTCTAGCTTGTGTAAGCTCTGGAGTCCTTGCAATAGAATAGCAGCCCCCACCACCCCACCCTCCGCGCCTCTGCCCCTCACCCGCTTTATCCTTCTTCAGGGCATTCATCACCATCCAGCGCATTATCCGTATACATCTGTTCATTTTTGGCTTCCCTGCATTAGAATCAAGCCCTCCGAGAGAAAGGACTTGATTTTGTTCACTGGTGTCTCCCCAGTGCCTAGGGCAGCCCATGATATGCTCAACAAATATTTTTTAAATGGGTGAAGGTATTATTTCCTGTGTTACAGATGAGGAAACAGGCTCAGAGTTAACTTGCTGAGGTCCTTCAACTGGTAACCTAGCAACTACCAAGAACTAAAGTGGCCCCATCCCTTCTTCCCAACAAGCAAGTAGGAAATCGTCCCTCCTCTTCCAGTCTAGCAAACCCGCTCCCTCCCATGTGCACCACCACCTGACTCTGCTGAGGCTCTCCAGGAATACATGGGCAATAGATCACTCCGCACAGTGCAATGTTCATTTGGCTGAAGGTTAACATGTTCTATGCCAGGATTTCCAGTTTTCCTTTCCTCTTAAAGTATTGAAACCTAATGTAACCTCTTCCTGTAGCGGGATTGTAATTATTGTGAGGTGTGGTGCAGATGTTGAGGAACCGGTAGGCTCCCGCTCCTGCGGTGGCCCTGCGACCTTTCAGAAGCTGGCCTGTGTCACGTCCAGCGTGGCAAGGGCAAACGGGTTTCTCTTGAGGGGTGGCATAGATTGAATAAAGAGACAGAGACAAAAGTAGGATTAAGAGCGAGACCAAGGGACTCAGTCAGAGAATCTGAGCGAGCCCCGAATCGGGTCAGCGCATGGCTTTTATTGAGAAATTAGAAAAGAAGTGAAACTGCTTTACTGCTGTCAATCAAATTAGCATCCCTTTGGGGTCTGGGCCTCAAAGCCTTTTTCCTTTAACTATCCCATTATGTTCCAGCAAATGCTATGCCTTCACATATCCGCCGCATAGCCCCAGGACACCTGGTTACTGTGTCCTCCCAGAGGAGATTAACTGTTTAGCATTCCAACAGGTCCCAGTCGCACCTTGAGACACTCCTCAGAGGGAGCCTTATCGGCCTCCAGTCCCGGGGCTTTTCTCTCTTAACTAATGGGAAAAGAGGCTAAATGTGTGTGGGGGGGGGGCATATTAATAGAAATCGGCTTCAGGCAACAGGCCTGTTCTGTGGTCTCTTGTCCCTTCCTCACAAGGGCACCCATGATGGTGTTGAACTGCACTGCTCTGCGGCCTCCGCGTGTCTGTCTTTCTCTAGCACCATTTAATGGATCAAACGTTCAACCCTCCTCTCCCAAAGGGCTGCTTGCCCTCCAGAAAGTCTCCATCAACGCCACTAAGGTCCTTTACTTCCCCACAAGCTCTTTCAAACCGTTATCTACAGCCACGACTTATCTACGATGCATGAAACGCATGCCTCTTCATCAGTTTATATCACTTTTCTATATCCCTTACCTGGAGTTCCTGAGTTCATTTGGCTTAAGACATCTGAGCAACCTCAAGAATTTGTGCTAAATTCAATGGGGATTAAAGGAAGTTAATTTCACCCAGGCACCACCACCACCACCATTCAGTTTCTAAATTTTCACCCAATTTAAGGCATGGGTCTTGGTGAAGAAATTTTAGGTTTGCAGAAGGTGTTTGGATAATGGCTGGTGGATTATAAATAAAATATAAAATAAAACCGGGGTATTGGAAAGCCTCTGCAGCTGTGTGAAACAATGAAAATCTGAAACGTTTCTGGTTTATCAGCGCTTGACCCTTCTATGACTTCTTTTTGGAGAGGATGGTGGAAAGCTAGCACTGGAGAGTCAGCCAGATGCCGAGGGATCACCATGAAACTAAGCTCCCAAATCTTTCACATTGTACCTCTGAACCATGTCATTACATGCCTGTCTCAGAAGGGCCTGAAATCAATAGAAAGAAGTTCAAAAATCACTCCATAAGCAGCTGAAAATCTGCCCTTCACTTTTTTTTTTCTCTGCACCCTGAGGAGTTCTAAATCTTCCTTCATTCCTACATCAAGCCTGAGACACCAGGCTCCCTAGAAGTGTCGTTTTTTTCTGCATGATGTCTGCAGCGTTCTGCCAAGCATCTGTGGGTCTTTAAAGGAAATGTGAAAAGGTAGCAAAGACACATCTGTACAGCAAAGACATGTGGCACAGGGAAGGAGTGCATCAATCAAAGGCAGAGAGAAGCCTGCTAGAAACCTGGAAATCAAATCGTGTCAGAGAGAAGGCCTGCGTGGGAAAATAGATTAGAAGGACGCCGAACAAGAGAGAAGAAAGACAAGCAGCCCCTACCAAAAGTAATGAGAGGCAGAGGGGGCCTGGAGACACAGCCGGGATGAAAGAATCTTGCACTGATGAAGCATGGACTCGCACTCGGATAACGCCATAGCCATCCATCTCCGCTTCACTCTTTGTGTGTTTCGCAACTCTCAAGCCAGAGCTACAGGCACTGAAAGAAATGAAGGGAGGAAGGAGGCATGAAAAGGATGGGGGAGCAGGCGTAGGAATTAGATGAGCAGGGAAACCTCGGTGCCCAGTCCCAACTTTGCAGCTACTGTGCTGAGCGGGAGTGGGGCTGGCAGAGCCTCTGTGAGCTGGGATGATGACACCTGCCTCACACTTATCCTTAGATGGCATCAGTAAAGTGCCAGGTGCAGGCACTGGCACAGATGGGGGCTTCTTAAAGAGCAGCTGTTACTATTATTAAGCAAAATTTAAAAGCAGCTGGACGTTGTCTCTGAAACCTTCCATTTTCATCTGTGACTGTCAGCCTCTGAGTGCTGTCCTAGTTCCTTCTTTTTCTCAAACACTATATTTCAGTTCTCTCCTCTGCTCCAACTCCTATGCTGGGATGGAACAGTCCCTTCATCTCTCAAACAAAGAAAAAATTTTTAATGTAATACTTTGTACATGTTTAACAAAGGCAAACATGAACATGCAAAAATCAAAGTCAGAAAGTTCCATCTACCATCCGGCCACCACCCTTGCCAACAACAATATCTAAGAGGCAAGTCCAAGCCTATCTACACTTGAATCCGAGAAAAGCAGGTGACTTTGACAAATGACTTTGGTGATGTGATTCTGGACTATCCAGAATGCTTCCACTCCAAGAGACTGACCACTCCAACAGCAGTTGCTCAAACAGTAGTAGTACTTCCCAAAACAGACTGCCATGAACAGAGGTTGGAGGGTCAGCTGGATGGATCAAACACCTCACTAAAATCCAGGAGTTTTGAATTTTCATTTACTATCATAGATTGTTCCCTGCGCTGTCACAGACAATTACACTGACCAAAGAAGTCCCAAAGCCAAAAGAGAAAACCCCATGGCATGTCTTTTTTTAAAGCACAAAATTTAGTCTCCAAGAACTCGTCTGTCAGAACTGTGACAAAAGCCATGCCCAAGCCACCCAATGGGCAAAGTCCTACAACCTCTCCATTGTTCTACGGGGAGCAGAAGGGCCTGTCCCATTGAGTCCATGAGAGATTGTACTATTAGTACTTCATACTAAACTTAGTGTGAAAGTGAGAAATGCCTTCTGGTGATGGACTCTGGCCAATGGTGGTGATCATTCTCATCAGACTTTTTGGTCCTGCGGGACCTTTGCAGCCTCGGGTAGCATGCGCTCCTTCTTCTGCAGCACTTGGCATGACTAAGAGGATAAGATATAAATCCCAGCACAGAAACTCAGGTTCTCTAGAAATCTAACTTCATTTTATTTGTGAACTTCACTTCTATTTCAAACCCTCATTCTGCCTGGTGGCGGAAACTTAATGTAAGCCAATTGGGAACTTTATCCCCATTCCCTGAGTAATAAGCACAAGTTAGTTTGTAACACCCAGTATCTGTGGTTGGGCAGTTGTGGTTGTCATTAGGTAGTCATTGCGCAAAAAGATTCCAGCTCCCTCTTCCAAATATATGGGAGGGTTGTACTTCCCCACACCTGGAGTATGGCCACATGACTTGCTTTGGCAAATAAACCGTGAGAGCAAGTGGCATTTCCAGAAGGAAGCTTTTAAGTGCCAATTCATGCTTCTCCCCGTTCCGTTTTTTCCCCTCCTCTGCCATAGACAGTCCCAGCTTTCCAGGTAGAGGCTGCTCCATCAGGTCGCTGGGTGATGGCAGTGCTGACCTAGCACAGAGATTTCAGCTGATCTGCAGTAGACCTATATATCTATAGAGTGAGTGAGAAATGAGGCTTTGGTGTTGAGCCACTCAGACTTGGTTTTGGTGGTGTTTTTGTTACTTGGGCATATTCTAGCCTACCTTCAGGGGATGGCATCCATCCAAGATGTCCTAGTTTCCACCTTGTCTTCAACTTGTCAATCCACACTTGCTGAACCATCTTCCCTTCCCTACCTCAAAGCCTCCTCGGTCCAGACTCTCAGCTGTTTCTGAGCCCCTGTCAGAGGACAGGGACCAGTTTGTTGTCACTGCATCACATTGGGCCATGTGAAATTCCGTGAGGTGTTCAGGCCCATCTGCCCAGACAGTCCATGCCACCTAGAGTCTCATGACTCCCCTGGGGTTTTAACAAGGAAAAGACACAAACCTGCCCCCACCCTAGCTCGGGCTTCCCATCATTCCCCTTTTCCAGGAGGCTTGGGCCTACCCCTTTCCCAAATCCTACCACAGCTGCCTTCTTCTGGCTTTTCCTACAAGTCCTACTTGCGCTATCATTGCCCCCAAACCTGGTCTCAGGCAGGAGGCCTTTTTCTGACTTACTGGTGCCTACCTCCGCCCCCCACCTTCTATTATGCCTGTTTGGTGGTTTTTCCCACCCCCACCTGCTGGGCTTTTGCAACTCAAAAGCCAAGAATTGCCCCCTGTTTGTCTCTCAATTCTGCCAGACCCCTTCTTCCTTACAGGCAATGAATGAAGGATACCCCCAGCTGCCTGAATGGAGCAAGGACCAAGGAAATTAAGTGGTGGTGGCCATGTGTGTGTGTGTGTGTGTGTGTGTGTGTGTGTGTGTGATCTCAATTGATATATCAAAATATTGCTGTGTATATAAGTGTTCTGTCCAACTATGAAGCTGAGAATTACAGGAAGCCTCACTCAGAGGAACCCAGTGTGGTTATTTTAAAGCCACTGTGCAACATCAATGGCCCCATATGAGTATGCTTTTATACAACTGTTATCCTTGCAAAACTTCCTAGTGTGAAAGGCGTGGAGGGTCTTGGGCATGGTATCTCCCCTACAGACTATAAGACCCTTGAGGGCCAAGGCCATATCTTCTGTGTCCTGCAAATCTCCAGACTTTCAGAATTTAACAAATACCCGAAGCAGTTAACTAACAAATGACAGTGACAGTATTCTTATCATACTTAAGTTTTTAAGCAGCAGGATATGCCCAGCCCCGTGGCAGCCACGTAGATCCTGAAAAGGGCCTTCCTTTCCCTCCCCAGTACATTTGAAAAACCCAAGAAATAAATGTAGATCCCAGGGCTTCTCCAAGAGAGGGCATGCAGCATTCAAAAGTCAACGCCTGAGTGGAATACACCTCAAGTCCTGACCTGTGATCATCTACCAGGCCTGGGCGGTTTCCCGTGGGTGGGGTGAAGTAACAAAGTGGCCTTTATAGCTCACACCAATCACCACCTGATGACATTCACTTTTCTAATCTAGGCAAACCACCACATTCTTGGTGCAGAAATGAACAGGCCAGCCCACTCCTGGCCTCCCTTAAACTCTTTATCTGGCCTTGCTAGGGCAAACAAACCACGGAGAGCGCCTGCAAGTTTAGAGTCCGCGTCCTTCACCCCAGGACCCACCCCTTAGCCCCCTCGGGGGCGGGGCTCCAGGGCCCAGGGGCGGGGCGGTGTCTCAGGGGCGGGGCTCCAGAGCCCGGGGACGGGGCGGCAGTGGGCGGGGCCCAGGAGCGGGACAGCTTGGCGCGGGGTCCCGCCAGGGAGCAGAGTCGAGTCGAGCCCTGGGCCGGAAAGTTTTGACCGGGCTTTGCCGGCGGCCAGGAGCGGTCGTAGCGCAGCGGCCGGGCTCACACCAGCGCCCCTCACTGCCCCCGGCGCCTGCGGCCCTTGGGACGTTCGGCCTCCGGGGCGTCTCTCTGGCTGCCATGGCTGCCTGGGCCGCCGCCGCGCGTTTGCGGGCCTTCGGGACAAAGGTGCCCGGCTGGCTCCCGCGCGGCCCGTGGGCTCCGCTCGCCGCTGGTTTCTGCAGCCGGGGGCCGGCGGGGGCCGAACGGCCGGAGCCGGGGCCGCGACCCACCAGCATGCGGCAGCGGGACGGCATCAGGTCAGCGGCCGGGCCGCGGGCGCCCTGCCCTCCGGGAGCGGCTGCGGGCGTGCGGGGCTGATCCCGCCTGGGGTGGACGGCGGGGGCCCGGGGAGGAGAGGGGCAGAGGAAGCCAGGCACTGCGCCCCGCCGCCCGACGCAGCGTCCAGCGAGGGCTGCGTGAGTGGTCAGCGCCGTCGCCGCCGTGGGCCCCGCTGGTCGGTCACTGCGGAATCGGGCCGGAGGGGAAGTCCCTCGGATCGGAATCCCAGATACAGATACGGTGCTTAAACAGGTCTCGTGCGTGGGCGCAGGAGCGTTTGGGACCCTGCAGGACACACACTGGAGGATTTCCAAGTGGGACTGCCTCGGACGGCCCCAGAACCTCCCCAAGCCTCTAGGGCAACCAAGCCGAGTTGTCATTGGGCTCAGTGTGGGCAGCTCTGCTGGTGGCCCCACCAGCGCTATGGCCTTTGAGAAAGCCCCTCCCTATAGGGCTCTGAGCCTCACAACTTGACCGGGCTCCAAGGTGGAGCTGCTCCTAGGCCCGTATCCAGAAGTGCCGGCTCAACAAACTGGATGAAGGGCACGCCGTACTGAGCTCTGCCCTTTGGCTCAACAAGCAGAAATCCCTTAAAACCATACCTGTGCACACAATGGAAACAGGACGATGAAGTCGTAAAGCTTGAAGGGCACCTAGCCCCATCTGGGCCTCAATCTGACATATGCCTGGCCAGGCAAGGGCCCAGCAGGAGGCCCACATAGCAGGTCTAAGTATTTAAAAGTTACAAATCAAGCTAACTGCTAAAGTATGTTTTTAAAGTTTTTAAAGTCTCCTGCCTTGACAAGTAGGCCTTCCTAAAACCTGGAAGGCCATGTTTGAACTTACAGTTCTCAGGCTCCTAGGAGTCCCCCCAAAGCAGTGGAGAGTCAGCTGCTGGCCTGCAGCCTTGTTCTTTTCTTCCCACCCTCTGCTCAGCCCCTTCCACCTCTCCACCCCTCCCTCTTCCTGCTGCTCTGCGAGGGGCTTGGTACACAGGCCTGCAGACACCCCATCTACATGCTCATATTCTCTCTGTTGTCTTACTCCCTATAGACAACATCTCTTGGTCACCCCAGGGCCTAGGGGTGCCCACTGCACAGCCCGGGAACTCAAGGTCTCTGGTAACTGTAGCAGGGTTTGGAATGGGGAGGTGACTTCAGGTGGGCACATCTTGTTATCCCAGTGGTTTCCTGCTCACCTGCAGAGGGCACAGCTGGGAGAGGGCCCAGAGCACCCCAAAGTGCAGGGTCAGGCCGGGGCCCACCTTTTCCATTGTCAAGGTCAGTCCTGCCTCTGCAAATCTGGTTCCATCTGGTCAGAAGCCTGACTTGAGGTATGGCAGCCAGATGACCAAAAGGAGGCCTGGTTGTGCTCTCCAGAGTTAAACATGAATCCAAGAGGGAGATTGACAATTGGAACAGTCTTCTCCTAAACGCTGGGAACCGTTTAGTAGGAAGGAAGCCCCCAGTCCCGCATGAAAGCAGCACTAGGTCAGGCACTAAGCAGGTGAGCCTGAGCAACTCAGTCATGCTCGAGTGTCCCTTTTGGAAGCTGTTCCTCTCAGCAGCAGCACTGTCATGGAGTGAGGGCCAGCCAGGAATTGGGTGCTGCAGCAGGCACAGGTGGAGCTCTGTGGATGGCTGGCATTTAGGGGTTAGCAGAAGGCTAGGAGCACATGGAAGAAGTGGAGGGCAGGCCGGAGAAAGACTAAAAAGCCAGGAGGGGAGGAGTGCGTTTCCAGAAAGAGAGCATAATCCAAATAGCCATTGGATTTGGTTCTGACAATTATGAGCTGCTCGGGGAGAACGGTTTTAGTGGAGGGCAGGAACAAAGCCTGGTTACACTGGGTTAAAAAGTAAACTCAGCAACTTAGAGCTCTGACAGGGTGTAACATGCGATCCAAAGGATTAATGGGACGCATATGAGCAGACACTGCCATGCAGCATAGGCCTTTGGGGGCTGGCATCTTTTTACACAATTTTGCCTGAGGCCTTAGAATTTAATTTAAGCATATGTCATGGATGGGATGGCAGCTTTTTTAGTTTGCTACAGCAAGCACCCTCATTATTTTACTGGAAGGTTTATCAGCCGTTCTCTCACCACCACCCCATCCCCACCAAAAAAAATTCAGGCTTCAAAGTCTATCAGCATATCAGCTGCAAGTCATTTTTGTACTTAGGAGAGAACATGTATATAAGAAACAGCGATGAATATCAGAGCCACCTGAAGATGGCAGCAAAACAGAAATGGCATTCCAACGAAAATGGTAGTCTTACTGCACTGAAATAAATTCAGGCATCAAAGTGGTTTTCCAGAAAACAGCGGCAAGGAGGCTATTTATGGAGGATCCAAACTGACACATAGTGATTGGAATATCAGATTTTTAAAAAAGAATCAGGAAGGCAGAAAACGTGGGTAGAGACTGATGGGAAACATATAAAACGTGTAACAATAATCTGGTGTTTGGCTCCTGCCCATCCTTATAACAGCAAAAAGAAGACATTTCTGTGTGTAGACAGTAAGAAGAAATACAGGTTCTTTTAATCAGCAGGTGGGTACCTTAAAATAGCGAGCAGGCTTTTGAATGCCAGCTTCTAGTGAGGTGACATGTCCGGAAGAGCCCTCTTGCTGGAAGGTTCTGTCCTTTTGTTCTTCACATAGCATCCCATTCTCAGACAGCATGAATTACTGGGCAGCATTCTAGGAGGCCACTATAGAAAATGGGGAAATGCTGTCATATATGCGTATGGGCAGCTGCACCTTGGCTGCCTCTTCTGTGGGGTGGGCGGGAGGAGATCTAGGGGCGCCTTTTCATTCTTGGCTCTTTTCCTAGCCTTATTCTTTCTGAAGAACAACGCGAAGAAGTAAGTTGAGGGGAGCACTGGGAGCACTGTGTGTCAGATGCCTCTGGCTCCTGCCATCGCCTGGAAACCTTGCAGACTCTAAGTATGGGCCTGCGACGATTCTGATTTACCCTTCCTGTTGAGGAGGCAGTAATGTTTCTGACAGCAAACCTGTAGAAAAAGAGCAATACATCAAGGGAAGAGGGAGAAAACCCAGCCTGCATTTCAGGAAGTCTCCTTGTTTTGACTTAGCTGTAACTCTAAGCACCCGCAGTTCTCTTTCCCGGTGTTTGAAAAATAGCCCAAATTAGAAAGGAATTGCAGGGGTCCTCACTTGTTTTGACTGGTGCATGACCCAGTAATTATGAAATGTTCTTTGCAGGAGCATTGTCTTGAGCGATCCAAAGAGGAGGAATGCGTTGTCACTGGCAATGCTGAAATCTCTCCAAAGTGACATTCTTCATGAAGCTGAAAGCAAAGATCTGAAAGTCATTATCATTTCAGGTACTTATCTGGTATCCATCCTCGGGGCTCTGCAGTACCCAGAAGAGGTTTCCCAACATTCTTTGGTTTACTGGGGCGTTCCCTCACTTAATGGAAGAAAGGTTTTGAAGGTCCTTTACAAAAACATTAATTATGGAAAACTTTTGTGTAGTGGGGGCCTTAATGAAAGTTATAGCAAAGATTACTGTGCAGTGAAAATACGTGTCTTTTTCTTTTTGTTGGATACAAAACATTGACTGTGCTGGTCTTCCCATCAAACTCAGAGAATTGGTTTCCTCATGGACCTGATTAAGACGGGTTTACTCACTTATCCTGTGGGTAAACTACCGAGTCGGCTGGGGCGAAGCTGCTAGGGCATTTGATTGGTTTGTCTTTTCTCTTCCTACCAAGCTTTCAGCCAGTACCTGCAAGTCTTCTTCAGTGCTGCCAGAAAGGGTGCCCCATTTTCCTCATTGCTTTTCTTGCTCTTTTCCAGTAAACATTTTTACTGAATTATATAGCAGCATAAACAATGTCAGTGTCAGCATTTTAAAGCATCTGCAGAACAATAAAATGGATGGTGCTCTGTGATGTACTTTTGTTGTTATAGAAATTAACGATCAGCGTTTCTCGAGGCAGATACTCAGAATATTACCTTCTTATCTGTGGTTGAATATAAGTTTTCGAGTGTTTTATATGGTGAAGGGAAAAAAAATAGGACAAATATATTTCAGCAGCCATGGGGATGTAACCCGGGTGACGCAAAATTAGCTGCCCGGATGGCAGCTAAATTCCAAACAACACAATTTCCTCACTTGTTTAAAGGGAATAATGTCAAAACAGCCACAGCAAAGGAAAATATGAGAAAGTATTACCAGCTTATCAGTGGAACTACATTTTGTTATTGTTGTTAATGACAACAATAACAAATCACATCCTCAGGTCCCCTGGTAAAAAATAAAGGTCACACTCTGACCTCCTGATTGCAACCCGTATGGGTGGCTGTTATCTGTAGACTAAATGACAGGGACACTGCCGAAGGCATGGTGGATTTTGATGAACACGTATGAGTCAATATGTCAGGGCAGACCAAGTCCATAAACAAAAGTGTGAGGTCAGAGGGATAACTCTGAAAAAAGTCCATTCGCCTTCATTACTGAGCCTACTCCTTTGTGTAATTGCATGTTTTCACTGGTTTCCACCACAGACCTTTTAGAGCACAAGTGCCTCACCTTGCATTGTCATCACAAAATACTGGCTGTGACTTTTCAAACTAACTGGAATTGCTCTTATCGAGATTGGACCATTAACTTTCTC
Organism: Hipposideros armiger; assembly: GCF_001890085.2. Classification (NCBI taxonomy): domain Eukaryota; kingdom Metazoa; phylum Chordata; class Mammalia; order Chiroptera; family Hipposideridae; genus Hipposideros; species Hipposideros armiger. Next base: position 1,048,883 of record NW_017731621.1, on the reverse strand, counting down.
TAAGTGTCCACAGCACTGATACACAATTGTTCACTAAAATTATTCAGTAGACAAATAATTGAACTTCCTAGCTCTGCTGCTTAAACCTTTTTATTTTATCTTCTCAACTGGAAACATTTGCAGCTGAGGGGTCTGTATTTTCTTCTGGGCATGATTTGAAGGAACTGACAGATGAGCAAGGTCCAGAATATCATGCTGAAGTATTTCAAACCTGTTCTGAGGTAAGCCAGGAGGACGGTTAGTATTGTAAGCCTAAAAATGATCATTATACATATTAAATATTGAATTAGGCTTCTAGTTTACAGGCAAGGTTTTATCCATGAGACCTCGCCACTACAGAGCTCCTGAAAATCCTCTATGGTCCTTGGTGAATTCTTCAAGCAACATTTGGTTTAGACATTTAAGAAGCGACCACAGTTTGCTATTGATCTTGTGTTATAACAAAGAAAGCAAAATATGTGCTCATATCAATAGCTGCCATCTCCAGCATCATGGATTATGTCTTGGTATACGTGCCTTAAATAAGAGGTAAAGGGTGGAAATGTACATCTTTAGAGAGAAAGAACCTAAGATTATTATAATTAAAAAAATGTTAAACTAAAACAACTCTATTAATGGGAAAAAGCATTCATAAATGGAATAACAATAATGATTTTAAAAATTATTTTCAAACAAATTTTATAATCACCACCTCCAAGTCGGAACATCAACCACTTCATTCTCACTTCTGTCTCTTTAACCATATTCAGGAGGGAAATTGCCAACAGACACAGAAATGGAAGAATAAAAAGTTTGGGATGATTTATAAATGTATCAAAGCAACCCCTGGATAATGAAAAATTGAATATAGAATCCAACTTTAAGTAACACATAGCTCATTTCACGAGTATTTATTGAGCACCTGCTGTATGCACAATACTTGCAAGATACTGAGGGAAATAGAAGGAAAAAAGAGTTTCCTGCCAAACTGAAAATGGAAATCTAGTTGAGAAATAAGACGTATAAAACAGTTTCATAACCTGACCCTAAGATGACTTAGCCTAATTTTTCACTCATTGACTTGATTCAACAAATATATATCTCTTAAATATATAATGACTCTTAAAATGTGTATACATTTTTTGGCACCCTCAGTATAACGATACCTGCTATCTAGACAAGACAGAGGTGGGTAACAGGAGGGGAATGGAAGGTGATTAAGACACCTTCTTGACCGTCATTTGGTTTCCTTGCCCTTCCGGAAACCCTCAGCAACTTGAACTATCGTTTTCTCATTTCATGGAGGGACAGTCTGGACAAGTAATTGACTTGAGGCTTCATGAAGAGGAGGAAGAGCTAAGAAGACTAGGTCTTTTGGTTCACATTAATGATTAAGTAACATTCTGTTCCTGTGTTTGCCAAAGCTTGGTGCTTTAGAAGTTATTTTTCTATTGATACCCAGTATGTTTGACCAAAATAGAAAATCGTCAGAGACAGCCAGTAGAGCCCTTCCACCTCCCTACAGGGCCTGCTTTTATCACTCTGCCAGGGGCTCTTCACAACTGAGAAATGAACCGGTTACCAAAGGGCCCCGGGAACCAGGGCTTCTTCAGAGGATAAAGGCCAGATTTCATGGAAGTGTCCAAGCCCTGACACCTCTGGCTCACTGAACGGCGCAGCGCCTCAGCAGGAGCGAGCCCTAATGCAGTCAAACAGGAGTGAAAGTGCATTGATTTCTTTAACACTTTTCCCAAGAAAATCAAGTTGTCCTGGATAAACAGGAGCGCCATTATTGTGTCAAAGATTTCAATTTTCAAGTGTAATCAACAGGCAGATTGGACCAGAAGGAGCTAGATATTTCACGTTGGGTTCATGCATGAGAAAGCTTGATTTTAGAAAGGAAGCTAGAGATATCTGAATTGGCTCAGCATCTAAAATCTATAGCGAACTTGCTACAGACCACAAGCATGGCATGATAGTTAATTTTTTACAAATCAGGAACAGGGCAAATTGAGAATGAGAAAAAGCACTTGGTTTTGGGAGAGTGATGGTCACCTCTGTGAGCTGAGCCAGTGGCTTTCACTACACACCCATCCATCTCTCTTCCTTTACCCCTAAACTATAACAAAAACATTCACTATATTTCTTTTTAATCATTTTTCCATGTATACCTATTTGTTTGAATAATCATATGTAGGTAGGATTATACTGTGTCATTGTGTAAATTTCATTTTAATGAGAACACAGCATCCCATTAAATGGATATAGTTTAGTTTATATAGCCATTTACTTATTTTTACATATTTATATTATTTACAAATTTTTTATTATTTTAGTGATGATTTGATGAATATCTTTGTCCAAAAAGCTTTTTAACCTGTATCAGATTATTTCTTATTCGTACAATTCCTAGATTAAAGGCACGACTATTTTTAATTGTTGATATATACTGGATACATATACAGGCCTAAGTATTTTCACACCAGGTGGTATGGAATCCTAGCCCTTTGTAGGTGGCAGACAGGAGACTGTTCAACTCTAATCACCATTCAGTTGACTTTTCTAAAGCAGCTGTACTTCATTAGTAGCAGGCGACACTCAAAGCTAAAACAAAATCTTTTCTTTCTTTGCAGCAAGACTTCTGAAGTTCTTGTGTGTTCTTCTCCTTGTTTCCACAGTTCATTGTGAATGAGCTCTGTCACTAACCATCCCCATCGTCACCTAGAGTGCATGAACCCCCTCAATCCATGAACAGTTTGGGGTACAGGTTTATCCATGTACATTCTTCTGGGGAGAGGTCATTATCTTTGGTCAGATTCTCAAAAGGTGACCCCCCGAAAAAAGTCAAGACCACTACCATAGAATATGATATCATGTCCTTAAATGTATAATTGGATATTTTATAAAAGAGCTGACAATTATCAAATGTTGACGAAAAGTTCCTTGGGCCAAATCAATGAAGGTCGTTTTTCCTTGAGTTGCCATCATGGGAAACAAGCCCAGATGTAGCTCCTGTCCTCCTCGCCTCCCTCCCTGCCGGGGTTCAAAGAGCAACCATCTATAAATTGAAGTTACCATAGCAACGCAATCTGTGTACTGGGTGTCATGAAAAAATGGAGAAATAAACCAAGTTATTTCATAAGCTGAAAAATAAGTTAAAGATCTGGAGACTGATGAGAGGAAGGGAGTGTCACAGGAACAAGTGCTCAGCTCCTCCTCCCTGTGGCATGGCACTGCTTTAGGAATTTTGTTTATTGTGATGACAGCAAGCTGTTCCCCCTTATTTTAACAGAATTCAGAGAGTATTCATGGTGGTCATTTGAGAAGTAATTACTATGGAAATTGCCTTCCAGTCCCTTTTCCACCTTAATTTTTTGAGGAAGGTCCAAATACCAGTTTCAGACTTTAACAGGAGAGCCCCACACAGGCTCGCTGAGAACAGAACTATGTGCTCCCCAGAGATGAAATCAGCTCTGTTCAGTGGCGTTGCTAGGGAGGCAGTCGGAGGGGACCGGAACCTCCCGGAGGCATTGTGCTGGGCTGGACAGACCAGGGGCTGGGAGTCGGACAGGTGGGGGTTCAGACCCGCAGCCCCCACCTGTGGGTCTCATGGCCTTTGGCCAGTTCCTTCCCCCCTGAGCCTTCACGTCTTGGTGTAAAATAGGGTTCCTTTCTCCTGGGAATCTCAGGGAGATCACATGGCACAGTCTGGTTCATAGTCGATATTTAATGCAAGCTAGTTCTCTTTGTGCCTTTTTTTTACCCTTTTTCATAATATGCGGTACAGGGATGCATATGCAAAGCTCTCTGAAACTGTACAGTCCCATGAGATGATATGCAGCGATGTTGTACCACACTCCTGGATGACGTGAACTGGGCGTGTTTGCTCCTTCAGGTCATGATGCGGATCCAGAGCCACCCCGTCCCCATCATTGCCATGGTGAACGGCCTGGCCACCGCCGCCGGGTGTCAGTTGGTTGCCAGCTGTGACATTGCTGTGGCCAGCGACAAGTCCTCATTTGCCACTCCGGGCGTGAACATCGGGCTCTTCTGCTCTACCCCTGGGGTGGCCCTGGGGAGAGCAGTGCCCAGAAAGGTAATTCACCCCTGCAGCCCCCATCTGGTTGGAACCCTCCAGGGCCTGTGAGGTCAGTTCCAGAATTCACTTGTTAAGGTGCTGTGTGAACCAGGACATTCAGCCCAAAGCATGGCGGGCTGATGGGCCGCAGTGTCCTCCTGTGTCATGTCGGGGAGGGAACAGGCAGCTGTGTCCCTCGGCAGCTTCTCACAGCGCGCTTCACGTTGTCATCGCACACTTCACTCTTGCCTGCCCCTCAATGTGGCCAGTTAGGGTTTTGGATTTGTTTGGTTTGTTTTCATAAAGGCACACTTTTTTTGTAATCTTATTTGAAATGCAGCTGAGACTCAGTTTTGTTGCACTGAAAGGTTGCCCATGAGATGCAATAGCACGGTGACATATGCCAGTGTGAAGAGGCTAGGATATGAGTGTCACTGGCTTGTTGTTTGCCAATGGTCTCTCTTATTCCAGAAAGGATTGAAAGTAGCTGATAGACTGAGTATGTCAACTTCATGATGTTGTATTTCAGGAGCGTGAACATCCTGTGCCTGGTATGTTGAATCTGCCCCACAAGCAGCAACATTATAAAAGCTGTTTTGTCGTTACTAACCACAGTGAAGTCTGTTTTCTTCACAGAGCTTTCTTCTTTCCTATAATGTCATAAAGTAATATTTACTGAACATCTCTTAAGGAGAAACCAGTAGTTTCCTTGTTTTAGAAAAAATACTTCCTCATTCTCACTTGGAAATCTGTTTTAAAAAACGTAGTGGGGTGGGGATGGGGGGTGGGAGGTCATATACCACCATAGCAAGCCAGGAACCTAAACTACCTTCTAGAATACCATATCTATTTTAGCATCGACTATGAAAATTAGCAGTTGCTTATGTGCCTGAGGCACCAAAGAAACAAGACCCAAGGGAAATCAAGCCACAGGACCAAGACATTTGGGGAAGGCCACCTTTCTTTCATGGTGCTCCCTCATTAGTTTTCACAGAGGTGTGTGTGTTTGGGGACATTCTGAAGACAGATACCTGCAAACACACATGTGGGAAAACTGTCTGAACATGGGCTCCACACCGCAAAAGGCAACCTGTCAAAACACAGAGCTTGTGACAGTGTCTTCAGGCCAAGGTGGTGTTTTGATCCTCTCAGGATACACATTTCCCTTAAATGTATATCCATTAATTCAATAAATATTTCTTAAGCCCCTACTTTGTGCCAGTACATTAAGTTAAAATNGGTGGTTTGTTTTTTTCTTACTCTGAGAACAAGAAAAGGTAGGATTCCTGCCTAGGTAGTGTGGCAAATTCATTGCCTAGGAAAAAAATTCTATCAGAAGTGACTATTACATTCAGCAGCTAACATTTTTCAGTTGTTGCCGTGTTTGCTGCTCAGCTGCATTTCTCCTCAATTGACTCTGACTGAATACTCCATTTCAATGGAGATATGAATAAGGGAAATAAGGTTTTTTGAAAATGTATTTAGTGGGGGCACAGATTTATACTGCTGATTATATTTTCTTTGGTCTGATCTTAAACTTATATTCCCTGAGCACACAGGGAATGCTGACGGCAGAAATAGGGGCGTTCTTGCCTCATGTTAGCATTAATGATTTCTTGACATTCAGAGCTCAGATGTTTAATCTGAGACAGCCCTTCTCTAACCACCTAATCTAGTCTTCTGTCACACCATCCGCCATCTTCATTTCATCCTCTTCTTAGCACCTACAACCCTGATTTTCTTTCTTTTCTGGTTTTTTTTTTCTTTACTTCCCCCTCTTTCTCTTCTTTGTCTGTTTTCCTGCACTAAAATAGAAGCTGCATGAAGCAGAGGCTTTGTCTGTCTTGTTCATCTCTGTATCCCTTGTTACAAGGACATGGCTGCCATAAAGTAAGCACTCAACTGTTTAGAGAATAAACAAGTGAATGAGCAAATGAAGGGATAAAAGAATGAGCTCTCTCCAAGGAGGAAAAGGATTGTATCTTGATTCTGCAGTTTCCATCTTTGCACTGAGAGCTCTTCACAATCAGTGAAAGGACTGCAAAAGGAATCAAGGCCAATGAGAAAGAATTCTTAACAATGAAAAAAAGAGAATAAAAAAGAAGCAAGGATGCAGCATGGAAATTCAAGAATTTCCCTTGAAAAAATTTCAAAACAAAACAAAACCTCCTCCAGTGGTAATTTCATCTGTTTGTGGCAAAGATTTGTTTTATCTCATATATATTTACATGCCTTGTCCAACTGGGTGTGTAATACAGTTTTAGGATGTACAGACATATTTTACCAATATGTTTTCTCCAGCACGCTCAGCCACTCGATGGCAGGTGAAAGCCGACTGCTGCTTTAGTCCAGGGTTGGGGTTTGAGTGGATGGGGCTCCCTGAGGACAGGTGTGAGGCTAAGGAAGGCTCTGGCAAGACAGTAAGTGTAGTGGTCAATCAGGGGTTCAAACAGAGCCTGGAAACCAGAAAGTCCAGATAGGAGCTAATATCTCACACGGAATTG
>NW_017731621.1:1013719-1041033 GCF_001890085.2 Hipposideros armiger | reverse complement strand
GCCCCCGTTAGGAGGAAAATTAGGGAGTCATGAAAATATAAACTTGAACAAAACACACCTGCCTGTGGTCATTGCTTGATTGCACCCACACGCACACCCATACGCAGGCTAGCCAACTGTGTGTGGGCGGTGGGCACGCGTCCCCATGCACATCCGCAGGGAAGCGGGCAGGTGCTTTTGCAGACTGGCCTGGTTGGGAAGCTCGGCCCTTTCGCGGAAGCTAAGGCCCCATGTGTGGGTCGCCAGTGCCCTCTGCTGGTCACCACAGGGCACTGCTCAGCTGTGCCAGAGACAGAGGGCTGCAGTTGTCTGCTGGGAGCTGAAATGATGGCGTGAAGCCCTTATGCTGAAGCCAGAGTGAGCCTGGGCATGAATAATTTCCCACATTTGTAAAGTGTTTCTCGCCTCTGGCATGAGTTAAATAATGCATCTTCACTGTTCCATATAAGCGACCTGCCTGGTGCAGCTGCTCCCGTCCCCACCAGAGCTGGCCTTGCTCAGAGACACGGAGCCAGCGCCTCAAGCGGTTGGCACACACGGGAGCACAGGAAGCATCCCAACCCCTTGCCCCAAACCAGTCGTTTCTCTGCGGTCGGAACACTCGCTTCCCTTACCCATGGTAACTGTGTATCTGTAGAAGCTGGTTTCCTAACCATCTAATTAGAAAAGAGTAGAACTTCCGCTGGAAAGAGTGTTAACTCATTTCTACTGGCAGGCGTGCAGGCCACTGGAGAGCCTGCACAAATGCGGGACTCGGGCGCCCCAGGCGTGGCGTCAGAGTCGGCACTCTGTCAGTGGCTTCGTGGCCATCAGACTGGAGACACGCGGCCCTGGCGCCTTTGAGGACATGTAGCTCAACACCCCAACTTCCAGGATGGCCTGGGGGTTCAGGACTTACCTCAGGGTTCCCAGCCAATTAAGTTGGCCCTGTGATCCGTCAGCTTTGTTCACCTCTAAGCCCTACCGCATCGCAGCCCTGATGCTGACACACCGCCACCCCAAGCTGGCGCTTGTCCTAAGTGTGGCTAGAGGGGTCCAGAAAACCCTCTGCTTTAAATGGTCACCCCCATTCAGGGACCATGATTCCAGAAACACAGCATTAGAGAGTCATCCAAATGCACAGCAGGACAGGCTGTGGATGACAGCCACTGCATTTAGTAGGTGCCTACTGAGTGCCCAGCTCTAGCATCAGCTGTACACACACTGTCTCTAATCCTCACACTTCTGCAGGAGGATGCTGGGCCTATTCCTGGTTTTCACATGAGGAACAGACTCAGAGGGGTTAAATTGTTCCCTTAAGGTTTTGTAGTTAGTAAGTTAGTAGTTAGTAGTTAGTAAGGCGGGGACATTCTCCGCCTCCACACGCAAGTCCCACTGCTTTGGGGTTGAGCCTTGGCCTCCAGTCTTTTTTGTTGCTTTTAATGCAGATGACCTGGAAGGAGGAAGTATCAAATCAACTTGTTAGGGGGACCCAAGAAGTGTCCCCTAACAGGGGACAGGAGTTGATTAGGGAAAAGGAGGTATTTTCTTCTCTCTCACCTGAAGTTTGGGGACCCACTACATAGAAACTTAAACAGCAAGTAAAGATTGTGCTGATGCATTATATACACACAGGCTTTCTTCTTCTTAGGGACTGCTGCTCTATTACCTAATATGTCTGGGTAAAATCCCCATAAATCAACATGGTACAAAATACTATTACCCCACAGGCAGGGGAGGAAACTGAGGCCCGGAGAGGGGCATAAANAAAAAGGACAGCAGTGGGAAACTTGTGAGATCTGAATTCAATCTGTAGCTTGGTTAACAGTATGGTACCACTGATAATTTCTTAGTTGTGGTGGATATGGTGGTATAAGATGGTAACCTTAGAGGAAGCTACGTGAAGGAGATAAAGGGAGCCCTGTATTAACTCTGCAACTCTTCTGTAAACCTAGAATTATTTAAAAATAAAAAGTCTTTTTAAGTGCTATGTATCTGCAGTAGGGTTCTCCAGAGAACCAGAACAAATAGGATGGATGGATGGATACCTCTAGAAAGAGCTTTATTATGAGGCATTGGCTCACACAATTATGGAGGCTGAGAAGTCCGCAATCTGCAGTCGGCCAGCTGGAGACCCAGGAAGTCAGTGGTGTAGTTCAAAGGCTGAGAGCCAGAGGGCCCGTGGTGTCAAGTCCAGTCCAGGTGCAAAGGCCTGAGAACCGGGCTGCTGAGGGCCGGTCAGACAGAGAACCCTCCCTTCCTCCAGCTCTTGTTCTACTCAGACCCTCCACTGACTGGATGAGGCCCATCCACACTGCGATCCTCTTTACTCAGCTCACCAATTCCAATGCTCATCTCGTCCAGAAACACTGGCACAGTCACAGTCCCCAGAAATAATGTTTAGCCAGCTATGAGGGCATCCTGTGGTCCAGGCAAGTGGACACATAAAATGAACCATCACAACAGCCATGTTTGTATGTGTACAGCCCAGTCCTGGAAAGATACACCCAAAATGGATAATGGTGTTTGTCTCTGGGGAGGACAACTGGGGAGTGGGGTCAGGGTGGGAAGGAGACTTACTTTTGCACTGAATACCCTTTGGTACTGTTCAAATTTTTAAAACATGTACACATAGTATACATTAAAAAAATTAGAAGTAACAGTCACACTGGGCATGCTCTCTTGGAGGCAGGCAGTGGGAGGGAATTTTGTGTGTATTCAGGTTGTATTCAGGAGGTGCCCTCGGGATGAACAGCTGTGGAAGACAAGAGGAGAAGCAGGGCTGGGCAGAGACAGAAGTCCAGCTGCAGCGATGCCCTGGGAGGCTCCAGGGCCAGAAGGGCGGGGCCATCACACCTGCCTCTGCCAGTCCTAGATGTGGGCTGTGCTGGGACTGGTGAGAGCCTGGTCCAAGTGGTCCAGCTGAGGCGATCCCTGAGGGGTGGCAGCCAAAGGCAGCAGCTAGAGCCCCGAGTCCTCTGCTGGAAAGGGAATCTGGGTCCCACATCTGCATGTTCCTCACAGTAACAAAAAATGCCCATAATAACATGGAAAAACGATTATGAAACGTTTAAAGGAAAAAACAACAGGACACAAATTTTTATCTATAGTATGGAACAACTGGGCAAAACAAACAATAAAAAAANTTTAGAAAGGTGAAAAAGAGTGTTTTCCTGGAAAGGAGGAGCTTGTACTAAGAGCACCCCTCCAGGGCTCAGAGGTCATGAGAGCTCCCATGGACTGGCGCCTGGCATGTGCTACCACCTCCTTATTCCTCAGCAAAGCCAGTGGAGCAGGTCCTACAGCGATCTCCACCTTACACTTGGTCCGAACTGCTGGGAGTTGGGGAGTGGGGGTTCCAAATGCTATCTGCCTGGTAAAGCCACAGGTGCTCTCCAGGCCACACTGCCTCGAGGGGAGGGCCTGGGCTGGTGTGGGGCCGGCTTGAAGAAAGGACTTTCCTGCTCTCCGGCAGCACTCCAGTAAAAATGGGCCAGGTCCTCCTTGCTACAGAACGTCGCCAGTGTGCAAGGGACCTCGGATTTGGTTACCGGCAGACCACTAACGGAGTTTTTACTACCAAGCTACTACAGAGCTGGCTGTAGCTCTAAAGTAGGTTGTGAGGAACGGGCTGTCAGGGTCTGATCAAAACAGTGTTGTCAGTGGGGCCCCCACTGCACCTTCCCTCCAGGTGGCCACTGTTTGGCAGTTGTCAGGTCACACAGTGCAGAGAGGGTGTTATAAACTCTCTGGGCTTTGGAGAAAGGAAGGGAGTGTTCTCACACGTTTGGCAAATGAAAAGCACACGTTAAGTCTGCAGTGTCTGTGTGAGCTGCACGACACCTCAATTCCTCGGGCCTTCAGGCTGCCTTCCCAGCCTGAGCTGATGTGCACTCAGGGACTGGCTATAAATCTTCATAGTCGCCTGTGCGGAAAATAACCCAGAAGGAGAGTCTGCTTGCTGCCCACCCTCCGATGTCATAGAAGTCATCCCAAGGCAAATATAAATCTGGAGTTAATTTGTATCTCTGCTTCCTTCCACTGGGACACTGAATGAACACTTTCTGACACCCACATATGATGATTGCCTCTGGAAAGTCTGGTGTGTTTGTCTTTCTCTCTGTGCCATTTACTTCTCGGGGAGCTTTGCTGAGCTCAGCCCAGCAGTGCAGGGGCTAGAACATCAGTGAAAAGGGTGCTCACTCTTGCTCACCTGGGTGAGAAACCCATTCCAAGGGCAAATGGAGTGAACGATTAACTTTACAGCAGTGAATTTGGGGGGAGTTGCCGGGCAAGAACACAGTGATTTAAGGAGCCTAGATCCTTCCTGCCAGGCAGCCCTGTGCAGTAGCTCTTCCTGCCCCCCTATATCTAGGAGGCTCAGAGAAGCTAAGGCGTTTGCCACGCTGGTTTGGACCTGGATGATTCTGAAGTCTGTGCTCCTGACTACCACACTGTACTGCTCCCAACATACCGAAAAGACTACGTTCCAGCCTGGAGAGACAGCCGCCAGTCAGAAATGGCACAGCCAAGGCAACACGGTGTGGCTTACCGAAGAGGATTCAAGAAACACATGCGTTTGAGCAACAAAGAATGCGGGGTCCCAGTCCAAGGCTTGCCGTCAACTGACTGTGTCACTGTGTGCACGTGATGTAACCTCTTTCAGTGCTCAGTTTTCCAGACATAAAAATGCCGCCATCGGACACTCTTGGCTTGTCCTCTTAGTTCTGACATTCCAGATCCTACAATACTGGGATTGGGAAACATGCTGTGAGACTTGAAACAGGAAGCTTTCGTTCACAGAAAATGCTCTTTTACAAATGGACAATATGGGCATTTACCCTGAGAAGTAGTAAACAGTTCACTGAAAACACCTGATTACATTTGAGAATGAGAAACCCATCCCAGATACTCAGAGCTTTTCAGGCCACACCAGGACCCTGTGAAGATGTCATGGCTAGGAAGACCCTACAGCAGACAGATCGCTATCAAAATGGGCAGTTAGCTTTCCTTGTGTGGAGGTGCATTGCTCAGCCTGCCCCCTTTCTGTCTCCTTGCTGTGAAAACCCACAGCACTAAGAGCAGCATTTCCAAAGCGTGGCCCATGGATGACGGACCTGGACTGACCCAGTGCAGATTCCCGAATGCCTCACCAGACCTGCCAAGTCACCAGTTCTGATTCTGGGGCAAAATATGCATTTTGAAGAAGATTTCCAAGTGATTCTGCTGCATGCTAAAATGTGTAAACTCCTGCACGAGGGTGGGAGTGACAGATATACCTCCAGCAGTACCGGTGTTTTAAACGTTGAAGCAATGCGGCCTTTGTGGTGAAATTGTGGGCAGTCACTGTTGGCTTGGAGAGGAACGTGAGCAGACCTGAGCACCTCCAGAAACCTCTTAAAATCTGCCACTTAGGCAGGGTTCATCAGCCCTTGGTGCTCATGCCTTTGGAAGGCCCATCTCATATCACATTAAACATCAGAATATTTCCATATTCCCCACGAAATATAATTCTTCTGTTTAGGGAAGGGAGTCAAATGATTTGCGTTTTAAAATATTTAATTAATTAACAATGATTATTTCTTGGCAATCATCAAGTAGGCAAGAGTTAAATTTAACATCACTGAAGTTGATGTGTTCCAGTTAATAAAATATTAAATTTCAGTCTTGCAAGGGTTTTTCTTTCACACTTTGGAGTTCAGAGCTTCTTTATCAGGCCCCAAACAGAGGCCCATGAAAAGCTGCAGGCCACCCATGCTGTGCCTACAGTGTCCCCAGGATGGCCAGTCTAGCACAGTGGCTCCCAGGTAGGGAAGGTGGCTGTCCCAGACGGAAATGGGGAGGAGGGTAACTCAGGTGTTAGGCGGTTTGCATGCCCAACGTGCTGTCCTGACATCCTTATTGATCTTATATTGATGTTTCCTTTGGATCTCCCTGTGCCACTCAGGAATGTTCAAGCACAAACCCTCAAAACAATTGGCAAGTATGTTTTTACACATTTAAGAAATCTTTCCATTTTATGTTGTATGTTTTCAATATTTACCTTACCAAACTCTGTAACTGAGATGGCAGTTTCCAGTTTTAGACATACCTAGGAATTTAGAAAAAGAATACAAAGTATTGGTCAGGGTGGAGTGTGATCTAGAGCTTATCCGCGCTTAGCTCTGTGTGGTAACTGCTCTGTGCCAGGCACCGTCGTAAGCATTTTGCAGATATTAATACTTTAATCCTCACAAGAGCTCTATGAATTAGGCTTTATGAACCCCTTGCACAGATGAGAAACAAAACGCAACTATATTAAATGACTTGCGCATCATCACACAGCTAGGAAGGAGCATGTTTTGGTCTGCCATTTAACTTTCTAAAGCTGAGTTAGGAAACGTGGTCAGAGAATTGCAAAGACCTATCAGTATCATGCAACCCGTACAAGGAACGGGTCAGAAGAACCAGGCAGTCCAGCTCTGGAGCAGGGCTTGTGATGCCTGCTCAGGCCGTCCTGCGCCCCTCTGCACTGCTCGTAGGTGAGTGACCGCCATATTGCATCACTTTGCAGATCCTTCTATTGTGCAGTAAGCACCTTAAATTACTTTTTTTAATTCACAGTCTCGTGTGTCATCCTCGATGCCCCCAACAAAAGTGTGCATCCCTGCAAGGCCACATCCACCCTTATTCATTTTTGTTTTGTTTTGTTTTGTTTTTTTAAAGATTTTTATTGGGGAATTGGGGGAGGGGAACACGTTGGGGAATCGGGAAGGGGAACAGACAAGTTGCTGTCCTTTTGTTCTTCAGTCTAGTTGTGGAGGACATCGCTTCACTGGCCCATGCTGGTATTGTGGTCATTGCGCTCTTCCTGGCTAAAGGAGATTGGTCGCCAGCCATTGGACAGCTGCTCACGGCGGCTCTTGGCAGCTCACACCGGCTGCCGGCCACTCACGGTAGCTTATGGCAGCCCCACTGCAGCCTATGCCATCGCCAGCAACTCATGGCAGCCCAGTTCCAGGGCAAGCTGTTGTTCACCATCTTAGCTGTAGAGGGTGCAGCATCACTGGCCCATGTGGCATCTGAACTGGCGGCCCTGCTGCTCAGAGCTTGTGCTCCCAAACCAGCTTTTAACCAATGAGCCACTCAGCCGGCCCCTTGTTTTGTTTTTTAACTCTCAGAGGGTAGACACTGACCACCACTTGAGCAGGCTTGTTAGGTCTAATCCAATGTGGCCAGAACACACTTCCCCGTACAGGCTACATGATACAGACAGGTTTTTTTAAAATTCTCAGGTCATATTTTCAAAACCAGTTTTGGAAAGCTAAATAGCTGAGCAGAACATGAATTACATCAGTATTTTCATTGTAGGTCCAGGGAAGTTGTAAGCATCTCTTTGTAAATGGACGTCGAGATTCAGGATGAAATCAGACCCGGGGGTTCTGTAAGGCCTGTTTGCTTTCTTTAAAGCATAGCTGAAGCATGTTCTGGTCTCCAAATGCTTACACTTCTGGGGATAAAACATTCTGCACATAGAGTGATATATATGTACATGGTTGGTTGGCAAGGGATGAAGATATCTAGTAGATTTGCTCTCCATTGAATCTACTGAAGTGGTTAATATGCATATTTGCGCCTTTAACCAAAATTGTCTCATTTGTTACTGTGCTAGACACTATGAGATGGTTTTTTTTTTTTAAGTATAAGACAATCCTGACCCTCCGGGAAATTAGTCTAGGAGACAAGGTAAGTCATGACCACGTTAAAATTCAAATACAAAATAGTTATCATGGGACAAGAGTCAGATAATTGGGCTGCCTCTGAACCTACCCCTATGACAGCCGTGTGAAGTGGGGCCAATTGTTTCACTTCTTTGAGTCTCATTTTCTTCATGGTTATAATAGGGATGATGACAACACATAGCTCTGAAGTGACTGACAGGATTCAATTAAACTACACATGTGGAGTAATGTTGCTGATGACCCACCCCGCACCCGCATCCCCGTGGCTCACGTCCATCTCACCTGCAGCTGTGGTGGGCAGGTGGCACAGGTAAGAGCTTCCCCATGTTATGCACTGAATCGTGTTCCCTCAAAATTCATATGTTTGAGCCCTACCCCCACTGTGACTGTATTTGGAAAAAAGGGCTTCTAAAGAGGTAATTCAGGTTAATGAGGTCATAAGGGTTGGATCCAGTAGGACTGGTGTCCTTATAAGAAAAGGGAGAGACACCAGAGTTGTATGTGCACAGAGGAAAAGCCATGGGGGACACACAGAGAGAAGGCGAGCATCTACAAGCCAAGGACAGAGGCATCAGGAGAAACCCACCCTGCTGACACCTTGATCTTGGACGTCCAGCCTCCAGAACTAAATGTCTGAGAAAATAAATGTCTGTTGTTTCAGCCCCCAGCCTGTGGTATTTTGTTACAGCAGCTTGAGCGGACTAAGTCACCCCCTCAAGCAGCAGCCTTTCTCTCTGCCCTTCTGAGGGTGGTGCTCAGCCTTCAACAGGCCAACCCAGAAGTCGGGGGAGCGAAGGCCTCCAGGGACACCCCTCAAGCAGCAGCAGACAGGAGTCCAAGGATAAATGCCCCAGCCCCCATTGTCTGAAGGAACAATTCCGAGATGTGGTGCTGTGTCTCCTCAGAAGACCCAGCAGGGTGGAGCCCTGCACCCCAGCACCCCGCTGCGCGTTCATGCAGCCTTCCCTAGCTTTTCTCCTTCACTGCCTGACCTCGGCCCATGTTCTCTCTGTGCTTCCTGGGGTCACTTTCCAAATAAACCACCTGCACACCACCCTTGATTTGGGGTGTGTGCCTTTGCAGGAACCCAAACTTGGTCAAAAGACAAGTTCACGTTAGCGACTCAGTGAGCATCGCCTCCCCTAACAAAGACCTGCAAACAAGATTTACCAACAGAAGACCTGTTCCCAGGAAGCAAAAGGACTGGTTCCCAAATGAACGTCAAGGTGATCCACATTACAGGACTCAAGAGGAAAAACCAATTATGACTCTCAGGTGAGCAAACGGGATCATCTACATAAAGTTTTGGCGTTTCCAGCCGGAAGGGGTCTTGGCTCTGAGTTAACCACAAACTGTGACATCCTACAGACGAGGTACATGTGACTCAAAAGATAGAGACCTAGTCAGTATTGGTGCCCAAAATAGGACCCTCTGACCAACAGCTGGAGCAGCTCTCCCACTGGCATGCCCTCCAAACCAGCTGGGTAAGCCACCCCGCAAGTGCTCTGAGCTACCTGGAAGTTTATTTAGCCATGTGCAGGATGAAGGTAGAGCTGGTGTTGTCCCAAATCTCCCCTCCAGAGGCCCCTTGAGAAAGAATTTATGAGCTGCTGCATCTCTAGTCCCTTCCTTGACATTTATTGGCTTTTTGATGAATGTTAGAGCAATTTTTCTGTCAACAGCTTCTCATTAGGGGTTTGGTGATGGTCTCGCCGACCATTATTTTACTCAATATCATGCCTGGTCATTGTGAAGAGAAGAGGTTCCACTCAGAAACCATCCATCATTCCAGCAGCGAAAAGCTCGGATAATCCCACTTAAATGCTGCTGCGCTGACAGCCGCCCAGGGCACGCACAGAGAATTTAGACAAATGGACAGCCTTTAATGAACGGCTCATCTTTTGGCATCATGCCTCTCCATTCCTTTAAGGACATATTTCAGGCTTCATTCTCTCTGTTTCTTTTTAAAATTAAATTATGGAGAACTTGGTGAAATCACCACTAGGACTAACTTCTTAGAGACGACAGGCTCTCACCATGAGTGACAAGTCTGCCTTGGAGAGTCTGGGACTAGCAGGTGTTGGAAGGAAGCATCCGGTTTTCCTAAGGGACGGTTTTCTTCACCCCTCGAGGGCACTGTCTTAACACAGCTGTGGAACAGGAAAGCCCCTGGAGATGTCTGGAGTTCCTGTCATTCGTTAGCCTCAATGTCAACCTTCATTCGCCCTCCTCCACCTTCCCTACACCAGATACATGACTCTAAACCGGAATGGCATATTCTTTAGGGGGTTTTTATTATGAACAAGATCAAACATATGGAAAAGTCTTGAGAACGTGTGATAAAGTACCATGTTCACAGTACCAGCTTTAATAATTATCAGTGAATAAGTCATCAATTGTCCTGGCCAATCGTGTATCGCCTGCCACTCCCCCCTCCCCATCCCCCAGGCAATTTTGAAATGAATCTCAGAGTGACCTCATTAGAACAAAAGGCACTGCTGAGATGCTCCTGGTGCTCTTACCACCGAGGAAATTACAGGGTCTCAGGAGACCTGAGCCAGGAAGTGGGGGCAGAGGCCAATATCTGTATTTTCTCTTATCTCACAACTCACTCTGTCACCTTGTGTGCCTTTCCCTCCTGTTTCTCTCTCCTATTCCTGCTTCACTTCCCAAAATAAACTACCTGCATGTAAACCTGGGGCTCAGACTCTGCTTTCTGAAGGAACCCAGGTTAGGATCCCAGCCCTGCAGAGGCGCAAAGGCAGTTCAAAAATGACAGCAAAGGGAAGTCCCAGGGTGACAGCTGGGCAGGAGGCTGGAGAGTAGGCAGCCCAGACAGAACTCCTCCTGGAGGCCTCAGGAGGGCGGTGTCCTAGAGATCAGTTTAAACTCAGTAGACATAGACTTGACACTNACAAAACACCACCTAAATCAGTGGTTCTAAACTGGGAGCAATATTGGCCCCAAGAGACAGTTGGCAATCAGCACAGCCATTTTGGATTGTTACAAGTTGGGGGTGGGGGGCATTACTGGCATCCACTGGACAGAGGCCAGGGATGCTGCTGAACATCCAGCCACCCACAGGGCAAATCCACACAACAAAACCTTATCTGGTCCAAAATATTCAATGGCACCGAGACTGAGAAACTAGGATCTAAAGGCTAATGACTCCCAAACCTGTATCTTAAGCTAGTCCCATTGTCGCTCACTGCATAACAAACCACCCACAACTTAGGGGCTCGAAACAGCAGTAATTTTTTTAGCTCATGAGTCTGCAATTGGGTAAGGGCTCAGTTTGGAAAGCTTATCTGTGCGCCACAATGTCTGTGGCCTCAGCTGGGAAGACAGGAAGATGGGGGAGTGACAGCTAGGGGCAGTCATCGGAGGGCTCATGCACTCATGTGACTGGCTGTTGAGACTGCCTCTCAGTGGGGACCTCAGCTGGGACACTGAGCACAGCCTCTCCGTGTGGCTTGGGCTTCCTCAGAGCAAGGCGGCCAGGTTCTCAGGCTGAGTTCCAAGGGACAGAGCCAGAGGGAAGCAGTGTCACCTTTGACCAAGCCTCTAAAGAACTATAGTGTCGCTTCTGCTGTACTCTGTTTGCCTTCGTCCAGTCATTCATTGAATCATTCCGATAAATATTTAGTAGGTTGCCTGCTGTGTGCGAGGCACTCCTCTGGTGCTGGACATACAGACATGAACAGAAAAATGAAATTAAAAATCTCTGCCCTAATCAAGCTTATGTGCCAGCAAAGGCGATAATACAATAAACAAACAAATGTGTAAAACATATAGTCTGTTAAATGGTGAAAGTACAAAGGATAAAAATACAGCCAGAAAGGGGGAGAGTGCTGAGGTTTGATGTGCAATTGGAATAGGGTGGTCATGGAGGACCTCGCTGATGAGGTGACATGTGAGCAGAGACCTGAAGGAGATGAGGACACGTGGGGACAGAGCCTTGCAGGCTGAGGGAACAGCAAGTACAAGGACTGAGGTGACAGCATGCATGGCGTGTTCGGAGCAGCAAAGATGCCAGCGGGGCTGCAGGAGAGGGAGCAAGAGGACAGGGAGGAGAGGCACCTCTCTGCCCGCCGTGTTTCCTGTGCATCTGGAAACCCCTGTTCTAAATCGTAAATTTGAGTTTCAAGAAGCTGGGTTTTGTAGACTCACAGAGTCAAGGCATAATACATGGCAGACCATACAACAGAGGAGACTGCAGAGTGAGGAAGGTGTGCTCCCCCTTTCTGCAGGCCTTGGAAATCGGGGGAGAGGGCTGTGGAGGGCAAGTTACAGTCATACCAGGACCCTGTCTGTCCCTGGACGGCGTTCTCTTTCACTCCCCCTCCTTCTCTGGGACACGGAGCCTACTCTGTCACATCAGACTGAGCTGGTGGCTTCTCTGAACACTTCCCTCCTCTGGAAAGTAGCCACTGCTTTGGTTTGTGGGAGGCGCTGGGCCTCGCTGCTGCTGCTGCTGTGGCGTTTTCGGTTTCATCCCATCAGATGTGGCCGGTGTCCTGTGTTTGGCCCTTGAAAGCAGCAGCTCGAATCTCCTGCCTCGGCAGGGCCAGGAGCTCAGCTCTGGGGAAGGAGCAGGAAGCCACAGAGAGTCCCTCCTCTCCTCACTCCTGAAGAGATCCCATCTGTCCCTGGCAGGAGTGTGGGTATTGGAGACGGGAGAGGTGACGGATGACGCGTTATCTGAGGAAGCAGATAACTGGGCCGAGGTTGTAGGGAAGTCAGGACACCCACTGTCTCAGTAGAGTGAAATGGAGAGGGTGGGGCTTCGGTGGCAGCGGGTCAGAAGGAGAGAGCCTTAACAATCGCCCATGTTTCCTCCCGCAGGTCGCCTTAGAAATGCTTTTTACTGGGGAGCCCATTACTGCTCAGGAGGCCTTGCTCCACGGGCTGCTCAGCAGAGTAGTGCCGGAAGAGCAGCTGGAGGAAGAGACCATGAGAATCGCGAGAAAGATCGCCTCCTTGAGCGGGCCGGTGGTGTCTCTGGGCAAGGCCGCCTTCTACAAGCAGCTGCCCCAAGACCTTAGAACAGCCTACCACCTCACCTCCCAGACCATGGTGGACAACGTGGCTTTGCAGGATGGGCAGGAGGGGATCAAGGCCTTCATTCAAAAGAGAAAACCCATCTGGTCACACTGAGCCGGCCTTATCAGCGGGATGGAGGGCGAGTGAGCCCAGTGGGCAGCACTCAGGACCGCCCCCCCACTCCCTGATGTCTGATTCCCCCAACCACCAATGGGGCCTTGTGACGCTAACAGGAGACAGCCTGCTTCAGTAACTTTAGGATTGGTTTCACTGCCTGAGGTCTGTATTACCAGCTATGAGTCCATGGGGAAAGGATGAAACAGAGAATCACAGGAAATACGAGTTTGAGAGCAGCGAGCACCTTTGCTGGGCCAGCTATGGCAGAAAACCTGGAATTCGATACTCCTTCATGGGACCTTCAGTGAGGGATCACCCTGACATGGGAGAAGGTGACGATAAACTGAGGCGAGAAAGAAGGATGCCAACCTGCCTCTGTTATCAGAAATATCCCCTAAGGTGGAGGTCGTGCTGGTTGCCCAAGACACATGGAGCATTTCAAATCTCCATGCGATATTCTCCACACTGAACATCTTCTTGGTTCTGTTGCAAAATAACCAGGCCTACGGCTTTGGAATCGTCTTATGTCATTTTAAAAGATGATATATTTAGAGAGACTGGTAAGTTTATCTTCCCAACAGNCCAAAAATGGTTCCAGACATTGACAAACATCACCTGGAAGACAAGGGACAATGTCCCCTAGAAGAGGAGGGACAAAGTCACCCCCAGTTGAGAACCACTGTCCGAGATAATTATCTGGACTAGTTAATCTTTGAGTATCAGTTAAAAATGAGGCAGAAACGAGCTTTCAGTCATGCGCTGGGCTATTAATATTAAAAGGCAGCATTAGCTGAGTGCCTCCAGGCACTGCGCTAAGAGCTTCCCCCGTAACCCAGGGCAGCCTGATTCTGTTCTGGACCCGAGCCCACCTCAAAGCAGAACTCAGCACCACCTTCAACTCTCCCCCAGTAGAGCCAATTCTCAGAAAGCTTTAAAGAGAGACGGAAATATTACTGAAAATGTACTGAGGAGACCAAGAAGAGAAGCCTCTCCCTAACATTCACACTTCGACATTTCTGTTCTTGACACTCCAATTTTTTTACCAGGCCTCTGGGTGTGGGGGGCAAACTCTATTGTCTTCAGCTCCAGCTCACCCTCTGACCCGCACAGGCACTGTGTTATTTCTCCAACATTCCCCATCCTGAGACGCTTATCAGAGTCTTCCCCACCCAAACAAGTTTCTTGCCAACGAGGAAGATTTTTCTCCATTTCATGTTTATAGATAAGAATGCCGAGTGACTGTCCCCAAGTCTCACAGCTAATAAGTGATAGAAGCAGGACTCAGGCCCCGGTAACTGAGAATAAACCTCTGTCAGAGCACAGAGATACAGTGCTGAGGGCACACGATGCTTTTATGGGCTCATGAAAATGTCTTTATGTTCATTTCTTTTATAATTAGAAGAATTATATTCTAAAATACAATTTATTTATTTATTTATTTTTTANGTTTAAATTCTACTCAGTTCCAATAGGTTTTTTAGTGTGTCAGAGACTGTCAATCAATGAAGTGCACAGAGTTCCCGCCTTCCCCCCACAGGGAAGTCAGGAGCAGTAGACAGCCGGGGACCCAGCTCCAGTGCTTCCAGCGCTGCTCTACCCAATGGGTTCCAAACTTCACCGAAGAAACTCCACTCTCATCTCTCTTACATTGGACTTCCACATATTGGTTTCAACTGATAAAAGTATCCTGCTCCTTTAAATTTTCTATTAAATGTTTGAAAACCGTTGTGTGTAATGCTCCCTAAAGAACAGTGCCTTAGGCCAAGAAAGAGGAATTACCTACCCAAGAGTCAAATAGCACGTTAATGGCAGATGTAGGATGTATTCGTTTCCTACTGCTACTGTAACAAGTAACCACAAACTTAGTGGCTTGAAACAACTCAGATGTATTGCCTCACAGTTCTGGAGGTCACAAGTCCAAAATGGGCTTCACTGGATTACAATCAAGGTGTTGGCAGGATTGCATTCCTTCTGGAAGTTCTAGGGGAGAACCTGTTTCCTTGCCTTTTCCAGCTTTCAGAGGTCACCCACATTCTTTGGCTTATGACTCCAGCCAGCAATTGAACCACTCCAACCTCTGCTTCCTTAGTCATATCTCTTTCTCTGGCTCTAACCCTCCTCCGCTCTCTTGTAAAGACATTTGTGATTACATTGGGCCCACCTGGGTAATCCAGGAATAGCTTCCCATCTCACAATCCGTAATCACGTATACAAAGTCCCTTTTACCATGTAAGGTAACATATTCACAGGTGTCGGGAATTAGGACGTGGACACCTTTGAGGGGCCACTGTTCTGCTACCACATAGGACCAGAACCCAGGTTTGTTGACGCCCAGCCTGGTATCCCTGCAGAGCCCAGGTTCTCATTGCCCCATCCATCTTCTTGACTCCTCAGAGTTCAAGGTCATCTCTGAGGCCTCAGAGGTAGCAGCTGGGCTGTATAGCAGCAGAGGATTTCCTCTTGAAGTGGTGGTTTACTGTTCTGCACACCGTATATATCCCTGATACTCCATAACTCCCCTATATCACCTAACTCCTCAGAAGGAAGGGCGTTGTCCCTTAGGCTCAGGATGTATCTCCGTGGTTCACTAATGAGGGTTAGAGGATAGACTTCACCAGGAATGGAAATAGCACTGCTGGCCTTCTGTGTTCCTCTTGGGAACCTGAGTGTGGTGGAATGAAGCACCCCGATATTTAAAAGGCCCTGGGAGTACCCCAAGGGCTGGTATCCATGCCCAATGCCCATGTTGATCAGAAACCAGCAAACAAGGGAATCAGGATGAGAAGAGCAGGGAAGAGAGATACAAGCTGAGCTGCTGGCATTGGTAGGTCCGCGTGAGGCCAGGACAAAGGAGGCGGCGCTCACAGAACAGTGACAGGCTGGTACGGCACTGCCCGTCGGCTGAGTCACCATGACCCACAACTCAGCCCCTAAGCCAAGAAGGTCTGACTGAAGAAGGAACAGAAAGGGACTCCGACCAGAAAACACACACCAGGAATCCCATGAGCCTTAGTGAGCTTCCCACTGTGCAAATGATAAAATTCCAAAGGTGGTAGGTACCACTTTTCTGCTACAGCAAGCGGGGGTTCAGGAAGGCTGTCGCCTTAGAGAGGCGGAGCCAGGCGGGAGAAGGGTGACAGAGGGTGTTAACTATGATCCAGGAACCAAACCTCACCCCCCACCCGCCGCTTCCCCAGAGCTGAGTAAACTAACAGGAGTAACCTGCAGCCAAAGGCCAGATTTTTCTGATAGCGTGGAGAGAGTCTCCTGAGAAACCCAGCTGGGAAAGGGTTAATGATAACTACAGATGAATGATGTAGTCTGAAATGCAGACAAATTATCTTCTCCTTATCTAGGAGAGGGATACTAATTAACTGAGCCAGTTCCTCTTTGGTCCAATCTCAGGAGGGAAACTGGCAGGTTCAAAGGGTTGGCTTCATGGGCGTGTGACCAGGCCAGTCCCTCAGCGCCCCACAATCAGAAGGACCTCACATTTGGTTGAATGCTCTGCTGTCAGCATCTCGAACTTCTTCATCATTTTTGAACAAGACACTCCTTGTTTTTGTTTTGCAGTAGGCCCCATGAATCATGTAGCTGGGCCTATAGGTATATCCAACATGTGTTTGCGTAGGACTTAACTTGAAGGAGATGATAAAATGCTCAGGGTCTCAACTTGCCAGGTAGATATCTAATCTATCCATTCAGTCAGACAGAACTCGGCAGGGATTTCTCTCCTGCCCCCCTCCCCCCCCCCCCCCCCCCCACACACACACGCACACACACATGTCCAATCCCGGGCTTCCCCCTTGCACATCTGACCACGCCAAGCTGCAGTTCCATGACATTCCATGACGACCACGCCATCATTTAGAGGTGCTGAAAGGGATGTGATTGCATTTCAGGGAAATGATTTAGTACTTAACTGAGAGGCTCGTATACATTTCTACCATGGCTCCGTGAACTCAGGAGAGCTGAACTTCAAAATGAGTTGGGACATTTGGAATTTAAGCTCTTTAACAGACTCAGCACCATCAGAATAAGATTTGAAAGAGAGAGAGAGAAAAAAGGAAGACAACACTACAAAGAAAGCAGAAGAGTGATTTTCTTACAAGGTGGTTGTGAGGTTTAAGTGGGAGTTCATTAAACAGAGCATCTAGGACATACATATAGAAGCTGCTAAATAAATGAATGTGAGTTCCCTTCTTCTCTTCCAAACTCCTCTTTGTATACTCTTTTTTCCCCCAAGCTTGCCAAGTAAGCTACTGCCTTAAGCTGCACCCGCCCCTCTGTTAACTAGTGGTATAGGCTAAACTGTCTCCTCTTAGAATTCCTATATTGAAGTCCTAACCCACAGTACCTCAGAATGGGACTGTCTTTAGAGATGGGACCTTTGAAGAGGTAATTCAGATAAAATGAGGTTATAGAGGAGGGCCTTAATCCAATACGACTGGTGTCTTTACACCAAGAGGCGATGAGGACACAGACACACAGAGGGAAGACCATGTGAGGACACACGGAGAAGACAGCCATCTACAAGCCCAGGAGAGGGGCCTTAGGAGAAACCACACTTTGACCTGGGACCTTCAGCCTCTAGAACTGTGAGAAAATAAAAACGTCTGTCGTTTACGCCACCAGTCTGTGGTACTGTGTTATGGCTGCCCGAGCAGACCAATACATCTAACATCATCAGAAATATGGTTCTTGGATAGAGGTGAGCCTACGTTGCCAAAATAATGAAAAATCTTTTATCAGGCAATACCTTGAAGAGAGTGGCACTGCTCTTAGGAATCTGGTGACTAGATGCTTTCCATGGTTGTTTGGCCAGGCGTTTCTTCTCCTGGGGGTTCACTGCCTCCTTGTAAATAGAAGCCACCGCACTCTCTCTCCTGCCAGCCCAAAGTACCCAATTATTCACATAGTTCTGGGCCCTGTCCTAACCTCAAGGGAAGACCTATCTTGGCCCTAATACAAGCCCTAAGCAGCAGAGCACACACCGAGTCAGTCTTCTGCCCAAGGTCCAGCACCCAAATTCTAATTAAACTTGTGGTCTAATGGGCTTGACTTGTGTCCCCTAAGAAAGGTGCCAGCCAAGGAGTTGGAAATTGACAATGGTTCTTAACATTGGGCTATTTCTAATTCCTGGCAGAATTATGAGGTGCCATGAAGTTGGGATCAAGGTAGGAAGGACCAGAAGACCTTATTATACCGTTCCTAACCACACTTCCACTAAGTTTTCTCATTGCCACCACTGTGTTAAGCACATCACATACTTTTTTTCTCTCAAGCTAGATTTCAACAACACAAAGGAGCCAGCCTGCATTGAGAAAAGCACGGAGAGTCAGGCCTGTGTTTAGGGTGTTGGGGAAAGAACTTTTCCAGGTGATCTAATGCTTTGTCATTACCGTGTAAATTGCTTTTCTCTGGACACACACCTCTGTACCTAGATTCTCAGATATGTAATGGCTCCTTTCTCCTGGATTCTTTCCCAACATATATTATTGAATAATAATATCATTTTAATTAATTTATTTATACGCTGTCATTATTTACTCAGACATTTTCCACTCTTCTTTTTTCCTTCTCCTTCTTAGACTCCCATACATGTATTTTGGTATGCTTAATATTTTCCCATGTCTCTTAAGCTCTGTTTTTCCTCCATATTTTTTCTCTCTGTTGTTCAGAATATATAACTTCTACTGTTTATCATGTTCACTGATTCTTTCTTCTGCCATCTCACATCTGCTCTTGAGACCACTAGTAAATTTTTTCATTTTGATTATTGTACTTTCCAACTCCAGTCTTTCCATTTGGTTTCTTTTTATAGTTTTTATTTCTCTATTGAGATTCTATATTTATTGAGTCATTGTCATTATAGTTTTAATTTTAAAAATACGGTTTCCTGGGGCTGGCTGGGTGGCGCAGTTGGTTAAGAGTGCAAGTTCTGAGAAACAGGGTCGCCGGTTCGATTCCCACATGGGCCAGTGAGCTGCGCCCAAGCTGAGCTGCCACTGAGCTGACAACAGGTGGCTGGATGGCACAGCTGGAGAGAGTGCATGCTCTTTACAACAAGGCTGCTGGTGAGACTCCCACATGGGATGATGGACTGCACCCCATCCCCCCACCCCCGCAACGAGATTGAAAGCGGCAACTGGACTTGGAACTGAGCTGCCCCCTCCACAACTAAGACTGAAGGACAACAACTTGACTTGGAGCTGATGGGTCCTGGAAAAACACAATGTTCCTCTTCCCCAATTCCCCAACACTGTTCCCTTCCCCAATACCCCAATAAAAAGAAATCTTAAAAAAAAAATACGGTTTCCTTCAGTTCTTTGAACTTGTTTTTAATATCCATTGTGAAGGCTTCATCTGCTAAATTCAACATCTGGGCCCACTCAAATCAATTTTCTCACTGCTTTTTTTTTTTTTTTCAGAGTATGGGTCACACTTTGCTATTCATTTGCACGTAAATTTTTTGTTTGTGAAAATTGAATGTCTTAGATAATATCTATTTTAGGTAATATTTTACTAACTCTGGATTTTGATTTCTTTTCCTGAGAGCTTAATATTAAACTAGCCTGCATCCAACTATAGAATCTCTCTTCCCCACAATGTGTAGCTGCTGTCTGTACTTGGGTTTTTTTATTCCTATTGTTATTTATTAGCTTGAATTCCTAGGAATTGCCCCTTGCCTGTGTGACTTAGTGGTCAGCCAATGAATGAATCTGGGCAAATGTTTTTCTCAAATACCACAAGCCTGCAAAGCCTCCATCCACTTCCTGTGAATAGATGTGTGTGAGGGTCAGGGAGGGTATTTGAAGTTCAGCCAGCACCAAGTCTGCGTTAGTTTTCACATTCTACTGGGCTTTCTGGGGTCCCTCCTGCATGTGTGCAGTTTCCCAGTCAGCCGGGGTGTGTGGCAAGCCTAGCTTAGCCCTTCTTTGCCTCTCCCATTCCAAGATTTTCTGTTAAACTTATGGCTGGTTCACCGCTTACCCCAACCAGGAACACATTCTCAGACCTGCAGAGCTGTGAGTTTTCCCCATTTGTTTCCTGCCAAGTGCTCTGTTTCTGTTACTGTCAACACTGCAGGTTTTCACCCTTTGCTCAAAATTGATTTGCCACCTTTGGCAGCAAACTTGATATTTTTTCTGGTCAACCCCTTGCTGATAAAACTGCAGACAGAACTGGGCAAGAGGGCTGGGATAGAGGCAGAGAGACGACAGACCCCTGCTGTTCTCGCCTGAAGCTCTAGCTGTTTTTCTTGAGCAAATGCGGCTCAATTTGTTATCTGCCTCAGGCAATTTTCAGGACCCAGAAATGGTTGGTTTTGACAATTCTGTCCAGTTTCATATTTGTTTTTGTGGAGGAGGGGACTTGCTGGCCTTTTCATGCCACCATAGCTGGAAGTTTGGCCTCTGAAGTGCTTTTTTGAAATGTTAAATGTGATAGGGCATGCATCTCCCAGTTTTCTGCTATTTCCACTGCCCCTATGGTCTTATACTTGTTTTGCTTCATTGATTTAAATTAGCTGCTGACCCTTGAAGGCATTTGAGCTTATGAATTATGGTCCACAGGGGTGACACCTAGATAATGTCCTAAGTTTAACAGAATGTGTAAATAGTGCTAATCACTGCACAAATATCTGCCTTCTTAAAAGGCCTCTGTGCTAGATTCTCAGATAGAAATGCATTCAAGAGAAGGTCCTTTATCTTCAAGGCCCCTACAATCCTAGGGAAAATGAGGAGCATGGAAGACATAAGTAAGAGTCTATGATAAGCACAAGAATGTTCTTTGTAGGATGGGAAGGACAAGAAATGATTTAAGTTTATGACATATAGACTCTTTAGATGATTTGAAAGGTTTCTTTTCAATTACTAAAGATTACTTAGGTACTTGGAATGAAATTACTTCAGTTGGAGAGAATAAACCGGTGTACTCTAACAAAGAGACAAGAATTTGGGATGCTGAATTTATGGAGTGTAGCATACCATCTTGCTGGTGGTAGAATGTGCATAATAAACACAATACTGAATGAAGAACAAAAAAAATTTAGGTTCTAGTCCCAGCTCTGCAACTACCTAGCTGTGAGATCACCTACCATTTTGAAAAATTTGTTCCCACATCTGTAGAATGAGGAAGAGAAATTGTTTTTTACTTAAATGTTCTGTGGTCCTAAGGGAGAAGGAGGTAGCCTTTTTCCTACAGCCTCTAGAAAATACGATTATGTTTGCTCCCATGTAATGGTAAGAATTAGTCACCAGATTTGCCCAAAGCAATAGTCACCCGAATGGTTAAGCAGGGTTTCCAAATGGTTTTCAATTTATTTTAGTAAATATACCGGGGGTGCCAAAAAAACGTATTGTGGACACTTTGGTCAACGTCGCTCAAGCAGTAGTTCGCCATAATCAGAAGCGTCTGGACGCTGATGGTAANCTAGGCAGGTGGGCAGGAGGAGAAAGAGGAGGAAAGAGTAACATGACGAGATGGAAGACACCTCAGAAGAGCGTGAGGTTATACACACGGGTGGAAAAGCCATTCTGCAGGAGGTTTGCAAAGCATGTTTACTGAGTTGATGTGTTTGCAGCAGACACAGATAAAGGTTATATTTACAATTCCTGAATGAACCATTCTGTATCTTGAGACATCCTGTGCTTGATCTATCACATACCCAGACTAGGTGTGACAAAGAAAAGTACTAAAGAAAAAAAATAATAAGTAATGCTCTGAAAGTGATAGTGAAGAAGATGGGAGAACACAGCTCAGTTCTCATCTCCTGGACCCCAAGGTGCGAAAGAGAGGGTTGTAGAGCAAGTGTTATCCTCAGGGAAGAATGGAGTTCCTTTCCCACAAGGAAGATGGGGGCAACCTAGAACTAGGAAGGGCATGTAGGAGAGGCCGCAGAGGGAGGTAGGGAACGGGCTGGGAAGCAGGCAAGGCCGGGGCTGTGCAATCCATGCTGTGTGTGTGTAAGAGAGATCCAGCCTGCTCCTTTCGCCGAGTCTCACGTCCTGGTACAGAGCTGCGTCTGCTCCAAGGAAGGACAGTCAAGCGCCAGGGACTCTGCACGGAGGCAGTCCGCTCTGTAACACCCAGTGCTCCCACCCATACAGGCCAGCACAAGTCCTGGAGATGGGAGAGTGAAGGGTACCAGAAGAGGCCACTCAAAATATGAATAGGAGTTCAGGACGTGCCACCCCAAAACATGCCACTTCGGTGTGCTGATTATTTTGAGCCATAGGCACTTGAAAAACAGCAAATTCAGGGAGAAGCTTTCCCTGAACTTCCCCTTATCTGCCCACAGACAGGGCCTCCAAAAGAGGCTCAATTGTCATAAATCCCCTGCTGGAGTTTCATCAACCAGGGAAAACTGACTCTTGTCACAGGAGAGGAGACTAGAAGTTGACACCACACCCAGACTTTGTGACAAACTGTCCCATCTGTTCTTCTAAGGGCCCTCATCCTTCCTGAAAATCATTTCCTGCCCCCTAAGATGCCTGTGTTCCCCTCCCCTTTTCCTATTAGGATGGCATTCAGGCCTGAATTCTAAGCCACCCCAGTCAGGGAGCCCCTCATCTTTCCCTAGGTGTCTCCCATGTACACGTGGGGTCTACATGTTAATAAACTTCTGGTTGTTTTTCTCGTCTTAATCTTTGTTTTATTACAGAGTCTGAGCCAAGAACTCAGACGGGTAGAGGGAACATTATTTTTCCTCCCCTACAAGACCNGCATATAACAGACATTCAATAAATACTTTTGAGTGAATGTTATTGGGTAGTCTGCCTAGATGGGTGTATAATGGTATTAACTATTTTCTTTTTTATAATAAAATATCATACATACAAAATGCATAAAATGCATATGTACAATTTAAAAATAAGTGGATACCCATATATTACCAGGAAGTATGCCAACAATATCTTCTGAGGTACCAAAATAGATTTATACCAGCCCTAAGTTCTAAATTCTTTCACATCGTAAGTTGGTTAGGACTTCCTTTGATGTAAGTAGTAGAATAGCTAACTCAAACTGGCTTATAAAAAATAAGGACATTTATCATATAAAGTCTCATAAAAATAACCCAGTGGTAGGGGGATCTTTAAGCAATGGCTGATCCAGTGGTTGGAAGGTGTCACCAAAGTACTGTTTTGTTCCTTCTCTCCATTCTGCCTTGTTTGATACCAGCCTCATCCTAAGGCTGACTCACTAGTGGTGGCAAGATGACTGCTGATAGGCCCAGGCTATATGCTTTGTCTTCATGTCCAGACAAAGAGCATCATGAGCTAGAAATGCTGAGAGCACTCTGATTGGACCTGCTTGGGGCCACTGCTCACCGTTGGACCAATCACATGCCTAGAGGAAAGCAACGTGCTGATTGGATTAGCTAAGTCAAGTGCTCCAACCTTGTAATCCCAGGTCAGAAACATGTGGATGCCCAAATAGAAATCAGGGACTTTTGGAAAGGCAGTAATGCAAACTGGGATGGCATTCACTACTGTCCACTGTACCCCTATTCACCAAAGACCTCCTGACAGCTGTCGTTCAGAAGCCAATTTTATCTAGCTGTAGCCATATTCTAACAAGTGTGGTGTCTGCTCTCCCAGCCCACAGCAAGTGAAAGAGCGCTCAAAGCAGACAGATTGACAAAAACAGCCAATGACACCAAGTAGACACAAGATTCCAAAAAACATGATCATTTAGCCACAAGGGCAAAAAGACCAACACAGTGGCTCACGGATGACATCACTGAGTTTCTCCTCAGTACAACAGGCATATTATGATGACCCTGCGAAATAAAATGTTTAAGCTGTATCCTGTGGGTCATGTTTAGGAAGAAAAAGGGATATTTAATGGATTTTAAAGAGATTCTATCACAACATGAACCATTACAACAACGACATTCAGAGATAAGTTTTAGTTCTCCCAAATGATGCCAACTAAAGGAGCTACTGTTAGCTGTAATTAAAAAAATTATAGTGAAATGAGAAGCCATTCTTTCCACAGTTTCAGAGAATTTCTACCTATTCCAGACCTATTATTAAAAAAGAAAATTATAACAATTTAATGAGCAAAATGAATATCCCTTCCAATCTCAAAAGTTAAAAGTTAAAAGGGGGAACTTAACACTGTATTTCCCACTTCTAGTAGGAAGTACATTGGCACTAGAAACCTAATACTCATTGGGAACCTGACTATTGTTTTTTAGTTTGAATTCCCTAACAGCATTTTGAGCAAGGAGGCAGTGGGTAGCATGACCCACAATACATGGAGAAATCAAGACCAAGTAGTGAAATAACTCAGGTCCGGGGAGCACTGGGTCCACTGAGCAGTAGAACTTCCAATATTGGCCTTTCTCTAAATTATGTTGGGCTGTTGATTTTTTTTTTTTTTTAGGTACAAAATACAAAAAAAGAGAGGAATCAAAATCTGAGACTCAGAGACAGGACTCCACCTGGGGACTCCATAGTGAGGATTTTATTCAATTTTTAAAGTCATTTTTACATCCCACAGTTCATAATTTTTTCTTTTAAATCTTTTCCTTCATCAATCAGGACAGCTTCAAGAGTAGAAATAGCAGGCAGTCCCCGAAGTAATATAATCGAAGGGCCACTTAGGAAAGACCTTTACTCTAAATTCTTTTTCCACCAAAATCAGGAAATTCCACCAATTGAGATTCCTGGGGGAGGAACAAGGTATTTTCCCATCTCCAGGGTCCCCTAATAAACTGCATACATTCCTGAGAGACATAATAAGACCCTGGGTAGGCAAGGCCCTGACCAATGAAAACAAAAGGGAACTGTGGGTGGGATAGGGGAACTGAAACAGAGAGAAGAGAGTTAGACTGGCTTATTACTTTTACCTTAATCCAGCCTTCTTTACAATTGTCCTTAATTCTCCACCCTCTGAGTCCTTCTCCCTATTCTGGAGCAGTCCATTTACAATCTTGCCATTTCATATATTATGGGGACTATAATCAATAATGTTGTAGAGATCATGTAAGGTGCCAGGTAGGTACTGGACTTATCAGGCGGATTACTTCATAGATTGTAGATACCTGACCACTGCACTAGATGCCTGAAGCTGAACAATATTGAATGTCAACTATAAATGTACATATTATATTGTATTGTATTTTAAAGTACAGCATAGGGAATATAGTCAATGGTATTGTAATAACTGTGTACGATGTCAGATGCGTAGTAGACTTGGGAGGGGGAATTATCACTTTGTGAGGGGTGTAAATGTCTAATCATTATATTGTTTTGTATACCTGAAACTATATATATATATATATATATATATATATANTTGTAATTGCAGAAGTCAAATGTGACTTGTATTCATCTTTTGTTATCGGTATATATTGAGTATTACAATTTTAATACAGTTTTCCTTTCTTAAAATATGTATACATTTTTTTGGTGCCCTCTGTATATTTGAAAACCTGATAAAAGTTATGACATCTTTTTCCAGGGGGCGGGGGGAAGCACATGCTCCTAAACACACAAAATGTTGCATATAATCTCAGGGAACTCACCCACCCCTGGAAGCCAGTTAGGGACTCTCAAAGGAAATAATGAAGAAGAGGCCATGACAAGCTTCAAATTCTTGGATGCGGCTCCAGTTGTGGTAGGCTTCCCACTCTTTTTAGAATAGTCAAAGAAAAACAAAAGTGAAGGTCTAAATTAAAAACTAACCTAGAACAATCTGCTCCAGAAAATGAAAACTGTTCATTACTGAGAAAGGCAGAAGAGAGAAAAAGAAAACCTTACTTAACAGAATCCCAAGCCCAATGGAGGAATGAGAAATTAAAGGCATTAACATTTGTCATAACCAAAGAAGGAAAGACTGCAGGAAATGATTAATAAGTCTGCAACAGCAATTATGACCAAAGACCGGAAACTGAGACAGGAGGCTCTCAACCTCATTAGTTAATTTGAATGCAAAACTACAGGGGGACCTTTAATCCTTCCACAGAAAAAGTACCGGAGATCATCTGGAGAGTCATTAATGCTGTCATGCCCCTTCTTTGTGCACTCTCCCTTTGGGAAAATGGGGAAGGAATTCAGCTGGGTTAAGCGAGCATTTTTTATTTGATCTCCTAGAACATGTATGTTTGGTGTTTATTTTGAAATCCAGATTAAACCATCTTACAGAGAACCAGCCCGAGGGCTAAAGTACAAATGTGTCTGACAATAGAAGAGGCAGAGCCCAGGGGACCAACATGGCCTTTGGTTTCATGTTAGTGCTGCTGACGCTGCATAGCACGGATGGACAGAAGGTCAGAGGTTACCAAGCACCAGGGCAGGGACCCCACATTCTACAGTCACAGGCAACACTGTCATCACCTGCTCCCAGTGCTGCTGCTGCACTTCCAGGCTCCCAAGTCAGTTGGCAGGGAGGATGGCATCAGGGGCAGCAGGACGGAATCCACAGTGCTCAAGGACTTTGGGGACAAGAGATAAAACGCAACCACCTGCGTGTTCTCCTCTTGCAGGTTCGTGCTTTTTGCTCTTTGGAAGGTTGCTGAAGCTAACGGCATCGACGTGTGGTTTGAATTGCCTTGGCGTGATGGATTGTGCCACACAGGGAATGCTCCTCGGAGGGTTTTCGTGTCATCCATGTTGTTTCTTCCCATAACGTGATTTCCTGATCAAATACAGGGAATTGGTCAACCTTAGGCATCTCGCTCTGAAGTTTTCAAGTAACTACGTTTTGGACATTGAAGGAAAGACCACCAGTGTTCATAAAGTTTCCATCCGCTTCATTTTTCTTTAGTTCCTCACCCATCACTGATAGGATGTCAACGGGAAGGATAAATAAAGCTTCTCCAAACACTGCCCTGTGTTCTCCCAATTCCGCATTTGTATATCTATCTGCCCACCAGAGCCCCACCTGAGTGTCTAATGAGGCATCAGAAATTTAACACATCTGAAACAGAATCCTTGATTCTCTCCCCAAAACTGCCCCTCCTCCAAGGGTTCCTGGGTACCTTTGATTCCTCTCATTGTCCCCCTTGCCACATCCAATTCGTGTTCTCTGACAAGTTCTGGGCTCTACCTTCAGGGTCTGCCCACCTGTCACTATTCCCACTGTTCTCCACCAGAGTCCAGGCTCCTGTTTCTCTCACCTGGAATCGTGCAAGAGCCTCCAAACTGGCCTCCCCGTGACCACCCTTACTCTCTACACACTATTCTCCACACGGCAACAGCGGGCCTTTGAATGCTGCATCAGATTCGACCATTCCCTGTTCACAGTTCTCTGAACATATCCCCTCTCCCTCTGAATTTAGCCAGTCCTTGCCATAGCACGTGAGCATGTGTTCCTGCCTGCCTTTCTGACCCCTTCCCCTCACTCCCTGCACTCTGGCCCACTGGCCTGCAGGCTGTTTCCAGAGCACTCCAAGCTCACTCCCACCTCAGGACCTTTGCATGCACAGATCCCCCTGCCTGGAGA
>NW_017731621.1:990423-1006820 GCF_001890085.2 Hipposideros armiger | reverse complement strand
CACTTCAAATTTACCTTAACAGGTTTCTTCAAGGCAGGATTTTCTAGTCTGAGGTTCCCCTGGTGGAAAACATTAGGCAGGACAGTGTATTTAAATTGCCCCTCAGGCAGGTCGTGGGCTTGTCTGTTTGTTTTATCAGGATTAGAACTGGGTTCTGTGTGGGGTACCCTGAATTGCCCACAGGATGACATAGTCTGGATTAAGCCTCTGGTGATGGGCATGCTGTGATTTCCCAAAAAGCTGTAGACCCAGGCACAGAGCTGCCTCCCACCAACAGCTGCCAATGGCATAGCTTACTATAAGTTAAAGCATTTCAGAATTAGGGGAGAAACTGCAGCCCCATGGAAATAAGAACAAAAGGCCTTGTTTCCTCGTGCTGGTAGAATCCTGAGAATTACAGAAATCCAGCACTGGCAGTATCGGCCAGGACCTCGGAGTGCGGCAATCCCTCAGGCTTCATTCCAGCTTCCATCACCTGGGTTGCATACCTTTCCGAAAGAATGGCCTTCAGTCAGGGTTCGCCGCAAGTTGTCCAAGGCTCTTTTCTCCCCCAGACTGTAGGTTATTCATGGAAGGGCCTCACTCTGAGGCCCATTGTGAGGGGAACCCCCGGTCTTTCAGCCCTTCTTACCTCGGCTATGTGATTTCACCCTGATTCTGGAAAAAGCCCCTCATTCTTCCACCCCTCCACCCCCACCCCACCCCACACCTCACCTACCACCCTCGTCGCGTCACTGGGCTGGTTTCAGAGTCCAGGAAGTAAAAGGTAAATTCTGTACAAGATCACATCCGCTCAGTGGCTACAGGAAACGGGAGAACTCAGGACTGGATGGCAGTGCTGTACGCCATCCTTGGATCGGGGCCTCACGCAACACTTTCCAGACAGCCTCAGGTAGTTCACAGACACCTAACTAACCCTAGAAAGAAACCTTCCCAAGCTCTTTCCGTTCCCCAAGAAATAGAGGAATAAAATCCGCTCTTCTGGAAACCCTCAAAAATCGGGGAGGGCCACTCTGCTTGAGTTGGCGGCACAATGTGTCCTAGGGCCATGCTATCCTCTGACCCAAAACCCCACTGAGTAGCTTGAGCAGCACCTGGTCATCTTAACAGGGATCCCCCAGAAAGAGCATGACCCAAATCCATTAGTCTGATTACCCCAGATGCTGTGATGGCTCCCCTCCTCAGCACCCTCGAGATTACTTAGCTGTTCTGAGAATACGGACCACGAGCTTTGTTTGCAGCCACCCATTTGTGACACTGTGTTTTCTGAAGAGGTCCTGCTCTGAGGGTTGAATGCCCTGGCCCACTGACGTGTGGGCCCTTTTAGGGGCACCATGTCAATGACTGAGAATCTCCCACAGCGTCCTCCCCTCCTGGCTCCATCTGACTTGCTGGAAGTCTGTCTGCATTCAAGCCTGCTGCCCCTTTGAGGAAGCACTGTGTTGCTCCCCCACCAACCTTCTGCCTCCACTTCCTGACCCTCTAGTCTCTTCCTTGCCCCCTTCGATTTGGTTCCCATCTACTCCAAATAAGCTGAATTTCTGAAATGATACGTGTGTTCCATATCCCAGGTGCTAAGGAATGAATGTGTCTTTTGATCCACTGGGGGTGCTCAGTAAAACAGGTGCAGAAACACCCACAACACCAGACAGAACGATCAAGTGCCAAAGAGAGAGAGAGAGAAGGTAGAGATGTCTGGGGGACACTCAGGAAATCTCCACGGAGGAAGCCGCGTTTAAGCTGAGCTTCAAGGACAAGTGGGATCTTGAACAGGCCAGGATGGGAGCAGCCCTGGCAAAGCAGAGAGCAGGGACAGCCCAGGAAGCATTCAGGCCACAGAAGAAGCAGGGATCTGAGTGAAGAGAGACTTCGGGGGACACACAGAGGAGTGCAGAGCTCAAGAGGCTTGGCTGAACTTGAATTTGGTGAGCCATTGAGTGTTAAGTGTGTTTGAGCAGGATTGACTGTGAGGAGTACTTATCAGACAGCAGTAACACCTCACAAACCGCGGCTTCACTCCAACTCGTCTGCTTATTAGTAACAAGGGAGTTGAGTCATTATTACAAAAGCAAAGGATCCCTGAGTTCTTTTATGCTAAGCCTCTTGGTTCTGTTCCATTCATGATAAAAAAAATAGAGACAATTCAATAGCCTCATAATGAGTAATTGACTTCAGAATCTTAATATGAGCAGGGTCTGAAGTGTTGTCATTCTGAGCCTCCCGAGGAAAAACATCTGAGCCTGTGCTCAGTAAACAAACTTTGAGGGAGCACGGGGTCATTTGCCTACCCCTCCACCTCTGAAATTTGGGGCTGCTCCAGCAGGATTTGAGGAGGGGTCCAGCAGGATTTGAGGAGGGGTCTGGGCCCTCCCACCTCAACCGTTCATCATGGGTTCCCTCCCAGTGCGACTTAGCAGAGAACTGGGTCATCACTTCACAATCTGAAACCAGCTGCCAAGAAGGCTCTTTCCCCAGGGCAGTATTGGCTGCTCCTGGAAGGCAAGCCCTGGTGAAATGGAAGGCCTTCGAGATAGCAAACAGGGCCGCAGGGGATAGCGATCAGAGCCCAGGAGGGTGGGCAGCCACAGGCTGGTGCTGAAATGTCACACTGCCTTGGCACACGTGCATCCTCCTGTTTCGGTTACTAGATACTTTTCACTTATTTAAAGATATCCAGCCAAAGCCGCCCTACGGGTATTTCTTTGCTGGGCAAGAGGACGAAGGCTGTGTATTTACAAACATACATTTAAATATCCTTCCCCCACCCCAGCCCAATGTTTAGGGCTTTTTCAATGAATTGTCTGAAAACTATTTTGCCCCAAATCATCGTGTGTTATTCTATTACTATCTTGCTTTAATAATATACGATTGTGGGTTATTAGGACTTTGCAAAATAGGTGAAGGGGGTCAAAAGGTACACACTTCCAGTGATAAGATAAATAAGTCCTGGGGATGGAATGTACAGCACAATGGCTAGAGTAAATAATACTGCACTGCATATTTGAAAATTGCTAAAAGAGTAGCTCTTAAAAGTTCTCATCACAAGAAAAAAATTTTTAACTATGTATGGTGGTAGATGTTAACTACACTTATTGTGGTAATCATTTCGCAATATATATAAAAATTGAATCATTATGCTATACACCTTAAACTAAGATAACATTTTATGTCAATTATATCTCAATTAAAAAAAAAATAAACTGCTTTTATAGCAACTCTACCTGTCAGGCAGTGCCCCGGTACTTGCGAAGGTCTTTGATTGAAGAAAGCCACAGGTTGGGGAATAGCAACAGTTCTTCCCCAGGTTCTCTTGCAGCCTCAGTTTCTCCTTCTGAAAATAGAATAGACAATGTCATCTAGTTAGTGAATCAGTGTCTGAAAAGTATTTTGAGACGGAGGCATGAAAACTACCATAAGTCCAGAGCTACAGATACAGTTCATCTTAAGCAACAGAAGTATTCTCGTGTGTAACCTGAACATTCTTAATGCAGCCAAGAAACTCACAATTTAAAAGTACCTTTTAGTGAATGCATTGATGAAATGGAAAATTATTTGGCCTGATTAGACATGTTTCAAACATTCGGAATTTCTTAACACAATTTTTTTTTAACACAATGGAAGTTAGGATGGCTTGTTCTTTATCATGTCATCCCACTTATTAAATTAGATGACTTCTTCTTACTCGTATATTATATTTAGCTCTAGAGCAAGATCTTAATTGCTTAAACTATTCAATTTATTAATCCAACTAGGCCTGTTCCTCTTTGGAGCTCATAAGCGCTTCTTCCCAGGAGAGGAAGGGGAAGGGAAAGTCAATGAAAATTAAATGAGTTAATTTTGCTATTTTTTTTAATAAACTTGAGGAATGGGTTGATGAAAAACAAAGTTCAAACTTATTATGGAGCTGTTTATATTTCAATTATCCCTGCTATCTTCAAATAGTTGCTGGAAAATGGGCATATTTAAATACCTGTTGAGAACAATGACTCTCCCACTGTAATACATGGTTCACAAGGGTGGTCCATCTGTCCTGCCTGGGGGAGCCAGAGAGTTAAGCAGGCTGTGTTCTCTGGCCAGCTCTGCCCCTCTCCTGCATTACCTCAACTCCCTCTGCACCACCTATGTCAGTCTGGCTAAGGGCTTTCAAAAACAACCAAAGGAAGACATGAACCTGTGCAAAACAATGAAGCAGTAGAGCGTGAATCCTGTAGCATTATGATCTCCTTGTAGCTTCTGTGGTTTTGCTTGAATGTAGGGCTGCCGTCTCTCTGAGAGGAGTGATGCTTTATGTATGTACAATAGCTTTACTCAAGGAATGATTCTGTTTTAGATTTATTTGACACATGGACGTACAGAATCTTCATAAGTATATAACAGTACTTTGTATCAGGCATTTAGTAATTCTTTATGGAACACTTCAGGAAAACATTTTGATGCTTTCCATAAAATTCTTAATAGATTTTTATGTTCTTAACCTTTAACTGGGAAACAGTTTCTAATTTTTGTCATCCGCATAGCCCTCCCTTTTAGTATCTCTTCAGCAGACTCTGCTCAGAATAATATTTAATAAGATGA
Organism: Hipposideros armiger; assembly: GCF_001890085.2. Classification (NCBI taxonomy): domain Eukaryota; kingdom Metazoa; phylum Chordata; class Mammalia; order Chiroptera; family Hipposideridae; genus Hipposideros; species Hipposideros armiger. Next base: position 1,002,245 of record NW_017731621.1, on the reverse strand, counting down.
GCTTTCCACATTTCTAATAAGATTTCCACATTTCTAATGTTTATTACTATTCCTTAAATGCTCATAAAGGTCATGTTTTCCCCCAATACTAATGTAATAACCTCAAAAACAGTCAACAGTAAGAGCACAAACCCCTTAATTGACTTTACACAGAGAAAATGCATGAAAAAGTATTGCTCTACCCGATACACATAGACTCACTAAAGGCAGCTCTGGTGAAAAACAGAGCAGCAGACTTCATTATCATTCTGTCACTTAACTACATGAGGGAGTATAAGCAAGTCACCAAACACTTTGAGCCTCAATTTCCTCATTTGTATAATGGGAATGATCCCTTCTAAGACTTTTGTAAGAATTAAATATGTGTGAATGAGTTTTGTAAACTATGAAATAGTGCCAAGATATAAAGGCATTATTACCATTATTTATACCTCTGAAATGACAGAAAGGTCTCCAGGTCTTTTAAAGAGCTTAAGAAAGAAGGTTGGGGGTCTGAGAGATTAAAAACTTAAAAAGAAGTCAAAAGTAAGAGCCAAACACTTAATGTGTGAACACACGTAGGTGATACCCATGAGTACACTAGCATATACGAAGAACAGGCACCTAATGCCACAGGTCGATGTCTTGTTTGTGAATAATTGTTTTACTTAATATCAAAATAAATGAGTTGATCTTTGACATCGCTCTTAGCAATATTTATTTGGATATGCCTCCTTGGTCAAGGGAAACAAAAGAAAAAAATAGACAAACGGGGCTACATCAAACTAAAGAGTTTTTGCACAGTGAAGGAAACCACCAACAAAATGAAAGAACAACTCAATGAATGGGAGAAGATTTTTGCCAATGATAAATTCAATAAGGGGTTAATATCTAAAATACATAAGGAACTCATACAACTGAACACCAAAAAACAAACTGTAAAGTTTAAAAAATGGGCAGAGGACCTGAACTAACATTTTTCCAAAGAGCACATACAGATGCCCAACAGACATATGAAAAGATGCTAGACATCACTAATAATCATGGAAATGCAAATAAAAACCACAATGAGATACCACCTAACACCTGTCAGAATGGCTATCATCAATAAATCAACAAATGAGTGCTGGCAAGGATGTGGAGAAAAGGGAACCCTGGTGCACTGTTGGTGGGACTGCAGATTGGTGCAGCCACTACAGAAAATAGTATGGAGGTTCCTCAAAAAATTAAAAATGGGACTACCATATGACCCAGCAGTTCCACTCCTGGGTATTTAGCCAAAGAAATTCAAAACACAAATTCGAAAAAATATATGCACCCCTATGTTTATTGCAGCGTTATTTACAATAGTCAAGATATGGAAGCAATATAGGTGTCCATCCATAGACTACTGGATAGAGAAGATGTGGTACACATATATAAATGTACTATTAGTCAGACAAAAAAAGAATGAAATCTTGCCACTTGCAACAACATGGATGGACCTAGAGGGTATTATGCTAAGTCAAATAAGTCAGACAAAGACAAATACCATATGATTTCACTTATATGTAGAATCTAAAAATAAAATAAATGAACAAACAAAACAGAAATGAACTGATAGATACAGAGAACTGATGGTTGCCAGATGGGAGGGGATGTAGGGAGACTAATAAGTACAAATTGGCAGTTACAAAAATAGTCCCAGGGATGTAAAGTACAGCATAGGGAATAACTATGTATGCTGTCAGATGGGCACTAGATTTATCAGAGGAATCCCTTCACAAGTTATATAGAAGTCTAATCACTAGGTTGTACACCTGAAACTAATATATTATTGTATGTCAACTGTAATAAAAAAAATGAGTTGTCATAATAGCAGAATCTAAAACACTCTCTTCTATTTCTCTAGCATGGGGGTTTGCTTTCTTTTTTCTTTTTCTTTTTTTTTTAAGATTTTATTGGGGAATTGGGGAAGGTAACAGTGTTGGAGAATTGGGGAAGGGGAACATTGTGTTTTTCTAGGGCTCATCAGCTCCAGGTCAAGTTGTCCTTCAATCTTAGTTGTGGAGGGCGCAAGTTCAACTCCAAGTCCAGTTGCCACTTTCAATCTAGTTTTGTGTGTGTGTGTGTGTGTGTGTGTGGGTGGGGGAAGGGGACAGCCCACCATCCCATGCGGAGTCTAACCAGCAACCTTGTACAGCTGAGTCATCTGGCCACCCATTGGCAGCTCAGCAGCAGCTCAGCCTGGGTGCAGTTCAATGGCCCATGCGGGAATCGAACCAGTGACTCTGTTGCTCAGAGCTCGTGCTCTAACCAACTGCACCACCCGGCCGGCCCCAGAGGGTGTGCTTTCTTATCCACACTATAACCGATTTCTCTGCTGTCCTCTGACTCCAAACCATCACTCCCAACTCTACTTTAGCTCTCCTTGTTTTCTTGAAATCATGGGATATGACCCTCTTCATTCCCCCAAAATGCTGCTCGTGTTACAAGGTTGGGGAGTCCCAGAGAGTATTACCACACAACTTGCAAATACTTCAAATTTAACGTCAGACATCATTGCTCCCTTAAAGTCCCATCATTTCTCACATCAAGAATGTTTTACATCCATGTCTCTCCATAGGGCCTGGCCTTCTATCATGTTTCTAGCTAGCCCTCCCTGCCCTGACTCCTCCAGACCCTTCCATTTCCCTCTTCAGGGTCCCAACCCCTTCTTGAGATGCCAGTGGATTGCTCCTGTTTCTGTATCATGCAGAATAATTTCACTTTTTTTTTTTTTTAAGTGTGTACTTCTCCCATCTCAAGCATTCTCAGGGAGCCTGGCCTTTCACAACCAAGATGATGGATGGATGAACAAACTTAATGAATGAGATGCCCGGCAGACAGTCTAAAACAAGGTTCCAGTCCAAAACCAGAGTAAGCAGTCAGCTTGTTAAATGAAACAAATAACGCCCAGAGGTGGAGATTTTTCAGGTCATCGTCGGACAAAGTAATATTTGAAGACAGGGTGATGAATGCCTTTGCCCAAGGAAAGCAGTGTGAACTCTGCTGAAGACTCAACTTTGGGAAAAATACTTATATGTAATGAATGGTCCAAACTGAAAGCTAGAATGAGAACTAAGAGAATACAGCTTCAGAATGATGTAGGAATGGACCCTGTAGGGGTTCAGAAGGAGTCACCCATGATGTGCCTCGGTGATATACAGAATATTTTGAGCTAAAGGCAACCGAGACCCTGTGGGTTCAAGAGAAACTTCTGGGGCCGGCCGAGTGGCGCAATGGTTAAGAACTGGCTTGGGACCCCCATAGGGCCCCGGTTCGGATCCCACATGTGAGGGCCAGTGACACTGCCCTCTACAGCTAAGATGCTGAACAACGGCTCAACCTGGAGCTGGGCTGCCGTGAGTCGCCGGCGATGGTGTAGGCTGCAGCCCCTGTGGCAGTGGGTTGCCATGGGCTACCGTGTGTAGCCAGCAGCCAGTGTGAGAGGCCAGCAGCCACAGTGAGCGGCCGTCCAGAAGCCGGCGACTGATCTGCCTCACCCGGGAAGAGCGCAATGATGGTGCCAACTTGGGCCAGTGAAGCAACATCCTCCACAACTAGACTGAAGAACAAAACGACAGCAACTTGTCTGTTCCCCTCCCCCCAATTCCCCAGCACTGTTCCCATTCCCCCAATTCCCCAATAAAAATCTTTAAAAAAAAAAAAAGAGAGAAACTTCTGCTCCCTGCCCTTTAACTCTCTAGAAGATTTAAATTAGGAGCCTGGTCCACAATAAGAGTTATCACCAGAAATGACTCTTTACCCATGGCAGGGCAAACTACTAATTACTGAGCATGTGCCCTCCCCGCAATTATCTCTGAAGCCCCAAGTTGCATGACCTCATCCCTAGCTCAGAATGTTGTATATACCTCAATTTCCCTTTCTGTCTCTGAACCTCTCATATATGTGGGGTCTCTGACTCTCACATAGGCGGGGTTCCCATACATATGTATGTAATTAAATTTGGTCATTTTCTCTTGCTAATCTGTCTCATGTCTATTTAATTATTAGACCAGCAGAAAGAACCTTGAGGGTAGAGCAAAGTTTCTTCTTCCCCCACAACAGCGAGAATCTGGGCAATGAATGGGAAGTGAAATGGAGAAGTCAATAAATATAGTGATGCTACTACATTCCAATGTGAATCATTTTCAAAGTTAGTAAACATTTTAATAAAAAGAGCTTTATTCCCGTAGCTGGTTTATTCAGGATTCTCAGCATAAAATGGCTGTCAGCATCTGCCCGCAGCTGTTTCTGCTGAATTCTCATTTCCCACAGAGTAGCAGTACATCAGTGATCAGATTGGCCAGATTCAATAATTTCCTTAACATTTTTGGTTATTAGACCAGTCTCACTTTTATATTTAAGATTTGGTTCTAATTATTAAAAAGCAACAACAAAAAAGAAAATAACAAGTGTTGGTAAGGGTGTGGAGAGATGGGAAACCTCATACACCGCCGGTGGGAATGTAGAATGGTACAGCTGCTGTGAAAAACAGTATGGTGGTTCCTCAAAAAGTTAAACATAGAATCACCATACGATTCAGCAACTCCACTTCTGGGCAAACACTCAAAATCACTGAAAGCAAGAACTCAAACAGACTGTTGTGCACTCATGTTCACTGCAGCATTATTCACAACAGCCAAAAGATGGAAGCAACCCAAGTGTCCAATGTCAGAAAATGGTTATACAGGGCCGGCCAAGTGGCTCATTAAGAGTTGGCTTGGGAGCATGAGCTCTGAGCAGCAAGGCCGCCGGTTTGGATCCCACATGGGCCAGTGACACTGCACCCTCTAAAGCTAAGATGGTGAACAACAGCTGGACCTGGAGCTGGGCTGCCGTGAGTTGCCGGCGACAGCGTAGGCTGCAGTGGGGCTGCCATAGGCTGCTGTGAACTACCGTGAGTGGCCGGCAGCCAAAGTGAACGGCTGGCAGCCGGCGTGAGCTGCCGTGAGCCGCCATGAATGGCTGTCCAGTGGCCGGCGACCAATCTGCCTCACCCAGGAAGAGCGCAATGATAATACCAACATGGGCCAGTGAAGCAACATCCTCCACAATTAGACTGAAGAACAAAACAACAGCAGCTTGTCTTTTCCCCTTCCCTGATTCCCCAACGCTGTTCCCTCCCCCAATTTCCCAATAAAATCTTTAAGAAAAAAAAAAAAAGAAAACAGTTATGCAAAATGTGACCAAAACCTACAATGAATGGAATAGTGTTCAGTCTTAAAAAAGGAGGAAATTCTAACACATGTTGACAACATAGATGATCCTTGAAAACATTATGCTAAGTGAGAGAAGCCAAACACAAAAGGACAAATATTATATGATTCAACTTATATTAAGTCTCTAGAATCGGCAAATCCATAGAGACAGAAAGGAGAATGGTGGCTACTAAGGGCTGGTCAGAGGGGGAACTGGGAAGATGGTGTTTAATGGGTAGAGTTCCCATTTCGGATCATGAAAAAGTCCTGGAGATGGATGGTGGTGATGGTAGCACAATGCTGTGAATATACTTAATGCCACTAAATTGTACACTTAAAAGTCATTAACATGCTGAATTTTATGGTACATATATTTTACCACAATAAATTTTTTTTAAAAAAGATTCAGTACTAGGTGTTTGAAAACTTCCATCTCAAACTCACTTGCCCAGCTCGTCGACCCGCAGCAGCTTGCTGGCTCTGCCCCTCCAATAGCTTCTGTGTTCCTGAGCCCCGGAACCAATAGGTCCTCTTCTATACTCATGCTTGGAAGGGCTTGGAGATCGGGGGTGGGTGGAGCTGCCCCATCTGCTTTCCAGGCTCACTGTGCTTGCAGCCCTTCAAACCCCAGTGGACTGGATACTCCTGTGACATCTCCAGCCTGGGAGCGGGCATGCGTCCTTCAGGTCTGTCCCCAAAACTCAGGGGGAAGGAGGTTTTGCTCCTTGGCTCCCTCTCATCCTGCTCAGCTTCCTGTGGCCTGAGTGAAACTGTGGGGTCTGCACCTTAGCAAGAGTCCGATATCCCCAATCTTTATGAGTGATTGTCTTAGGACTCTCCCCCTGAGGGTTTAAAGGAACCTCCTTCTTCTTTGTGGTAGGCGGAATTCTAAGCCAGCCCCCAAGGCTTTAGCCCCCTTAAATTTGAGTGGAACCTGTGACTATGATGGGATATCTCCTCTGTGATTATGTCACATTATGTGGCAAAAGCGATTTTGTAGATGTCAAGACCCTGGTCAGCTGACTTGGAGATGATTAGAAGGGAGGTTATTTTGGGTGGATAGAAAAGGAATACCTCTTCCACCCCCTCCCCACAGGAAAAAGGGAACAGCCCACCACCATGAGTACTAACTGCATCTCCACAGAGCTTAGGGCCCCCAAGCCTCTTCTTAGTTTGGAAAAGGAGGTGGGGTTGGGGGTGCAGTCAGTGGCAGGATCAGTTCAGACGAGTTAACTGGCAGTAAATCCTGAGGAGGCGGTTAGTTCTTGGTGACTCCTTGAATTTGGAGTGTAAGAAATGATAAGTACCTTTGGTCCTCATTTGCAATGCTAGGACAAAGAGGGAGAAAATCACACATTTGATTACTCACAGTGGATGGTAGCATCTGCTGTGATTTCCCTTTTCTTTTCCTGTTGGGATTCTCTTTTTTAAAACTTATTTAACAATCTAGAAATTGAAATGAAATATTTTAAGCTTGTCAAAGAATTGCCAGTAAGGTTCCCCATCCTCCCCTTGCCCGATATTGCAACTTGGAAATACAAGTGAGACCCAGTGCCTGAGAGCCTGGTGACATCTAGGTGGCCCTGATGGGAATCGAGTTTTTTGGGCCTGTAAAGCTGGAGGGCAGACTGGACTTTACAGCCCCATGAAGTAGTCAACTGTCCTTCCTGGTGATTCCTTTGTCCTCAGTCCTTGACTGCAATACTAGGTTAAGTGCTCATTCAAAACTCAGAGAATCCTCAAGTTCAGGGTCACATCAAACAGGAAGTTATGTTGTGGATTCCCAACAGAATTGTATAGAAAAATATCAGCCCTCAAGCTTAGAAATCGGGTATCATGAAATCTTTTAACTGAAATGGGTTCACAAGAATTCAGCTTAGCAGAAAGGTAACGCAAGCTACAAATGTTCGGTTCTCCACTGACTATGCTCACCTTTGCTTCCAAATGTGTTACCTGCTCTGTCTGTAACAGAAATGGGACTGGGTCTCACTGGGTCCTGCTCTGACCTGACATATACCTGAAGCCAGTTTCAGCCCATATTCAGAACTCCTGAAAACAAAGTTGACTCCAAAAGTACTCAGGAGGAGTGCAGGTGTTGGTGAAGGTCTGGGGGGAAGACAGAGAGTGTTAAGACACTTGCATAGGAAGCTTCCTAAGGCTGTTTGGAAAAGTCTCTCTCTCCCTCAGCAGCTAGGCGCCTTATCCCCAGTCACCCCAGACACCACAGGTCCCCAAGCCATTTCCAAAACACGGTCAGCTGTGCATACTCGCTCTGTAAACAGAAAATTAGAGGTCAACGGAAGCAAAACAAGTTGTCCTCAGCCAAATGTTAACTACCAATTACTCCTCAGGCGTATCTCTGGGGGAATGTACTCCATTTTACTATTTTCATTTACAGAATCACATATACAAGTATTCTATCTGGGGATTAACAGATCGTTAGTGATTAAACAGTTTATTATCTGATTCTTGCTGTATACCATCAGCCCCTCCTGGACTATAAATTCCAGTAGACAGGGAACTTATCTATGCCATTCACAGTTGTATCTCCTAGACCTTACCCATAGGAACGCCTGGCACATAAGAGACTACAGATAATTTCTGGATGAAGAACGAATGGGCGCCATACATCCTCTTTTCCTGGACCTCAGTCAGTTGACAGGTCGTAAAGTTTGCAGGAGCAGTACTTGTTCACCAGGGACCTTTTGGAGCCTTGCTTCTTTTTTTCAGAACTCTTATCATTAAATTTTAGGAATAACTTATTTACCATTTTCTTCCATAATTGTTTATTCCACATGTTTCTCCTTCAAATACTGATCTGGAATACGAACAAGGTAGCACATCATCTACTTGCTTTCAGGAAGTATGAAACATTTCATTATTATTGTTTTATAGTTTTTCTCTAAACTCATCACCTAAACTCCAGGTCGTAATTACTTCATCTGTTGAAGTAGAATAATTATTTCCTTTTTTTAAAGTCAAGAAATTTCACTAGCAAGTCATCCTTGATGTGTATCATTCTCCTCTTGCTTCCTTCCTTCCATCATCTATCAAATATCTATTGAACGTTGGCTATAAACCAGACTCTATGCTATGTACATTTGTATTTATTGTCTCATATAAAAAACAATATTTATTGTCTGTGTTGATTTATAAAAGTAATATAGAGTCACAACAGAAAATTTGGAACATGTACAATACTATGAATAAGAATCACATAATCAGAGTCAGAAACAGTAACTGTCATCCTTTTTATATATTTCCTTCTAGTTTGTCCATATAGACATGCATTTTCCATAGCTGAAATTATAATTTACATACAATTTTACAATGTTCTTTTCCCCCCTTAAACAATAATTCAGGTATTTGCTTGTGTTCATGAAAAATTCCTCATTTTTAATAGCTGCATAAGAGTTCATTTAAACTTCCCCTAATTTTGGATGTTTTGGTTGTTTCTAATTTTCTGACATTATAAAAAAGAAGACAGTGCATATCTTAATGTAAAAATCTTTGTGCTCATTTCTGATTATTTCTATAGAATCCCTAGATGGAATTACAGATCAAATATATAAACATTTTTAAGGCTCTTAAAATATTTCACAAAATTGCTTTCAAATAGTTATACCAACTTATGTTCCCACTAATAATACATAAAATTGCCCATTTCACTGCACTCCTGCCAGTACTGAATATTAGAATTTAAGAAAATATTTCCTAATTTAATAGGTGCAAAATTGTGTATTTTTTAAATTTTTCATTTTTTAAGTTACTAGGTAGTCCAAACACTTTAAAATATAATTACACACACACACACAGAGCTAACTACTAACCATTTTTATTTTCTTTTTGAGGAAAATTTTCCATTGAGTCGTTAGAGCTTTCTTATCAATTTGTGTGTACTCTTGTATTGAGGATAAAATTAACTGTCAGATTTGTTGTGCATAGTTCTGTGGGAGTTTTTTTTCCTTTTCAAATTTTGTTCATAATATTTTTAGTTGTCAGAATTTCAAATTCAAATCTAGTCTAATGGTCATTTCCTGTATGATTTTCCCATTTCTTTTCTTCCCCCATTTTGAGGTCACATAAAGATTTGCCTAAATTTTCTCCTGGTTTTAAAATTCTTTAATATAGCTGAAATTTCCTGTAGCATATAATGAAAGGTAAGGCCTCAACTTGATTTTTTTCAAATTACTAATTTTCTCAAGCCCATTTACTGAGAATCCATCTCTTTATCATTTATTTTAGATGACTCTTTTATCACATATTAAAGTCTACAACATACCAACACTATCTTTTTCTGGGTTATCTATTCCATTCTATTATCTACATCATTCAATATCTATTATTTTTCTATTATACTTTAAATTATTATAGCCTCATTTCAATAATAAACAGAGCAATTTACCATATTTTTCTTCATTTTCATAATTTTCTTAACTTATCTCATCTGCTATTTGTTCAGGTAAATGTTAAAAATAATTCTGTTTTAGCCTCACAGGGTAGGTGTAAATAGCCTCGTTGTACAAATGAGGAACTGAGTCTCAAAAAGAATAAATAGCTCAAGTTTATACATCTCCACCGTGGAAGAGGCATAAAGCAAAATCATGTCTTAACATTTCCCCTTTCGGCTTTAAAATGCTATAATTTTTTAGTAAAGAAAACTCATGAAATTTCTTACTAACCATTCTTTCTCCTCCCCTATCTGCCTCTCTCTAGTGGCCATCACAGATATTGCACTTTCTCAAATCATACACAGTACTGTAATTAATTTTATAAAATAAAAACATGTTTAGCTTAACTCCTTTAGTTTACTTAAAATTTTTAAACTTACACAAAGCTCATAAGAACAATTGTCTAATATTTGGGGGTCATGCATTACCAGCAATTGTTTAGCAAAGACCAGCCCTCAGAAGACATTTATTTAAAAGTTGAGTGACCATACAATTTTATAAATTTCATGGGTTTTAAGAAGTAACAATAGCATATATAAAGACCTACAGATGTTCCTTTGTTCCTTTTTTCCCCTTGACATTATCTAGGTGCTCTGATGAATAACTATCTTTCAATTCCCCCTCTAAGCCCCACTTCATGTCCTTTCTTACCTCCTTTCATGTCCTTCTGCTCTTTTAGTCATTATGTGTACGTTCAGTTGGCACAAAGGTGCCTAGACAGGGGTGCAGAGGGGACTGAAAGCCAGCCTGTGCTCAGGTAGTCACGCTGGGCCCTGGCTAGGTCTGCATCAGCCCAGAGGAAGAGCCACCTATTTGTAATTCCCACAAAGATCTGAGATGTGCTAGCAGGGGACTGCCCTCATCTCCCCTGCTGCTTCCTGGTTGAAACCCCCAGTCTCATTTTCTTCCCTGCTCATTTCCTGCCCACCCGCCTTGTTTGCCTTTTGCGCTTCCCCTTCTTCCTTCCTATCTGATCATCCTTCAATTTCTTATTTCTTCTTCAACTGTTAGAAAAGATATTGTGTAAAATTAAATCTTTACACAAAAGATAATGTGCAAATTAAAATTTTTAAGTAAACTAAAGAATCTAAGTTAAAATATGTTTATACATCTAAAAGGTTAACAAAGCAAAAAGTACAATAATAAAAAGAAAAAAATTCTGGGAATTTTTTTATCAAAATGTCTTTTTCTTTATCTGAGTTCCTTTAAAGACAAGGGTTGCCTATATTACCTCTCACCTGCCGGTGCTTAATATTATTTAACCAATTAAGCCAATTAATGATAAATGCATTGGTATTTAACACACTATGGAACAAAATTTAAGAGAAAAAAAATGTGAAAAGAAAGCTTAGGCTCATTATTCATCAAGGATTAAGGACAGAATTGATTACCTTCTGGATTTGGTTCAGAAAGGGGGGATAATAACACTTGCCTGATTAACTAGCACGTTGGGTAGATTAAAGTGCTTTGCAAACATTAATTAAAGATGCAGGGAGTTAGATGAGGCCAATGTGTTATTAGAGAAAAAGTTTTCTCCCCTTTAATCAGGTATCTCTTCCTGGGGAGGGCAAAGAAATGATCTAAGGGCTAAGGAATTGGGGCTCAGCCCTGAGTGCTGCCAGTGAGTCAGCCATTCTGTACAGCCAACCACTTCCTTCCTGAGTTTTCTGTAGAATGGGGATAAGCACGAACAGCATTTTGGAATATAGGTGGTTATAATGTCTGCCCTTTGAGTATATAGCAAACACTACAATTAATAAAACCCGTAACTCTTGCTTTCTCCCTCCCCAGAGAGTTGTTCCTCCCCACGGAAACACTGGTAACATTAACTCCCACCAATTTACAAAGCGTTCCACACCAGCTATTACCTCAGTCGATGTTTCCAGTGATAGAGTCAAGGAGAAAATAGCACCGAGCAATGGGGTGAAAACTCTGCAACGAGTTTCTTGGCCTCTTTGAACCTGTTTTCCTGAGATTCCTCCTCTGCAGAATGGGAGCAAGAAATCAGGGCACAGTTGTGAGGGTTAAACGAAATAATATGTGCATGTTAAATGCTTTGTCCAAAGGTAGTAAGTATTCTATATATAGTAGTTATTATTGTCATTCAATATAAAATAACCTCTCAAAGCTGACGGGGCGGGGAAGAGGGAATGTTGGGGGAGGATGTCCC
>NW_017731621.1:976067-981368 GCF_001890085.2 Hipposideros armiger | reverse complement strand
CCAAACAATCCAACTAAAAAATGGGCAGAGGATCTGAATAGACATTTCTCCAAAGAGGACGTACAGGTGGCCAACAGGTACATAAAAAGATGCTTAACATCACTAGTCATCCAGAAAATGCACAATGATATACCATCTCACACCTATCAGAATGGCTATTATCAAAAAGTCAACAAAGAATAAGTGTTTGTAAGGCTGTGGAGAAAAGGGAACCCTCATGCACTGTTGGGATTGTAAATTGGTGCAGCCACTATGGAAAACAGTATGGATGTTCCTCAAAAATGTAAAAATAGAACTATCATATGACCTAGCAAATCCACCTCTGGGTATTTATCTGAAGATACCCAAAACATTAATTCAAAAAGATATGTGCACCCCTATGTTCACTGCAGCGCTATTCACAATAGCTAAGATATGGAAACAACTTAGGTGTCCCTCAGTAGTTGTTTGGATAAAGAAGATGTGGTATATATATATACAATGGAATATTACTCAGCCATAAAAAGGAATGAAATTTTGGATTTGCAACAACATGGATCAACTTAAAGCATATTACGCTAAGTGAAATAAGTCAGACCAAAACAAATACAGTATGATTTTATTTATTTGTGGAATCTAACAAAACAAAACAAGTGAACAAACAAAATGAAAAGAAACAAACTCATAATATAGAAACAAACTGATGGTGGCCAGATGGGAGGAGGGTTGGGGGCTGGCTGAAAAAGGTGAAGGGATTAGAAAGTACAAATTGCCAATTACAAGTAGTCAGGAGAATGTAAAGTACAGCATAGGGAATATAGTCAATAATATACCTATGTATGGTGTCAGATAGGTACTAGACTTATTGTGGTGGTCACTTCATAAGATATATAAACGTCTAATCACTATGCTATACACCTGAAACTAATTAATATGCTATGCCAACTATAAATTAAAAATTAAAAAAGAAGTCAGTGTACTTGAAAATTCACATAAAAATACAGCGTGTTTAAAATAGTATTTCTTAGCTAATTCTCATTTCATCAGGTTGTTAATTTTTTGGTTTTCCAGGGTGGTGAGGTTTACAAGAGACCTTTGTCATTACTTATCAGACTTCCCTGTCGAACTACTTAAAGGTGCTGAGTTTTCTTCCAGAGAGGTTGATAGGCAGTCCTTGAATTTCTTCTCTTTTTTACTTGACAAACTTTTGTTGGTTTTATTTTAGCCTTTACATTCTCCCTCCCGGCTGCCTGACATCTCTCTCCCCACCCAACTCTGAAGGCCGACTGACCCCATCTTTTGCTTTTGGGGATGGAGAGCAGGAGTAGGGGATGCAGTTCCCACTTGCCCCCAGGGAGACCAGAGCATTGTACCTCTAGAGCTTGTAAACCTGCACCAGGACGGGGACCAACACCTCACCCCACCAGCGGGGTCTGGCCAGGACATGGGCTCCGGGCAGCTCCGAACACCCCTGGAGACTCAGAGCCTGTGGACAGGAGCCACCATCCCCACAACACTTGCTCAGGACTTGGGGAAGAGAGAGCTAGGAAGCCTACCAGGACCCCAAAAGCCCCTGCTGCAGAGCAGGGCATGCTGGGAGAAGGCAAAAAACCAGGTGAGATTCTTTAGATGCCTTTGTCTCCAGCCAAGCCACCTGGCCCTCTCCCTGGGGGCAGTGCCAACTGTCCTCTCTCACCCCGCACCCCCAGCCAAGCCAAGAGCCAGGCACCGGGTCCTTACCACTAGCCAAAAAGAAACAAAAGTAGTGAAAACACCAAGCTTTGTTGCTAGAAAAAACCACCTAAGTATTAAAAATTAAATTAAAGCTGAAGCCATAGTCAACTGAGTCAGCAGTGAGCTGGTGATTGCAGACTCACAGACAGCCCCCCTTTCTTCCCCCAGCCCCAGGGTCTCTAAAGACAGCAGGAAGGGGTCTGGGAGCCAAGTGTGGAGAATAAATGTTGGGGGAAGGTGTCCTCAGGGGTCCCCAGTGTGGGGCACTGAGGACAGTCCTTGAATTTCTGATGTTAGTATCATCTTAACTGTCAGTTGGAGTCCCCATTTGTGGAAAAAGTGCTGAAAACCCCTTATCTCTTCCGCTGTATCAATTAGGATATGAGTTTGTGCCCAAAGGCCTGGATTTGAAATGAGTGATTTGAGCAATTTGTTATTAAGTTCCCAGAGGGTATTAAGAAGAGTTTGGGGAGAAGGGAGCCCAACAGGTTAAATGTTCTGATGGGGTTAAAGCTTGCTGCAGTGATTTGGCCAAGCAGAAGGTCTTGTGTGAGCTGTGCCCCCCCCCCACCCCACCCCCAGCTTGGATTGAAATCTGTTCAATTTGAGATAAGATGTGTAAGTCAGATGTCTGCTTCCAATGTAACCAGGGTTATAAATACCATGCGAAATAAGCATGCTCCAAAAGTGGGGTTTGCTTTTACATATTACGAGGATGAATGAAAAATTCCGCTAAGAATTATAAAACAATAAGATATAATTATTACTTCCAAGTAGGAAGTACTACATTTTATCTCACCAGAGTAGCACATAGTGGGTGCTCTGGTAATATTTGCTGAATAAATAAAGAGAAAGCACACCAACCTGCTTAACAAAAGGATAACTTAAACTGGATTTTCTTCTTTTATTTTGCTAAAGAATCCAGAAATGCAGTAGGCATATAGAATGTCAATTTCTTTAAAAATGAGCTAAGAATAAAAATTTGAAGTGTCTTATCTATGCAAACATTTCATGAGTTAGAGCTAGGTTTTCACCCTTGTTGATGTTTGTCCGTTTGCTTCCTCCTGGGTCATAATGTTTTGTTACAGCCAGGCTGTTTTCAGGTGAGGTTTTACTTTAGGAAAATCTAGTTTCCACATCAATGATAGATAGCAGACTGCTAATGGGAGATTTCTTCCCTCAAGGCCTGCAAACTAGCCTGCCTAGGCGAGGCCTCTACCCTGAACTTGTTTGCTTAGTGTAGGCGAATCAATTATTTCATGTCCTGTATGGCCGAATCAATTATTTCATGTCCTGTATGGCCCTGAGGAAAACTGCCTCCTATTAATAGTTGAAACTATTCACAATTGAGACTCTGAAATCAACCTTGTTTTTTCTACATTGTTCAAAAAAGAGCTTTAAAATCTAAATGAAAACATGGTAATTGTTCTCAGGAAGTAAAATTACTAGCCTTTAAAATGTTAAATTGTATTTAACACCCTTGAGTGCCAGTTAGAGCTTAAGGTCCTCACAAGAAGACTTTTCAGAAGAAAGGAAAAAAACCAGTCAGAGAAAGACAACAACAAATGAACCGGATGCTAAACCATTGAGCCCATCAACATTTGAAAACACCGGAACAAAACTAACTCTCACTCCCAGCCCTCCCAGCACCAGCCAGCTTCACCCTGAGGTAGATTTTCCTCTGATCTGCAGGGAGACAGTCCTACTTTGCTAGTTTGCCTAGTGAATATTTTTGGAAGCATTCTTTTCTTTTCCAGGGTTTTTGTATTCTTGACATTGAGAAAGAGCCGAAACTAAACAAAAGTGACTACATATTTATTTTACTTCAGCCTGTTTGTGTAAAGGCCTGTTTTCAAAGTTAATATTGGTCGTGGGTTACATCTGTATGTGTACATGTGCGTGCATTCATGTTTATATTTATTACATGTTAATATTGGGAAGTGTTGCTGGGTTAGTGTATCTGACATATTTATTGGTGCCAACTGTTTCACATATTATTTGTAAAGCTAAATTAAGCATCTCCTCTATGGCTGTGTTTCTTCAAGTTACCCCCCTCATGCTCCCACTTGCCCTTGATTGAAATCTATAGGTTGAATGAGAGTAATTTCTCCTACATGTGAAAGATTTGGCCTATATACACAATAGAGGGATAAAGGATGATTACCACGATAGTGTGAACATTTTTGAAACACGCCTAAGAGTTTAAGCTTTTCTTTTAGAGCAAAGATCTCTTTTAAGGATGCTTTTTTTTTTTTTTNACCAGGTATAAGTGTAAACTTAAGGATAATGCTGGCAGGAGAAACCTTTATTAAAGACACTTTTCTGCTTTATGTTTTTAAGGGCACTATGTACTTCATGCTTACTACAAAGTTTGCCCGCAAAGTTCCATGTCTGAATGTTACAGATTGTTTTTCTAGGTGGAGGAGGTATTTTCCTTCATGAGGCCAATGTGGAAATACAAACAAATGCCCTATTTACTTGGGATTGGGTGGGAAGGGTGGAAGTTGTCTAAAATCTCTTGCCAAACTTGACAGCGTATGTATGGAATCTTGTGTATTTTCTTGCCCAGACCAGTAATAGCCATTTTTAAGTGACTGGATATAGTTCTTGGTAATGGCACTTCAAATGGGCTTTCCTTTGAAATTTTTGGATGCTGATAATTTAAAAGTAACCCCTTTTTCCATTACTAGAGATTGGAAAGCCACAATTAGAATGCTAATGTAGAAATGGCTGGAAAGAGGAGAGATGCTTTTCAAAAAACCTGAGTGTATTTGACTCCGTGGTGGCCCCTTTTGTGGTAGAGGGGATGTGTCTGTTTTAGTGCTGGCCTTGGGTGTTCATGAATTCATTCAGTGATATTTGTGGACTGTTTGAACACCCACAATGAGCTGAGCACTGAGCTAGTCACTGAGCATACAAATATACCTAGATAACAGCCATATGGCCCAAACTGATTAAAACCAGATCAAGTAAGCCTTCCCGAGGAGCTGAAGATATACCTGGCCCTGGTTCCAAAGTTCTCAGACACCTAAGGAGCCTATAGTTGTCACCCTGTGTTGATTCTAAAGATCATCTCAAGTAACTACAAGAGATGGAGTGGAGCCTTGAAGCCTGAAGCGAGAGAGGTGAAAGGCTTGGGTGGAGCAGAGAACAGGGGATCCTCTGGAACAAAAAGTTCAAGTGCATCTTATCTACATGGTTGTGGGACAGCCGCCAGTGGCAGGGAGGCCATTCAGGGGAAGGTGCCAGAGAATCCTAGGAGCATCCCAGAACTTGAGCTCTTTCCTTTGCTGGTGAAGGGCAGCATTTCGTTTCAGTTTCCATTGCCCTTTCTGGTGGCAGTGGTGGTGGCTTCCCCACTGTGCTCTGCAGCTCTCCCTCTGATATCCTGCAGCCTTCTCCTCTTAGACCTTTGACTGAGTCCAGGGGTGTTGTACAAAAGCCTCTGTTCGCTGACACAGGGGGGCCAATATAGTGGGAATACTGGTAACAGCCTCTGTAGAGAACCACCATGAAGCTGCACCTCTCAATAACACCCTTGTCCGTCTCCGGGACTCACAGCATTAATCTTGAATCCTATTTTAAGAA
>NW_017731621.1:972002-974102 GCF_001890085.2 Hipposideros armiger | reverse complement strand
AACCGGGGCCCTCTGGCGTCCCAAGCCAGCACTTAACCAACGCGCCACTCGGCTGGCCCTGTATTAACTTTTATATCACCAAAATCTTGCATGTAAGTGCAGCTATTTTCATAGGGTTTGGTTTGTATATTATGTTCTTTCTCAAACCTTCATTCTGTTGTTTCGTGGTTTTGGGGTTTTTTTTTTTCTGTCTTTCTTTCAGGCTTCTGCTGCTCCTTCTAGGACACTAGTTGTCTGACTAGTGCTTTGACATAGTTATTGATCCAAAGGCCTGGGATAGTCATCAATTCATTCAGAGATATTTGTGGGCTCTTGGCCACCAACAATGTGCTGAACGCTGAGCTAGTCATTGGACATACAAATGTATCAGTCCTCATATGCTTCTGTTTTTTATGTTCACAGCTTACATTTTATTTTCTTTAATTAACAGATTATTAGAGCCTGGCTTTGGGAAAAAGAGCAGCACTAAATTGGGAGTGAGGGGATCCGCTTCAGGTGTCACCACCAAATAGCTGTGTGACCCTAGGGTTCACCACTTTACCTTTTTGGAACTTGGTTTCCTGGTCTGTAAAATTTGGGGCAGGACTAAATGACATCTCAGGCCCTCTCAGTCCTTGAAACTGGAGATTATGAATTAATGATTCACCACAGCTTTCCTTTACAAACCTAATTCTGTGAGTGTATTAAAAACAGTTTATTTTGCACAACCTACTTAAAGGAATTATCTTGTATGGGAAAAAAAATGCCTGTGCTCTTTTATACTAAACTAAGCTGGTAACTTTGGTTGATTGCTGCCTTCCAAAATGCTGCATCTTATATTTTTGGTAAAGATTGAGAGGGTTTGAAGAGCTTATATGAACATTTAAGGTCCTACCCTGCAAGGCAACATGGGGAATGCAGAGGTGAATAAAGTGTGGTCCCAGCCATGGAGAAACTATGACCCAGTAAAGGAGAGAGGGTAACTGTCCAATGTGAATCCATAGCAGAGGCCCACAAGTCTTTTGGGAACGGAGGACTGAGATATTATTACCCTCATGGGCGTCAGAATATCTGTTGGAGAATGTAACATTGGAGCTGGGCTCCAAGGGGAGGATGGTGGAAAATGAGAATGGCAGAATTGTGGCTTTGATTATCATGCTAAAGAGTTTAGCCTTGACTTTGGGGCATTAACCACTGAAGGCTTATGTACAGGATTATGACAGCAGACATAACAGGGTTATGACAGGGTTATGTCATTTGCTGTGCAGTAGACATTTATACACAGTGGGAATAACGGGAGCGAGATAGATGTTCAGGGTTGAGGAGGGAGGATAGAAAGGTGAAGATAGAGATGAGATGGTGCAAACAAGAGGATGGCAACGAAAATGTCAAACGTCGAATAGAAGTTTGGGTACAAAAAAGTTTTACAAAGCATTACTCTAGAGTAGAAAGCTAAAGACCTTGACCCACCTCTTTCTGACTTCCCAGATTGACTTGTAGGCTTTGGACCTCAGTTTCCTCATATGCTAAATTGTCCTCCACACACACACTAGATAACTAACGAATTTGTTGATTGAGCTCCTGCTAATGCATGCAGCGTCACTTTATGAATCAGATGTCTTTAAAATATGTGTGAGTAAATATGTTGTATATTAGACCTTTTTTCCTGTTGTACCCTATCGTGATTTTAGAGGTAACTTCTGAAGAAAAACATTTTACTATCAACATATAATAGAACCATACTTAAACCAAAATTTCACTTCAAGAAACACTTTACTTTTTTACAAGGTTAATTATCAGTTCAATTCCAAAAACATTAAGTTAACCATATAAAATTACTGATATTCAACTATTTCTGACCTATACAAATGACAACTTCATATAATTCAATCTAATAATTTCAGGCAAGAAGTTAGACCCTTAAGATTTTGTACTGTGAAGGAAACCATCAAGAAAACAAAAAGATAACCTACTGATTAGGAGAAAATATTAGCAAATAACACATCTGATAAGAGGTTAATATCCCAAATATATAAAGAACTCATACAATTATGCTAAGTGAAATAAGCTGGTTAGAGAAAGACAAATACCATATGATCTTATATGTGGAATCTAAAGAAC
>NW_017731621.1:947043-967320 GCF_001890085.2 Hipposideros armiger | reverse complement strand
AGATTGAGATTCACCTGCAAGGAGTTTCTAGTCTGAGGAAAAAAGAATTACATGCGTAAGAAACCTGATGTGATCAATTGCAACAGTGACAAAAGTGGCATTATGTAGTTAACAAGTGGTAGCATATAAACAGAGAAAGGAAGGCCCCAGGTGGAGAGGTCAGTGATGAGTAGCATCATGAAGCAAGGTTTGAGAAGGTCTGGTATAGTTTCTGAGCCAGGCTTTGAAGACTGGGAGGAGACCCACAGGGGAGGCGGTAAAAATATGGCTCACGACTAAGCAGAACATTTAGAAGACAAGGCTGGATAAAGGGTTTATATTGTGGAAAATAAGGTTGAAGAGAGAAGGTTAGGCCAGATTCTAGAGAGACACTTAAGGCCCTCTGTTCTTACAGATAGGTAGGTCCTTTGGCAGTACAGTTTAGGAAAATGATAAGTGTGCCAACTCTGATAGGTCTGTGGTACCAGAAATAATCCAGGATTTTAAAAAGGTTATTTAAATATTGTTTGCAGTTCATGGTGAGTGTTGTACTGAGTATTTGTTTTATTTTTAGCAGAGTTTTGGGGAGTAGAAAAGTTGGAAGAAAATGAACCACAGGACTAACAACTACTTTTATCTCTGCCAGGTCAGCTGGTAGCCTCTGTGTGTATGTGCGTCCGTGTATGGTGAGGGGTGGGAGCTTACAGAGATTGCACTTCTGTGTACGGTGGACCTAGGATAGTGTTGTGCCCAGATTGGATGTGCTGTGATAACTGGAGTAAAAACATGTTTATGGAGTTAGTCTGTAAATTATTTTTAGAGGAGAACTTAAATGGTTAATTTAGTCTAAGAATTTTGTTAAAGCCCTAATAAGTTGAATAATAGAAAAGAAAGAATCTCAGTACTCAGTTTCCTTTTAACTTATAAAGTGGGCTAATAAAACAAAAGAGTCTTGGCATCATTCATAGCTTCATCTCCTAGTTAATTTGTCATTATAAGACTCATTTTTGTTAACACACATTATAGGAATTAGCACAGAACCAGGTAGAAACTATAAAAATAGGACTCCCATCTTCTGTGTTCAAGGAAATCAGAGCTACACCAATACATGTTGAGAGGAACTGAGGAGCGCGTGTTGTCCAGAGCTACTAGCATTAAGGCCAGCAAGGGCTACTTTGTGTTTACTGATTATTTCATCTAAGAGTGTGTACATTCCACTAAAAATGGCCACCCTCTTTAATTTCGCCTACCGCTTAACCGTATGAAAAAGCCCATTCATGATGATGAGCTGTGGTAACTCAGAAACATTTCTCACTGTAAAACTCCTTCACTTCGAATGTTCTTGAAAGTCCAGGAAAACTTATCTTTTGGAAAATGGCTTGGCTGTTAAATCATCATATCGGAATTTCTCAGAGTTCGGCTGTAAAGTATTTTCTGTCCTAAGACTGTTTTTCTAGGCTTGGGAACAAATCTTCACAAAATTCCTGTGAATGGAAGTAGGAGAGAATGAGATGATCAAAGAGTAGGGCGTGGGGGAGTGGGGAGAGATTTCTAAGAAACTTATTTCTACCCCTTTCCCAGCTAGGCTGTGCTTCTGCTGACTGTACCTTAGCACATTTAGTTAATAGCGGGTGACTAAACAGGGGATGAGGGTCATAGGTCCATAGGGTTCAGAATTCTAAGACCCCACCTGGATCTTCTCTTTTGCGAAGAGTTTACTTCAGCAACGAGTTGGAGCAGTTCTCTTTTAAAGCGTAATACAGACATGCTGAGCAAAATTAGTTCCACACCACTTGGTTAAGGTGGATAAGTTTTCCATTCATGTTGAGAACTAGCAAAGACAGTAATCACCCCTGTGATTTTGTTTGGCCTGCCTGTTGGGAACCTGAGTCTTGCAGGATATGATTCCCTTCCCCCCACCTAGTAGGTCCCAAGCACAAGCCTAGCAGTTGAATGTGAGGGAACGTAATATATTTATACTCCCAACTTAGATTCTTCCATAAATTGGATCAGTTCAACCCTTTCCTGGTTCATTTTGAGTTACATTGTGATTTAAGACAAGTTCATCTTCAGGGTTTCTTTCTCCTTCCTGTGAAAGCCATGCCATCTGCAGCACTTCCTTCCTAAAGTGCCTTAGATTTTTCGATTATGTGTGTCTTCTCATCTTGCCTCATTAAATCAGAAGTCTCCTTAGATACTGGGCCTTTCGAAGGTTCCTAGGTGATAAAATGATCTAAGTCGTTCTTCTTCAAACCTCCAGGAAATCTTCCTTTTCTGTGTTTGCAGCAGTAGGAGGCAGGTGCGTGACAAGCAGGTACCCTTCGGTTAATGACAGACCAGTTGACACCTATAGGACAACCAAGTTGTGGTCCCCCCCACTCGCCCACCCATCGGTGTGTGTTTCTGGATATGGATGTAAAATACAGTGTTGTGTCTGTTTTAAATTGAAATAAATGGAATTGTCGAATTATAACTTCACTCAACGCACTTTAAGATCTGCCCATGCCACTGCCTAGTTAATAGCTCCTGACCGATGCACAGTATTCCACAGGCTTTCAGTTGTTCTTGGAGTTCATAGTGAGTGATGAACCTAGACTGCCGCCAGCACTACTGCAAGCGACGCTATGATAACGATCCTCGCACATGTTCCCCTCTGTTCCTGGGAGAGAATTCCTCTGGAGTAGACTGAGCAGTGGGATTTGGGGCTCATGGGACATACTTCGTTTCACTAAGTACTGCCAGACTAGTCTACAGAGTGGTTGTGTTAGTTTAACACCCCCAACAGTGGTACATGAAGGTTCCGTTTTCCCTGCATCCTTGCTGATATCTGTTATTTTTTAAGTGTCTAATTTTTGCCAATCCATTAGGTACAAAATAAATGTTAGTTTTAACTTGTACTTCTTTTGTTTACAAATAAGGTTGAACATCTCTCATGTACTTCTTGGTCACTTGGGTTTCCTTGCTTGTGAACTGCCTAATCATCTTCCTTGTTGTTTTATTTCTGATGAGTTTCCTGTCTTAGTCCTGTCCTTCTTGTTGATTTATAAGAGTTTTTCACATATTCTTGCTATCAATCCCTTTTCTTGGACATAGTAAACATCTGTCAACAGTTTTCTGTTAATATTGTTTAAGGAGTCCCTAATTTTTATGCAGCTAGATTCAGTGAAATTTTTACCTTATGATTTGTATTTTTTGAATCCTAATGTATAGAAAGGCTAATGGAGAATAGGAAATTCAGAAACGGAATCTAAGACATACAAACATTTGGTATAAAATAGCATTTAGTATTTCAAGACAGTGGGAAAGATGAATTTTTCAATACTTGGCATTTGAGTAATAAGGTAGCCTTCTTGGCTTGGCGGTGGGGAAATAGGTCTCTATACTAATATAAATTCAAGTTGAAGCATATATTTAAATATGAAAAGTGAGACCATAAAAATGCTCTCTCCACAGTAGACCTCCCTTGGAATTCTATATTTTTAGTTCCTGGGAGCTAGGACTAAGGAGACCTGCTTTGCTTATTCTTTTCCCTGCTCAGAGTGCCCATCACAGTTTGTTTAATTAGCAGCCTCCTTAAATCTGAAACATGTTGTAGGGCTGGCCTACCTGTCACCTTTCTGTGAAGTCTCTGAACCCTGCCAGGATGTATGGGCATACCGTCCTCTGTGCTCCCATAGCCCCTGTGATGTCAGCGAGTACAGTTTCTGCATCTATCTTCCATTAGAGCTGGTGCCATATGGCAGAATTACTTACCTAGAATCTACTCAGTGTGAAGCCGGAAAACAATAAGCATCAAAAGAATATGCTTAGTCTAGAAAGGAAGCAGGAGTCAAATTGAAGCAAGCATTGATTGATAGGATGAAACTGATTCTGAGCCTGTGGGGAGTAGGTTAAAGTTGACTGCTTTTAGGAGAGTGGTGGCATCAAAGTGGTGTTTCAAGGTTAACCCAGCAGAAGAAGACAGAAGTTCAGGGAAGAGTGGAAAAGCAGGACAGTTAGGTGGCTATTGCAGTAATGTGGGCACGTGGTAGCTGGATGGACTAAAGGAAGTGGGACCAACGGACACGGTGCAGGAAGAATCACCAGGCTCGGCGCTGGTTCATTGTGAATGCAGGAAGCTATGTGTGATGAAGCTGACGGCCACCATGCCTGTGGATGGGCCTTTGATGGGCTGAATTCAGCCTTGGGTTTTGGCAAAACCAGAGTTTTCAGGTGAATCATGGAAAGACCTAGTTACTTGAGCTGCTCTGTAGACCTGACAGTGGCTATTTGGAACTGAGATTGAGTGGGGTGATGGTGGAAGGAGGGCTTTACGTGTACCATCCAGGTCATTCCAGGTCCTTCTGGAATGTTCAGGGGAAGAAGGGGGAGGAGAGGAGCTGCCTTCCTCTCTTAGCTCCAGTGCACTCACTTCAGGGGGTTCCGGTGCCTAACGCGCCACAGCCCCCCCAGATCGCCCAGCACGGTCAGCTCTAATAGCTGCTGCCCCCTGACCAGCCGTGTTTGGAAGATGTACATTTACTAAGACTGTAAATCATTTGTGACCTTCTCCTTGTTCTCTTTGCCCAACGGACAAACTAGACTTGACCAAAAAAAAAAGGATGTTACTGGTAAATAATGAGCAATAAACACAGGAAGTATAAGAGAATAAACAGAGAAGATCACGCCTGGCTCGCATTTCTGCTCCTGTAGTGTTAGGCCTGTTGTGACTGCTTCGTGAGGCTTTTTCTGTTCTCTCGTAGGAGTCAGTTTCTTCATCTATGGGGCTATCTTGGTCTGACCCCGGTCTCACTTTTTATAAAGTGCACTGTTTGCAGACCCCAAAAGTTATCCCTTGATTGGACAAGGAGACTAAATGTGAAGTAGTAATGACCTTCATCGCCTCCCAGCTGTGGTCACTGCCGTCAGACCTGTCTGCTCCTCGTCTCCGTGCCCTTTACCTCACCCTTCCCTTTGCAGGGCAGCCCAGAGAAAACGCTGCCTCCTTGTCCTTCCCTCTCAGAACACTGCTCTCCCCACAGTGGGCCCCCCATGGAATTCTGCATTTTTAGTTCCTGGGAACTGAGACTTGGGAGCCCCTAGCTCTTGATTCCTTAAGAGATCAAAGAAGATGGACATCTTGGGCCATTGAAGGATACCGAAGGTTTCGCTTTCTCCGCCCGCCCGCCCCCCCCATAACCTCTGCCTTCTGGAGAATTCTGGTTAGCTTCCTCATCTTCTTTCAAGAGAATAGTTTATAGAAGTCTAACTGTTACAGTTCTACAGTGTCCAGATAGCCTTTAAATTATAGCAACACAAGAAAAAAGGTGTCCTCGAATGGTGTGGTAAATCACCACCCTCTGGCCCACTGTGAGGGCCTCAGTGCGGCTGTGAGTGCGCAGACCTCCAGGTCCTTTCCACCCACTAGGCAGTTCCACTGGGTTCCTGCATCGTGCAGGTGAATTGGCATTCACTTCCCTGCCTTTTCCTTCTCACTGGTGCATGGTAGGGAGACTTACTGCACTGCAGCCCCCTCATTTCCTTAGAGCAGTGATTTACTTAGTGCAGGAATGAACTCGGGCTGAGTCAATAGACAGGAATCTGCCAACCAGAAAGAACCCAAGCATTAGCCTGTCTTTCCCGGGCCAGCTACTCACAGGTCCCAGGGATGTAGCCGTGATGCCCACATCTTCCTTCGCCTTGAGTTGTCCCCAGCCACTGTCATCAGCACACTTACTCGTATATACCCACAGTGTGTGTGTGTGTGTGTGTGTGTGTGTGTGTGTGTGTGTGTGTGTGTGGACACTAGATTCATATTAGGCGTTTAACTTACCAGACTGAATACTGTGGAGAATTTCACTTTGGATGTCTTAACTTCTGAGTTGCATATTATTAGCAGTGTAGACTGTTCCTATAAAGTGTGTATATTGCTTAGGCTTTCTTATTATTAAGTTTTAAACTTTTAACATTTTATTAAGTCTTTTTTTTACCATTTGGAATAATGACATCTACAGAAAGTATATATACTCAGAATCACCCATTCCCTAGCCTTGCTCTTAAATTGCCATTACGACTTGTGCTGATTCACCTAAAAAATGACGAGAAATGGGGTAGGGAAGAGTTTCTTTTTAAATCTGTTCTAATGTCTTCAGGATTTTTCTGAGAAGATTTCACAATAATTTTTGAAGTCTTAAATGACAAGGTCCCCCTAAAGGTGTTCAATACTGATGGGGCTTTCTTGACACATGGTCACATTTTTATTAAAAATTAATACACAAATGAGTGCACACATGCATGCACACACACACACACCAAATTGTACCTATGGCCTCAGTATCCTTAAAGGGGCTGGCAAGACAACCTGACAGCATCTTCAGGTCGGGGAGCACGTGAGCATCTATTGCTTCACTTGCCAAAATATCTGGTCATACGTAATCAACAGGAGGCTTATTCTCATATTCCCTATTAGTCTTCTTTGGTCTTTTAGAAGGTTTTGATGAGTTCAAGTGTCTGTTGTTTAGGGGCTGAGCTGAATTTGTTGCTAAAAGAGTCAGAGGACTGTATGAAACTGAGGGGCTCTATGGTGGACAGTTTCAATGTCCCTTGTTCCTGAACGTAAAAACATGAACTTCCTGATAGTATTAACTTATGGGACCTTAGTATTTTATGTAGAAATTACAATAGCATCACAGCCTCCAAACAGTCTAGAATTTCCGAGATGTCAGCCAAACTTGCATTAGTAGTTTATTAGCTCATATCACTTCACCTCAGCTCTGAACTGTCACGAAGCTGGAAAAGGAACCACAATTTTGTGGAAGCAGAAAAGACTAGAATTAATAAACCTCACGGAAAGCCTAAGTGAGCATGAGAGAACATGAAAGAACAGACCCCAAGTGCCAAGGAAGGTGCCAGAACATTAGTCTATAAAATCGTCTTCACCAAAGTAATTTGTAGCACATCCATCCTTCCTTAAACATAATTCTTACACCTTGATAAGGGAGAA
This sequence comes from Hipposideros armiger, assembly GCF_001890085.2. Lineage (NCBI taxonomy): Eukaryota > Metazoa > Chordata > Mammalia > Chiroptera > Hipposideridae > Hipposideros > Hipposideros armiger. The sequence goes on along the minus strand of NW_017731621.1, from coordinate 960,359 downwards.
GGTTATAAAGGAAATGGAAATGCACATCATCAAACAAGTTGACTTAGGGATTCCTAATTCTCTTTGTCTTAACAATCAAGACTAAGTGACTCTAACTCATGCTAAGCCTTTCGTTTGGGGGGATAAGGCATTTACTGTCTGGGCTCACTAACCCTTGTCACTTGTGCTTGGTTTCTCTAGAGATAATACCACAACTTCAGAATGGGCCACTGGCCCCTTCCCTACTTCCTGTGATCAAGCCATTGGCCGACGTTTCTGTGGGGATGCCTATAAACCACCAGAAATCAGACTCTGCAGAGATGGACTCGGACTTGTCACTCAGCTGCAGGCTCAGTGACCTAAGCCGAGGGGGCAGCTTGGAGAGTCGAAGCAGCAGTTCTCGCTCCAGAAGTCTCACTTCGGTGAGTGATGGCTTTTTTTAGTGCTTTGATGTGCTTGGGTTGGCTGACTTTGCCCCAGCTCCCTCCCCTTTCAGGAAGATTTTATCAAATTCTTTTGGGTTAACCAGCTTGATGTTTTGGAATACTTGCTTTGTGAAGTGGCATTTAATTTTTAATCATCTGAAATTTTGCACAAATACAGAGTGTTCCCCCACAGCAGTGAAGGGGACCTCCCTGTAGCACATAACTGACTGCTCAGACCTAGGAGGTCCCAGGCCTGCAAGCAGCAACAGACCAGGCAAGGCCTGCTGCCTTTCAGTTCAAACAGCCGAAGGAAGAGAAACGCCTCACAGGGGGAAACAAATTCACTTGAAAACAGATTTTAACTCCTTTACAAATATAAATGCTTTTGTATCCCTTTCTCTCAGAATCCAGACCCTTACACAGCATCCACAAGCTTTGGGAACTTTCACAAGGAGTCTTTAAAATTAAGAGATGACAATTTTGCACTCCCCACCCCTCAGGATATTCATCTTTCAGGACTGAGACCTTTATATTCATAGAGGGACAGGAGAGAATTCACCTTAGACATTACTAATAATGGTCTATTGTTCATCTCAGTCCATCTAGTGAGAGCATGAATTTCCTTCAGATACTCTGAGCCCGAAAATGAACCCCAATTATGCTGAATAGAAAAAAAGATATACACGGTATATTGATGGCAGTTAATAGTAATGACAGAATTTTGAAGACTCCTATTTGCACATTTTCTTTTTTTTAAACCATCATGGTAGTATGTTATAAATATTATTTGATTCATTCACCAAAAGAAATTATGCTCTGAAAATCAGAACCTACAAATCCTTAAGAATGGAGAATTTGGGACTAATTTTTTAATTTAAAAGATATATAAAGAATATATTAAAAGACATATTAACAGAATATGTGGGAAAGACACACAGGTTAGTACCCTAGTAATTAGTGGAGCATGTTCTCCAAAGCACAGCTAGGAAGCAGTCCTGCTCTGGTACAGAAGGGTGTCTCCAAACTCGATGTGTCTAATTGGGATACAACAGTCTAAGAGACTATCTCGTGCATGTGCTAGTGGAATAAAACAGGATAGCATCAGATGACCTGGGTATCTAAGGAAATGGGTGTAGTGCATTAAGAGTCAGGGTATTTGAATTTTCTTGCCTTTCACATTCACTTTCATGTTGAACTTGAGACAGATCTCTTAACATCATCCTTTGTACCCTGAGAACTGAAATAATACTTACTCTTCATCTCCTCCTGGCACACAAGGTGGTCCCAAGTATGTCCAGTGCTTTGAATTTGGGGAGAGAAAATTGCTACTTTTGTGTCTCCATTCCAGACAGATAGGGTCCATCCTTCACATTAACTGATTAATGTCTACTTTTCCCTGTGTGGTACCTCAAACTCACATGCTCCAAATAGGATGTGACTGACCTCTACCAAGCTGTCCATTGAGAGTGGCATTAACTGACAGTTGTATACGACCTTCCATGTCTTTTGTGTATGTGATTTATACATCTGCTCAAATGCTGAAAGCACTGCTCTAGGAGTTAAGGACACGACAGTGGAGCCTACATTCTGATGACAGCGACCCATTATGACAGCACAGGCTGGCTTCCCAGCAGCAGATTCCGAGATGAAAGAGTGCAGGAGGCTTATTAGGACTGTTCCTGGGATCCATGTCTGGAAGGAAGAGAAGCAGGACTGAGGGGAGAGAGAAGTTGGATTGTGAGGCAGACCCCACAGAGGCCTTAGCTGCCGCTCAGGAAACCCTGGGGCTGGACTAGCCCTCAGTTGTCCCTGTTGGGTCGAGAGTGGAGCCTTTGTGCCCACTCAGTGATCAGTCCCCTGGAAGGAGGCATGACCTTGACAAGACAGTTTCTTTCAGCTTAAGACAGTCCCCAAAGAGGACTGACAGCTGAGGACCACCTTCCAGCATCACTCCTATCAAGTGGGCAAACAGCTCCTTCATTCCCAAGGGGTGGCCTGGTGGCACATCACACTGACTGCCATGAAGGTTCAGGAGAAAATGGAAAGACCTCTTAGAGGGATCAGAGCCACTGGAGTGCCTCCAAGATATCTCAACTAGAAGAAGCAAATCTGGAAAATGAATCCAGGCGCTTACACGATACTGCCTACTGAAACACAACCCTTCGCAGAGTGTACATGTAGGCAGATGGGACCTTAAGGTCTGTCCTCCAGCAGATTTGAAGAATATTCATCCTGCTGTCAGGGTGTCACACACAGGAGTACATCTTCAGAGATGAAAGCTCTTGTTTGAAAGGAAGCCTATTAAGTTTCAGCTACAAAGTCACAGAGAGAAATGGCTTATTATAAAAATTTCACCATGGATGCATTTTTGGTAATATATTAGAACTATCATTAGGTTCATAGATGGGAAAGATTATAAGTCTCTTACACTTACAGATCTCAGGAGGTCAAGGTGGATGAGTGACAACTGCCTGATGCCTCCTGGCTGACTGCGGTGGAGGGTTTTTGAGCCTTCAGTGTTGGCCTGCCTAGGTTTCACAGTGGAGCTGAGTAGGGATTAGAAGGATGGTCCCCAAGACATAATTTTTTTTAAATACAAAAAATATCCTTATGCATTTTTAAAGTTGCTTCCTTCTTTACTAACCAATCAGTATCCTAAATATGAGCTCAGAATAGTAGTAAACATGGAAACATGCGTGGGCTCAAATTCAAATTTGCCTCCCTTTGTAACCTGGGAAAAGTTATTTAATTGCTCTCTTCATTAGTTATTTTCTTTGTTAGTTAAAAGGGGTGAGTGGGATAATTCTTTCTCAAGGGTTATATATTGTAAAGATTAAATGTCTAGCATCTAATCAGTGCTTATAATACCAGCTTCTCTTTTTTGAGTTCCCTATAGCTTCAGCTTGAGCATAATTCCATTTTATCTTGCCACCATCATCTTCTTTAGATCTATTCTTTGCCTGTTATATCTCTGTCTTATCAGTAGTATTATGAATTTTTTCCTTTGACCATTAAAGATGAGATGGTTAAAAGGGAAATGGCAACTCCCCCCGACCCCCACCCCGGCCAATATCTCACAAATTTCTTAATTCTGTCATTCTTACTTATGGGCATCACTTTGAATTTAAATTAAAGAATGCCTATCCTCTACAGTTCTTGTCTAGCTAGTAAAATCTTAAAGTAGTACTGTGATATGTTTGATTTTTTTTTTTTTTAAAGATTTTTATTGGGGAATTGGGGGGATGGGAACAGTGCTGGGGAATTGGGGGGAAGGGGAACAGACAAGTTGCTGTCGTTTTGTTCTTCAGTCTAGTTGTGGAGGACGTTGCTTCACTGGCCCAAGTTGGCACCATCATTGCGCTCTTCCCGGGAGAGGCAGATCCGTCGCCGGCTTCTGGACGGCCGCTCACTGCGGCTGCTGGCCGCTCACGCTGGCTGCTGGCTACAGACGGTAGCCCATGGCAACCCACTGCCACAGGGGCTGCAGCCCACGCCGTCGCCGGCGACCCACGGCAGCCCAGCTCCAGGTTGAGCTGTTGTTCAGCATCTTAGCTGTGGAGGGCAGTGTCACTGGCCCTCCTATGTGGGATCCGAACCGGGGCCCTCTGGCATCCCAAGCGAGTTCTTAACCATCGCGCCACTCGGCTGGCCCTGATATGTTTGATTTTGATTCATCCATATATTCATTATTGTATAGGACAAAAGTGGAAACAGCATTACAGATTCTACTTTTATGAAACATAATTAGACTATAGTCTTATGATATATGTTTGCATAATTCTGCTTCCTACCCCACTTGACTATCTATGATGTTGCACTCTCTGATGGAGGATACATTCCAATCCTGTTCCAGTACCTTTTACTTAGACCTGTTGACTATTTTCAAGCATTTTCCTTTCTGGAAAATCATTGAGCCAACTTTAGTTGTCATCTGTTTTTATTTCACAGTTGTGTATTTCCCTTAGAACTGGCACACTGAGAAAATTTGACATTTCATTTTAAATGGCAACTAAAGTTTTCCAAACAACCGTGGAACCCTTGATTTTTATAAATCATTGTCTCAGCAGTCAGGTCTCCCTGAACCGATGAGCTATCTATACCGGTACAAAATTTGTAAACTTTAAAAATATATATATATATATTTTAAATTTTTACCCTCATACTCCACTTTTTGGGAGTCTGTATTTGGAGAGGAGCTGTATGTTTTTATTCTAAATCATTTTTATGACTGTCTGTTTAGAATAAGAATGAACCATAGTAGTGTCTCCACTTGGCTGTCCTTTAATCTCTGACCTCATAAAAGATTAGTCAGTAACAGTGTTTTTAGGGCTTCAAATTGTATGGAATTAAATGGACCTCTTAGAGGGCTCTTTTAAGTAAAAGATAACCGAGTTCTGATTTATAGCAGTACTTCTTTTAAGCAAAGGTTATTTTTGAAAGAAGATAAAAGACTAGTGTCTGATGAGAGTATCATCAAAGTTGAAGATCTTTGTTCTTTATGAACTTCTCTTCTGAACCAGTGCAAGTTAAAAATTAAAATCGCTGCTTAAATAGGATTGTCATGGCTATCCATGTAGGGAAGCGTGTGATGTCTTTATCACTCAAAAGGCTAGTTGTATTTATATACGTATTTTGTTTTTCTTGTAAGGAATTCTTTCTCTGAACATTTGCTAATGAAAAATACAGCTAGGACGAGACCAAATCAGCCAAATCCTGAGTTACTTGACTGAGGAAGTATTTTGAATGTGTTTCCCTTTGAAATCGAAGCAGCTTTCATACACCACAGGGCCGCCTGTCCTTATGAAGTGGGTTAGTGTGGGTCTGCAACCTGCCACCGTGGGAGGTGGTGCAGATTCAAAATAAAAGGCTCAAGAAGGATTTGGAAACCTTCACAAATGATAGCTCTTTGAGGCGACAGAGGAAGCTTTGGGTGCTGGGTTACCCCTGTTCTTCACCTCTTCAGGACAGTATCTCCAGCACTCACGTGGCTCAGAATGCTGCCCCTGCCAGTGTTCTTAGGATCGCATTCAAGTGTGGGCCTGAGTCCGCTCTGCCCTGCAGGCATCCTGGAGCTTTCTCTAGAAAGGAATATGATTTGGCCAGTGGAAAAGTGTGGGAGGCTCTTACGCCCACAGTTCTGCAGGAATTTAGTACTGTATACGACTATGCTTCTTTAAGGGTGGATTGGAAACATTCCAAATCCCCCAGCAGGATTCCTGTTCATTTTTATCTCTAACTTGGGCAAAAACAATGATCCAAATTCATTACTGAGTTTTGGGGGATTTCATATTCAGTGAACTGTCTTGAAACGCTCCTTCTCCCTCAGCTGACAAATGTTGTAGCCCGAAAGTCACATAATGAGCCTGTGATAAGACAGCAGTTGTCCACTCCTGATTACTCCCTCCTTCTCTCAAACCTTTGATGTTTTTGGCCTCACCCGCCGGTCCTGGAGTAAGGAGAGACAGCCTGCAGTGGTGAGCACTGTCCTCAGGGCCAGCTTGGACTGGCGTCGGAGTGGCACACTAGACTAAATGCGACACACTGGTTGCTAGATGATTCAAGAGGAAACAGGACAGAGGCGTGGAAAGGAGAAGCACCGCAGCCTGGTCAGTAGTAACCCCGTCTTCCTTCCAGTCCTGGCTCTTTCCCCACATCGAACCAAAAACTTGCTGGTCAAAACTGCCATTTTAAGACAAAGCTTAATAGCTTTTATAAAAGCTCAATAAACATTTAATAAATGCCTACTACATACAAAGAACTGATCAGTGATCAATAAAATCTGGTTTTAATCTTTTCAGGAACTCACAATTTAGTGGCAGGATAGCCATGTGAGGCTCTAGGACAGTGAGGGCCTGGGTGCACGTCCGATGCCACGCACGCAAGGCAGCTCCATCTCAATCCAGGTCTCTCTATAATGTGGCCAGTTCAAAGTTGAAGGCAGCCGCGGAGCCGGCTGTAATCCTTCGAAGCCATTATTCTTAGATCTGTAATCAAAATGGTACATATCTCATCCCTCACTGGTTGGTTTGTGTCTCTTTCCGGCCAGAAGTACAGGTTTAAGTTGGCCATCGTGAAAAATTACAATAGTGACTGGTTAGAAATAACCATAATTAAACCCTAACTGAATTGTGGGAAATGCCACATGCCCTACAGTTTTTCTTAGGAGACTGCCAGAACACACATAGCATTCAGGGCATGTCAGGGACTCCAAAGAGGCTGGCTCGTATTTTCTTCTCTCCACCCCTATTCTGTTTCAGCTGCAGGGGGTTCTCTCATCAACGCAGATTATTCAATCAGTGAAGCCTTGCTCAAGTGTCAGGGAGTCATTTTGGTGTCTGGAAAAAGAAAATGTGAACATCGAGTCACACTCTGCCAAAACAAACACCCGAGGCTGCCCGCCTAGGAGACTGCTGGATAAGAGATCTTGGTTCATCTCAAGACATTATTTTTCGCCATCATAATCTTTGATATGATTTTTATTTTTTTTTTGTCTAGGGGAGAGATGAGTTTTGCTGGTTCTTTTTTTTTCTCCCTCACAAGGAGCTGCCATAATTGTATTTAGTCTGCAGTTAAACCAAATTTCTTTGTTTAGGAGAAAAACAAAACAAAACAAAGAAGCCTAAGAACTTAATTAATTTAGTAGTTTTTTTGGTAGGGGTTAGTTCAGTATGAGTAGTTTCAGGCTTCTCAACATTTTTGCTCAACCAAACAAAAGTTTTTTTCTCTCTACTGTTTTTCCCCAAAATGAAGACTCCTGTCCCAAATCTGTACTCCCACAGGTATATCCAGGATTGGTGACTTTTATAACTGTTGGTAGTGTTCACTGTAAAGTTTGTCATCCACCTTATCTGGATGTTCCTCCCAGAGCTCCAGAGGGACTCGAGGGACATTTTTCTGTCGTCTTTGTGCAGGGCTGAAGACACATCAGCAAGACCAGGACTTTGTTCTCATTGAGACATGTGTACAGCACGCGTTACAGTCCCTTCAGTAGGTTTAGCATTTTGAAGTTTCTGGTTTGAACATAGTAGAAAATACTTTTTCACAAGCATACATAGCAGGTTAGAAATGTATGTCCTCTTTCCCTTGCAGCCATTACCTGAAGTCAACAGGGCGGCAGAATGGGCCAAGTATGGCTTTCTAGACAGTTCCTTTAACACCTGGAGATTTGTAGCTTCGTTGTACTCCACAGCCCAAATTGGTGCATTAAAAACACCATTTATAGAACGGGAATTTAAAAAAATTTTTCTGCTGTCAGCCTGCTACCTTCCAAATAATAGGGACAAACTTAGGTTTTCTTCAGCTCACCCCCTTCCCAAGAAAGTTGCTGTTTCTGTTTGTCCTCATTTCCTCTCTATTGGGTTGTCAGAAAAATCATGACACATTTTTGCAATGAAAAACATAGAAAAAATACATCATGACTTTTCCGACAACCCAGTACTTAGCTCTTTGGGAACTAAGATAGCAAATCCCGCTTCCAGCAACACCGCCAGTGAAGCAGGGGTCACTGCTGCCAGGGCTGCAGCTTTCTCCCGTCCTCCACACAGGCGGCTAAGCCACTGCTTGGCTTTTCTTTTTCTTTTTTTTTTTAAATACCTAACAGCTTCATTGAGATATAATTCACATACCGTATAGTTTACCCATTTAAAACATGCCATTCAATAGTTTTTAGTAATTTAGAGTTGTGCAACCATCATCACAATCAAATTTAGAACGTTTCCATCACCCCAGAAGAAACCCTGTGCCCATTAGCAGTCACTCCCCGTTTCCCTCCATCTTCCTGGCTCCGTAGATTTGCCTGTCCTCGGGCCTTCTCTTCATGCTCTACCTCTTCCCCGAGGCTGTGTCTTCCTCTTTGACACCCTGAGAGAGGCAGCATCAGTGTCTTCTGAGAACTGGAGTAGACAGGAACTCTCTTAGACAAGGGCCACGTGTCCCTTTCCTGGCCTTGAATACCTGCCCCCCCTGCCCTTGGCACCAGGCTGTTTCTGTTGCTACCTTCTTTCCTCTCCCAGGTGCAAGCAGAGTCCAGGTTCATTTGGAGGGCAGCTTCATGTTTGGGGAATTGGGCAACAGACTGAGCCCACAGCGTTTTTGGCACCACCCTTTAGGTCAGGGCTCAAGGCCAGGCTGATCACAAAGAAGGCACTTGGGGATCCATTCCAGTCTCCCAGCACATTTTCCAGCCTCAAACCCTGGAGAGGGAGACCTCGGATAGGCTGAGGAGGCAGGAATCTGCCTTCCAGGACCTGGAACTCTGATCCCTTGCCAGCCTGGTTCAAGTTGATTTGTGTCCCATATTGCACAAGAACACAGAGTTAAAACCGTGAGGTTGAGGAACTCCGGGATAAGATATACAAGACTTGAGCAGGTGTCCAAGCCCAGGTCTTAGATTAACATGTGATTGGAAAAGGACATAAGTAGAACAAAACAAAAAGCAAGCACAGAATGAGTTCTGGTCTTGGCCCCTCTAAGAAATAGTTTGCGAACCTTGGAAAGGCATTTCATCTCCTCTGAACCCAGTTTTCACATCTTCAAATAAGGGAGCTGTATTAACCTGTGTGTTGCATCTCTCAGCCTGTGAGTCTTATACTTTGTCACAGAACAGAAAACTGTCGTGTAGGAACTTCCCTTTCTCAGCTTATTTTCCAAATGCAATCTTACGTTGGAACTCCTTTCTGTGAGATTGAATTAGATGCATGCGGTTTGTATACTCCAGTCTTATTTTTGTCTCTTCCTAAATGTGGGGAATTAAGCTGCACATCTATCACAGGCCAGTTCCCCCATTTAATTCTACTGTCTGTACCACCAAAGGGAAATTCGTCATACCTAATCAAAGTAGATTATCTAAAAAACTTGTGAGTAACCCTATTGAAACCCTGAATTGAGAAGGTCAAAGTAGGAGGGAAGGGTAGAGAGCATGAACTTTTTTCCCTAGACTTTTTATCAGACAAATAGTTGCGGTTACGGATTTTTGTTATTGTTAGGGTTATTACTATTATCATATCATCCTAACAACATCCATCACGGTGGGAATTACTAACTAGAGAGATCTGTATTGTGCTAAGAGTCCTAATGATTTTAGACTTGCATGGTTGTTTTGTTGACTCACTGAGCTAAACTACTCTGAGTGGATAGAAGGAAACATGAAATGTCTTGGGGTGAATGTGGGAGAGCAGCAGAGTTAGGAGCAGTGTGTGCTGAAGGATGGGGGGACAGCAAGAATAAGGTATGTGGAGAAAAGATGAGGCAGGAACACTCCGCACCGTATGCTACATGATCCCACCAATCTGCAAGAAAATCTAGAAAAATCACAAAATGAATAGTGCTACTGGGTTCCTTAGGAAAGTTTCATGTTCTAGCTGCCAGAAGCCAAAACACAGGGACATGGTGCAGAGGCTGCTGACGTTTTTTTTACAGTGACTGCCTGCGGGATATAAGATGACCTCTAAACTCTGTGGATAGTTCATAGATACATCAGACATGAATTTTCCTGTAAGTGTTAAGTCCAGCAGAGTTAAAAAGCATGGGTGATGAACAACTACAGTAGAAAATAGAATTTTATATAAAGGAGTTGGTTCTACTTGTGAAATCTCTCGCAAATCCATCTCCTCTTCTCATTCCCATTGCCTCTGCTCTACTTTAGGTGATGTTAGCTCTTGTCTAAATTGTTTCCCATATTCGGTATTTTCCACACTATAGCCAATGTGATCTCCCCAAAATACATATCTAACTATCCCTTGTCCCTTTTTGTTTAACTCTCACCCACTTCTTTCAGATTATTGACATATCATTACATCTCCAGAGTTTTTCTAGCTCAGACCCCCTTCCCTAAAGGTGTGAATTAATACCCATGCTGTGTGTGTCCATAATACCCAGAGTCACCTTGTCATAGCCATTTCCACACTCTGAAGTAAGGGCCAGGTTTTTTATCTGTAGTCTTCACTTGATGGTGAACTAGACAGCAAGAGCATTATTTACACAGTTGTATTTACATTGCATGATACTTAATAGATGCTCAAATATTTGAATGTATGATTCAGTACATGCTATGGAAGTAGGCTAGAGGTGTGGTGACATTTAAATTGGACCATAAAGGACAGGAAAGATGTGGTGCTGCGGAGACAGGCCGCGCTGGAACAGGTCTAGGAAATAGCAAGTGATTGGATTTGATTACAGAGGAAGAGTTGGCAAACTACAGCCCGTGGACCAAGTCTGGCCCCCACCTATTTTTGTAAATAAAGTTTTATTGTAACAAAGCTAGGCTCATTAACATATTATCTATAACTTTCACACTACATTGACAGAGTTGAGTCATTGCTATCATAAAGCTTGCAAAGTCCAAAATATTTACTATCTGGCCCTTTACAGAAAAAGTTTACCACCGCTTCAGTCAAGTATAAAGAGGAGAGTAGTAGGAGGTGAAATTTGAAAGATAGGTAGGGCCAGATTTTGGCAATCTCTAAATAAAGAAGAAATTTCTTAGTCACATGTTCTATAGACATAGAGAACTGCTAAGATTACAATACTATTCTTTTTTTGTGGGGGAGATCAACCTATTCCTCTTTTCCTAGGTCTAGTGCTCAATAAATAAGGAATAGTTTGTGCCCCTTTTCCCGTACAGAATCTTGTCACTCTTCTAATGTCCCCTTACACTGATCCTGTTATTAGAGGGAATATTGAAGTTCTCAGGGACTATAAAACTGCCAATTATGTAAATTGATAAAAATTACAGAGATCTAGTTAATACTGAAACTTTTCATTTCAGCTGGAAAAAGAGTATTCTTAAAATCAGTCTGTTCCTTCCCCCTCCTCCCACCAAACCTCAGAAAAGGTGGAGCAAGAAGATATGCTATGAACAAAACTCTTAGGGCAGATTGTTTCAAAAGTTGAGATTTTAAAAAGAAAAGGTATACAAAACCTGATCACAATGAAAGGAAAATTACAGGCCAATCTGTCTTATAGATTCAGAAATTCTAAATAAAAAATTAGCAAATCAAATTCAGTGATTTATAACAAAGATAAAGCATCACAACCAAGGTGGATTTATCCCAGAATGCAAGGTTGGTTTAATTTTTGAAAATCAATCACTGTAATTCCGTTCATTAAGAGAATAGAAAAAAATATATGATCATGTCACCTCAGGCCAGGAACTACTGAGATTTTGAGCCAGGTTATTGTTTACGTGGGGCATTGTCCTGTGCACTGTAGGATGTACTGTCCACTCCTGGCCTTTATCCACAAGATGCCAGTAACACCCACCCAGTTGTGACAACCAAAACTGTCTCCAGACATTGCCAAATGCCATGTGGAGGGAAAATCACCCCCAACTGACACCCACTGCAATAAATGAAGAAAAAACATTTGACAAAATTCAAAATACATTCATTATTTAAAGAATGAACACACTAAGCAAACTAAGAATAGAAAACAACTTTCTTAATCTGATAAAGATCACTTTTTAAAAACGACAGCAAATATTACACTTAATAGTGAAATATTGAAAGTTTTCTCCCTGATCTTGGGAACAAGACAAAGATGACACTCCTAGTCAGCTGACCGGGGAACGCAGCCAGCACAGTACGGCAGAATGAAAAATGAATAAATGCATAAGGAATGGAAAGGAAGAAGTAAAATTCTGTCATTTGTAGACACCATGGTATATGTAGAAGATTGAAAAGAATCTACAGAAAAACTGTTATAATTACACAGCAAATTTGTTAAATTTACTTATTACAAGGTCAGTACACTTTACATTTCTATATACCAGCAAAAATTAGAAAAATTTTAAAGTGATGACCATTTATAATATCATCAAAAATCATCAAATACCTAAGACGACAAATAATGAAAACTGTAAAATCGCACACTGGGAACTACAAAATACTATTGAGAGAAATTAAAGAACCAACAGTGCATGTCAGACTTTAGTGTATTAGTATTATCACTAATACTGTTAAAATGCTGAGTGAATAATGCTAAAATACTGAACGAAGGCCCAGCCCCTTAAAGTTTCTGATTCAGTAGATCTGAGATGCAGCCCAAGAGTTGGTATTTCTAACAAGTTCCTGGGTGCTGCTGCTGGTCGAAGGACCATACTTTGAGAGCCACTAATCCCAATAAATGAACGCATATACCTTATTTGTGGATTCAAAATAAAACATCATTTCTCCTCAATTTGTGGAACTTCCGTGCAGTCCCAAAGCCCCAGCAGGGAGGGGTGTGTGTATTTATGTGTGTATGGAAACTGACAAGCTGATACTAAAATTTATATGGACATTAAAAGGGCCAAGAAAAGCTAGCACACACTCAAAGAACAGCAAAACTGAAGGGCCTTAAACTACCAGACATTGAGACTTAACTATAAAGTTATAATAGTTGAAAGTGTTTAATGGGTATATGAAATAGACAAGTAGGTAAATGAACAGAAAAGAGAATCCAGAAACCGACACATGTACTGTCACCTGATTTACAACCAAGGAGACCTGCAGTGGACAAAGGACGGTCATTCAAGGAGAGATTCTGGGACAGTGGGGTACCCATTTAGAAAGCAATGAACCTTGACCTCACCCCATACACAAAAGTTCATTCTGGATGAATAAACATGGAAGATTAAATACAATAATGCCTCTAGAATAAAATTGGTGCATATCTTTATGACTGTGCAGTGGTTCCTTAAATAGGAGGTGGTTCCTTAAACAGGACAGGAAAGCTCTAACCATTAAAGAAAAGATTGATACATTGTAGTACATTAAAATTAAGGACCAGTCATCAAAAGACCTCTATAGAGAGAGAGAGAAAAAGCAAGCCAGTGAGTAGAAGATATTTGCAATAAATATATCCAACAAAAGATTTATATTTAGGATGTATACTCTACAAATTATTTTTTAAAGACAACTTGATAGAAAAATAGGT
>NW_017731621.1:938147-941828 GCF_001890085.2 Hipposideros armiger | reverse complement strand
AGCACACTTTAAAACACACCATCTCTCAACCGTAGCTCACACCTGACTGACTGCAACGAACAAGTTGAAACTTGTCAAACACTGTTACTAAGGCTCCACGCACCACTTCCCACATTGAAGATTCCTGCCTTTCCATTGGATGGCACTCAGCAGCAGCATTCACCGTATTTTGTGATCACAATGGAAAGGTTCTGTGTCATACATAGCTTGTGGTATGCCAATTTCTGTCAAAAACATTATGGCATGTCCTTGTCCACTTTATTCATCGGATCTGGCACTGTGCGACTTCTGGCTCTTCCCTAAAGTCAAAATGACCATGAAAGGCAAACATTTTGAATGGATTCAGGACATCGAGGCAGCCACAACAGCACAACTAAAGACACTCACAAAAGAGGACTTCCAGAACTGCTTCAGAAAGTGGCAAGAACGATGGGATAAGTGTGTTCAAAGCAAGGGGGAATATTTTGAGGGGGATTAATGGCAATGTGTCTTTCACTGTAATACATTTTTTAAAATTTAAACATTCACCGTATTTTTTTATCACACCTCGTATTCAAGCGTAGGGTGTTAGCAATCTCATTAAAAGTTCTCTGCCGGGGTTTGTTGACTGATCTGCACTGTACAGCGATTTTGCTGAACAGTTTCTTTGGGGAACCATGGTGTCAGCCTCTTTGGGTCCGTGGACCATTCAAATCCCCAGGAACACTTCCAATCTAATGTGCAGAAAGCATCAGTTTGGCTTCATTTACCCCCGTTTTCAGTATGGCCCTTCACCATCAACTCTGCTTGATGTCCCCCACTTCAAATCTTTTTTTTTTTTTAACCGTTTTTAAGAAAAAAACATCTAGTTTCCTGCCAGGGTGACCTAATTGTCCCTGAAAGAGCCTTTCAACCTGTTCTGTTCTTGTCAACGCCATCTTTGCCACACTTTAGAACTACTTAGCATCCCCANAGAGAGTCTTCTGAGTCATAATTCCTTCAGCTAATATGGCCAGGCTAGTTTGTGAAATGTGCATGTACAAGGTCTGACAATTAAGTTCACGAACTTGTTGGAACGATGTTGCTAACCTTTTTTGCTATCAGAGGGGTTATTCATTATGAATTTGTACCAACTGGGCAAACAAGTTAACCAAGTTTACTATTTGGAAGTTCTGAAAAAGCTGCATGAATAAGTTAGACGAAAACGAACTTTTCGCCAATTCATGGCTCTTGCATCACAACAATGCACTAGCTCACCCGGTACTGTCTGGGAGGGAGTTTTTAGCCAGTAAACAAATAACTATTGAAACACCCTCCTTACTCACCTGATCTGGCCCCCAGTGACTTCTTTATTTACCCAAAGATAAAGGAAATATCGAAAGGAAGACATTTTGATGACATTCAGGACATCAAGGGTAATACGACAACAGTTCTGATGGTCATTCCAGAAAAAGAATTCCAAAATTGCTTTGAAGGGTGGACTAGGTGCTGGCGTCAGTGCATAGCTTCCCAAGGGGAGCACTTTGAAGGTGACCCACCGTAGTGATATTTAGCAGTGAGATATGTAGCACTTTTTCTAGGATGAGTTCGTGAACCTATTTGTCAGACCTCGTATTCTTGTGTTAATCATCCCCCAAACAAATGTATATGCCTTAAATGAAAGAAAAGCCACTCAAATTGTGGAGCCTACAGGCCTTGTGGTGGGCCTGGGAGTTAGATGCTTTGGGCAGGCATTCGAGCACCTATAGAACACACTGTGAAAGCTCACTCTGCACCACATGGAGCAGCTCTTAGTCACCTTTGCTTCCACCACATTTTTTGTTGTTTTATCAAAGTTAATGAGCACAGTATAGAGTCAAATAGTTTTACAAGTTTTATGAAAAGCATCTGTCTTCTATCTTCTATGTGTCCCTCTCCCATTTCCCACTCACCAGACGCAACAACTTTTACTTCATACCTGTTTCTTTATTTACCTTCATTTTCCCCAACTATTGACATTTGACTATACATCTTTTCAGAATTTTTTGTATGTGTACATATTAAGTATGCATACATTTAAATCAAATCAAGACCACGCTGTTTTTCTATCAGCATTTTTTTCACTTAACATTGTACTCCTTGGCATTTGTAAAAGCCAGTTAATAAACATAACTATCACACAGTCGGTACTCATTGAGAGAAGACTGTACAGGTAAAAAGCAAAATATATAATAACTTGTACGTGTTATCTACGTAAAATATGTATGCATGTGGACAATGACTTGAGGGAAACAATGAAACATGAAAATTGCTTTTGAGGGAAAGAAAACCATTGTTTTCTTTTGAAAACACCATTTAAAATGGCTATGTAACATTCCATCTGAATGTGCCATGATTTGTTTAATCCTAATACCCTATTATTGGACACTTTGGGTTGTTTCTTTTTTTTTCTTCTTTTTTTGGGGGGGAACAGTGTGTTTTTTCCAGGACCTGTCAGCTCCAAGTCAAGTAGTTGTCTCAATCTAGCTGTGGAGGGTGCAGCTCAGCGGCCCATGTAGGGATCAAACCGGCAACCCTGGTGGTGTGAGCACTGCGCTCCAATGAACTGAGCTAACCGGCCACCCCAGCTGTTTCTTGTTTTCCTTGTTTTCTTGCTACTGTAAATACTAATATAATTAATATATCTGTGTGTGTATGTGTAATTGCCATAGGTAAATTGACTCACAGATACATGCTTTCTCTCATAGCTTTAGTTTTTTCTGTTGTTAATAATTGTTTTGATTTTATTTGCTTGCTTTGTGTTCTGTGTAGCCCTCTGGCCTGTTCTGAACTAGATTCATTGTTCACTGCACAGCTGACATCCTGGGGACGTCACCATTACCCTGGGATTCCCTCTCATTCTCCATTTCCTGGCTCCTGTGTCTTTTCTTGGTTCCCTTCCTTGTCTGGGGAACAACCCACTCCCCTGCAGTGGCTTCCTGAGAAAGACAGGGAGCGGTCTGCTGTTTAGAACTGGCATGTCTTAAAAACACCTTCATTCTACCCTAACCTAAATTTGATTAGGTATAGAATTCTAGCATTCAGAATTTTGAAGAGATCATGATACTATCTTCAGCTTCCAATATTGCTGCTGAGAAGACTGCTGCTATTCTGATTCCTGATCTTTTGTTTTGTGGCCTCTTCAGTCTGAGAAGCTTTCAGGATCATTCCTTGGTCTTCGGTGTACTGAAATGTCACAATGATGTGCCTCGGCATAAGTCTATTTGACTCTTGTTCACTAGGTTATTCTGATGGCCCCTTTCGATCCTTCCATTTTAGGGACATTTTGTTGTATTATTTTACTTATTCATTTTGATAATTTCTTCACCTTTATCTTTTCTTTGTTTTTCTGGAAGTTTCATTATTCAGATGTTGGTCCTCCCACAGTTATCCTCTAGTTTTCTTATCTTTTCTATTAAAATAGTTTCTTTTTACTTTGTGCTGTACTTTTCCAGTGTCTGTACTTTATCTTCTAGGCCTTTAATGTATTTTTCATTCCTGCTGTCCTAGTTTTAATTTCTAAGAGCTCTTTTTTGTCTTCTAGTTTTTTAAATAGAATCCCATATTTATGTTTATAGATTCAATATTGCCTCTTATCTCTATGAGGATATTAATGATCTTCTTTGAAATTTTCATCATTCTGCATAGTTTGTTTCTTATAACTTGCTTTCTTTTTGTTTTGAT